>NC_046172.1:68357281-68475230 GCF_011064425.1 Rattus rattus
TGTGATGTACTTCGTTCAGTTGCGTATTGCTTGATCCTTGCTCTACCTGTCTGGTGGAATGTAATAACAATGTTGGGGGGAAGTAGTTTCTTTTTTAAGGAAGCGAAAGTCTAAGATAACTTAGATCTGTTGGCTTCCTTGTGGTACTATCTGGAGATGCCTAAATGGAGCCAAATAGCTGAGAAACGGCAGGATAGCGGCGGTCAGAACTCTGGAAAGGAAGCAGCTGGCTGCTAAAGTACTCATCCTGCTGAATAGTAGTAATAGCCAAGTCTTGAAAACACATGAGAGAGATTTACACAGAAAAATTAGGAGGTTTAAAAGCACTGCACGTGGCGTTGATTTGAAACGCTACCACAAAACCATGAGATCAAAAGTGCATGGAGGTGGTTGACCCTTGACTCTGCTTTCGCTATGGTTACTTGGGTAGGTGGGAAAATGTGGGCATAAAACCACTTAGAATAATTGTGGTTATGTGTTTTGATTGTTTTGGTGTCTGAATCAATTCAAGGCATTATAGTTGGTCACCCATGAATTTCCTCAGCGGACATTTAAAAAGTATTATAGTGTTCCTATCTGGGTTATGACAACACAGTGAAGCTGGCAAAGGGGATGCTTGAGGTGAGGATGGGGAAGGCATGAAATTTTGTTCTACACATTCTGAGAGCTTCAGAAAGTACATCTTGTGCCCATTACTCAAGTCACATTCTGGAGAGAAATAGGGAGGAAAAAAAAGTCCTTAATCTGATTGCTTGGCCTTCAGATTCAACACGGGCAGTAAGTGATGTGCAAAACGCAGAATGACCTGAATGGGCATTCAAGGTGTTTCAATGTACAGAGAGCCCAATCCTGCAAGTCCCTAGGAGAGATTTCTTTGTCACTAGCTCCTTTATTTTATGTGTATTATTGACTGCCAACATGTCTCACTTCCCCTGCATGGCCAGTAATGAAGTTAGATGTGAGTCAGAATCTCTGGCATGGAGGTATTACAGCCAGCAGTGAGCTACCATGTGTGGGTGCTGGGACATGAATCAAGTCCTCTGTAAGATCAGCCAGTGCTCTTAGTCACTGATCTATCTCTTCAGCCCCCTTGTATCAAATCTTTCAAAATTCTATCAACTCTAGAATGCAGTGGCCACACACAATGAAAGATAGCAGATTTTATAAAATCTGCACCTCAAATTCAGTGCAAACTGGCTCCCAAGTTAATGAGCAGTGGGGAGGTGTGACAAATCTTTGGTATGGGACAAGCCCACAGGGGTGTGAATGTTCATAGGTCTCGTCTTCATTACATGATGCGAGGAGAATATCTTTATTCAGCTCTGTTGGTGATGACAGTTTGCCTGGGAACAGACCTGAGTGATAATTGTAGCAACAGGGAAATGGCTGTAGGTGCTGTAGCAAGTGACACAAATAAGCTTTATTCTACATTCTTCTTGGGGAAGGAAGGAGGCAGGTGGTCAAAACTCTGAGGAAGAAAGGACAATCAATCTATTTCCCCAGAGCATAAAGATTATAAAATTCCAACTGTCGAGAGTCAACCACAAATGACCAGGTTAGTAAACATATGGCGAATGTAAGAGGTTTGTACATGAAAAAATGACCGACCTCCCTGCTCATATACTAACAGATGTGCAACTTGGTCCTCAAGATGTGGGTTCCTGAACAACTAGGTGGGGCTACCCCAAAAGCTATTGCCTGTACTTGGAGTATGTTCTTCAAGCTGGGTTGCCTAGTCTGGCCTCAGTGGTAGAGGAAGCCCCTAGCCCCACAGAGACTTGAAGTGTGCCAGGGTGGGGGATGGGGAACCCCCCACCTGCTCAGAGGAGAAGGAGGTATGGGGAAAGGATTGTGGGAGAAAGGTGACTGAGGAGGGACAGTGGTAGAATGTAAAAGTAAATAAGCAAAAATAAATAAATTAATTAGAATTAAATTCAAAAGAAAAAAGAAAATGAAAATGAATCAAATTGTCTCCCTGAGAAATCCAGTGTATAACTAGCTAGGAGATAGTCAAAGAGAGGTCTTGAGTGATAATTAGCCAGTCTGACTGTATAACTCAAGACAGTACAAAGGCACAACAGTAGAAAAGCAAGCTTGCTTCTCATTTGTAGGCCTCCAGTCTTCAGAAACTGCATACTAAAGGCAAAACTCCTAGGGACTTTGCTTGCAGGGATGAAAATGCCTAGGAAGCTGAATCTAGCTTGGTATCCCTTTGCAAAGATACTAGCTCTGAGAATTTTACCTAGACAGCTCCATTTGCAGCCAGCCTGGGCTAACTCCAGCCAAACAAGGTCAGTGTTTGGTGTTTGCACAAACTAGTCACTAGAGTGGCACACTAGAAACTGAACTTTCTTTTTTTTTTTTTTTTTTTTTTTTTTTGAGATTTTTCTTTTATTCTCCACACAGGTGCATCACCCCCCACACACACACACACACACAGAGGTTACAGAAAAATAAGGCATGCAATGTAAGTACTCTGAAACCCAGATGGCATGTCCAGGAAAAACATTGAAAATAAATATTTACATTCTGGGTTCTGCTGGCTCACCTGTAAGGTATCTAACCTCAACCCAGACTTCTTGACACCGTGGTAGTGGCTTGGGTGTGGGCCTGAGTGATTACAGTAACCTGTACTGCTCTATGGCCCAAGGTAGCTCTTATTAAAAGCATTTCAAATCAGGCCCCAGTTAGCATGGATGCATTTTTGGGCTGTTGGCACCATTCTTTGTTGACATTTTCTTCCACTCTTGAGGCTCCTTTTCCAACAGTCAATAACTTCTTGTCAGAGGTCCTTAATAAATATTAAAGATTGAATTGAGCAGTAGTTGTAACATACACATTACACACACTGCGATATACATATACCTATATATACATATGTGTGCTATACATCTATTACTATATTATTATTGTGGTGAAATGACATAATGTGATATATATATATATATACATATAACTATATAAAACAATATAAGTTCTAAGGGGTACAAAATAAGAGGTCACAATTTATGAAGAAGTTGGGGACATGGAGACTTTGAGCTAAGGAAGAAGGAAGAAATAATATAGACTGGCTATGAATTCTCAAAATAAGTTTTAAAATTAAAAGAATTTAACCAGGGCCGGAGAGATGGTTCAGCGGTTAAGAGCACTGACTGTTCTTTAAGAGTCCCTGAGTTCAAATCCTTATACGTGGTGGCTCCGCCATCTGAGGTGAGATCTTCTGGTGTGTCTCTGAAAGACATTTACAGTGTACTCATACAAATAAAATAAACAAATCTTAAAAGGAATTTAAACACATACAAATTACACTAAGAATAAAAGCAAAAAAAGTTATAGGAAATTCACCAAATACATTTGACTGACTTGCAAATATTCCAAAAAATTAAAAGGAAATTATAAATACAAAGAGGGATGGATAAAAGCATCTCAAGTAACAGCACACACATCCAGAAGTTTGCAAGATGGAGTAATAGTTGTGGTGGGAAATTTTACTATAATCTATACTTATAAAGAAGTTCAAAACTAATAAAAGAAAATATGAATGCTATAAATCTGACCAGAACCCACAACTTGGGAACTCAAAGGGCCCTAGTGTGTGTTACCAGACAAGCCTTTAACTCGTCCTCCTAAAAATACAGACCTCCAACAGAGATGGTTCAGTGGTTGGGAACTTTACTGTTGCTCTTCCAAGAGATACTGGGTTCAATTCCAACAACCACACAGTAGCTCATGCGTGGCTCTAACTATTCTCTTAGGAATCTGATTTTCCTTTTTCATTGTCCATAGAACATATACATTAAGTAATGCAACCAATAATCATTGATCTTTAAATACATATTTCTAGACCTGGAATTAGGTGACTCTCAGACCTCTGGAGAAACTTCTTTTGTGCACTGACAGGAGCTCTAGTGTAGGCTTAACAATTAGTCAAAGTGGAAAACAATCATGAGAGTGTGTGCAGGTGCACAACCTCCCCCCCTTTAAAAAAAGATTTATTATTCTATGAGAGTCCATTTATGGCTATTCAGACATACACCAGAAGGGCATCAGATCCCATTACAGATGGTTTAACGAGCCTGCATGTGGTTGCTAGTTTGAACCCAGGACCTCTGGAGAGAGCAGTCAGATGCTCTAACACAGGCAAATCTCTCCAGCCTCTAGGTACTCAACTTAAACAGGTGGGTTGCACATTTACCAAAGCTTTCAGAGAAAATCTGAGGAGGGGCAGAGAAGTTAACCATCCCAGACTGGGGGTGAGCAACATTTTCTGGCTGCTAGGACTGTGCTCAGAACTCTAGGCTCACGATTGCTCACACACATTCAAGGCATTCCTCCCATTCAATGAGTGGGGAGGGGCTGACTAAACCTTCATGGAGGATCTATTGGAAGTTTGTGGTGTGGTCCTCTGATAGGTCCAGCAACTTGCAGTGGATGACCCTATATCCATGCATATATGGATGGGTGGTATGTAGGACTCATTATGAAACAACCTTTGGGGTTAGGTTTTGGCGTACCTGGGAAACTTAAAGGCCCTGATTCGGTCCCCAGCTCGAAAAAAGAACCAAAGCAAGCACAGGTTGGGGATTTAGCTCAAGCGGTAGAGCTTGCTAACAGCACAAGACCCTAGGTTCAGTCCCAGCTCTGAAAAAAACAGCTTCCTGAAAACCCACCACCAGGCCCAAAAGCATGCAGCATCACAAAAAGTGGGAGAAAACGAACAATTACTTTATCAGGGAAATAGCATTCACAAAATTACAATACTATTCAGAGAAGACAGCCACTGGCAGTAAGCGAGCAAAAATCCTTAAGCACACAAGGTGAGCATAAGGAAAACTGTAAACCCAGCGCATTCTTGGGGAGGTCAGTTGAATCGTTAATAATAAAATAATTCAGGAAGCTATCTCAGCTTAGGACACATGGCTACTTCGTGACTTTTCACTTCAGGAATCTGGCATGTTTTGGTGAAAAATGTCTTCATAGTCTGGTGAGAATGGAGCAGAAAGAAAGAAAGCATTCTGAAACACTCTCTCAGAGCAGTGGTAGCTCTCCTAGCTCTTTTGCCTCAGTAAATGTGACTCATTAAGTTCAAGTAAGTGCTTGCTTCTGCGGCCCTTATATAAAACTGGAATGATTCGAAATTAGCATGGTCCCTGACGGGATAAGCCCGAAGTTGAAGTTGAGCCCCTTAACGTCGGAAGTAGCTCTGAAGCTCAAACATTTGCCCCATAGCTTTACATAAAACCTGAAATATTGTTATGCAGGAAAAAAAGAGCCCAATTCTAACCCATAGTTCTGCCTAACGTGGAGATGTAAAAAATTGTACAAAGACTAGGAAAGAATCGCTGCGATATATTTTGGTTCGATGAATTATGAACACAGTTAACCAACACCCTGCTGCCGTTAAAGGTCTCCTGTAATATCAGAGAAATGCGGTAAGGTATCCTTTGTCAATTTAGACGAGAAGCTTTAGAAACCAAAACAACAAATTAGGGAAAACCTTCAAAGACTCTTGGAAGATCCCCTAACCCAGTTCCCTTAGCGTATCAAACAGTGAGCATGGCAATTTTGCTCTCGGTACAACAAAGAGCAAGAACTGAATTTAAAAAGCTTACTAAAACACCGAATCTACAAAAAGACAGATCAGAATAAACTCAGGTGCAGTAGACATCTCTGTGATTAGATGGAAAAAATCTATAATTATGATAAGAACATGGTAAAAGAATTAAAATAAAACTAAAACATTGAGCAATTTTGAACTGAAGACTGGAACAAGGACTGGTGCTTATTTTACATATCAAGCCCGGACCTGACCTGGCCTTCAGGTTCTTTACACTGCACTCGGGTCCCTACCTGGCAGCCTCGGCCACAACCTTGAACTTTTCAGCCCAGGGGCTGGGCTGCCCCTTCTCCTGGGCATTCTTTCCTACTTAGTAGACATTTCACTTACCCACTTCTCTTTTCTCAATGGCGCGTGTGCCCTTTCTCCTTTTTCTCCTGTCCCTCTCCCACAGCGGCCCACTGGCCTCAGTTTGAGGCCAGTGAACTCAACAACAGTTCCCAATAAACCTACCTTTAATATAATCTGGCTTGAATTGGCTCGTTTAGCGTGACAGAGAAATAAATAGACAAGATGCCCAAAACCATAAACACAAAACGATACTCAGAATCAGTAGCATTAAGAAGCTGGCGTTCGGGCTGGAGAAGATAGCTCAGGGGTTAAGAACACTGACGAGGTTCTTCAGAGGTCCTGAGTTCAATTCCCAGCAACCACTTGAGGTGCTCCCAACCACCATCTGTAATGGGATCCGATGCCTTCTTCTGGTGTGTCTGAGGTTACTTCTATTTCATATACCTAAAAAATAAATAGAGATTTAAAAAAAAAAAAAAAGAGAGCTGGTGGCGAAGATCTGGGAGCTAACATGCTGAGAACAATAACAAAATGGGAATTATTAAGGAAAGGTTAGTTAGGGTTGGCTGCGATGCCTCTCCGTAATCCCCAAAGTTGAAGGAGGCTGAGGCAGGAGGATCAGGAGGAGCTCAAGAGCAGTGGAATGCATGGGAGATCTCCCTCTAACAACAAAGGAAAAAACACTGCGAGACAAGCAGAATATATCAGGAACGCTGGAAATGGAATAAAAACACTTGGAATATTCAGGAAAACTAACAGGATGATGATGCTAAGCCACACAGAAGAGGGGTTTACGTCGCATTCTAAGGAAGGCTTCCCAGATTCACCACCTGCAGAGAAAACCTTGGCAGAAAATGAAATGACAAAGACAGACATAAAAAATAGGAAATAGAAAAGAAGCTTAATAATGCTGTTTTTCTTGAAAAGTTCTTTTAAAGTTTTATTTTATTATATCTAAAGTATGCTGCAGCTGTTCTTCAATTTTACACAGAAGAAGGGGCATCAGATCTCATTACAGATAGTTTGTGACCCCACCATGTAGTTGCTGGGATTTAGACTCAGGACCGACCTCTAGAAGAGCAGTCAGTACTCTTAACCACCAACCATCTCAGCCCCCCTTGAAAAAAAGGTTTTGAAGCAGACAAAACTAAGCTACTACTAACAAACTCAATGATCCCACATTTACAAAGGAGGCTTTACAATCAATGCTTGAAACCTCTCAAAAGCTGAAGTAGAAGGGATGCTTCAAACTCATCTCATGATGCCAGAGTTGTCCTGATATGAATGCCAGAAAGACCTTGCTTGGAAAGTTAAAATTTACAGCCCACCTGATGATCCAGCACAATATTAGTAACCCCTGATTTGGTAGAATTTAAAGATCCAGTTGGGATTTACTCATTGGAATCTGAGATTGATTCAACATACAAAAATCAATGAATGGGGCCACACTATATTCCACATAGAAATACCATCAGAGCACAGTGAAGATCATCTTGACAACATAAAAACTACTTGAGGAAACCCAGCACATCCTCATGATTAAAAACTCTCAGTAAACCAGGAATAAGAGGAAGTTGTCTGAGTACGCAAGACCATGTTTGGCTCCCAGCTAACATGGTCAATGGTGAAATTTGAGATGATGGAGGAAGAACCAACTCCACAGGTTGTCCTCTGATCTCCACATGCACACTGTGGCATTCCAGAGCCCCTTGTCCCTGGATTAGTTTTTGACATCTTATTTCAGCTTTATGTAGGAGAAGGAACCTCAATTAAGAACATACCCCAGGGGTTGGGATTTAGCTCAGTGGTAGGCGGCTTGCCTGTAATATAGGCCTGAGATTTGAGTCCCCAGCTCCCGGAAAAAAAAAGAATAGAAAAAAAGAACATATGCCCAAGACAGGCACGGGGCCGTCGCTTTGATCTCACCACTTGGGAGGCAGAGGCAGGAGGATTGCCTGAGTTCAAGGCCAGCCTGGTCTACATAGTGAGTTCTAGGACGGAGGTCAGAGCTACATAACAAGACCCGTGGGACAAAAAACAAAACCTGAGGGGAAAGAAAGGGGTGAGGGGAGGAATGCTTCCATTAGATTGGCCTCTGGTTGCTTTTCATGATTGATGATATATAGGAGGACCCAGATCCGGTGTGGGTGAGCCATCACCTGGGCTGGTGGTCCCTGGGTTCTATAGAAACGGGCCGGGCAAGCCATGATGAACAAGGCAGTGGCAACCTCCTCCTGACTACTGCATCAGCCTGGCTCGGTACCTCTGCTTATTTCAGTTCCCCTTGTCCTGACTTCCTTCAGTGATGGACTTCTGGAAGCATCGCTGGAATGACCCTTTTCTCCCCACACGAATATGCTGTTTTGTCCATCCCAGCAATCCAAACCTCAAAGGTGGGGAGACAGGGTCAAACCAGTAAACTGCATTCCTTAAGTTCTCTGCATCAGTTCCTGCACTTCGGGTTTTTCCATCTTGGGTTCTACCCTGACTTCCCTCCTGAAGGTTACCCTTTGAGTTGTCAGATAAATAAGCCTTTCCTTCCCAGGTGCCATTGGTGGTGTTTTGTCATCCGGCAGAAGACAGGCTAAAGATATCCATTCCCCAATAAGTAAATAAAAGTCTTTAAAAGTCAGTTAAACTTCTGTGCATTAAGAGAGAAATTTTTGAAATGACAATTTAAAAATCCCATTCTTATAATATTGTCAAGTGTGGTTGGACACTTAGAAATGAGATTAAGCAATGAAATGGTAGCCATAGCAGCTGAGAAACCATTGACGGAAAGTGTAAATCAGATGTAATTAGAAATGCAAAAGGTAACTTCTTGTGTTCATCAATTATTATAGATTTTAGCTTGTTTATTTGTTTTCCTTTAGTACAGCTATGGCTGGCCTGGAACTTACAATGTGAATGAGGCATGCCCACCACTACAACAAACCCAGCGTTATATACTTTAAATAGATGGCTTACTCCTAGCAAGTCTCATGTTGACTCTTGGTGCTGAAAGAGTGTGTGGCATCTTTTTTTAAAAAAGATTACTATATATTTTTTGTATGAAGCACTGTTGCTGTCCTCAGACACACCAAGAAGAGGGGCATCAGATCTCATTACAGATGGTTTGTGAGCCACCATGTGGTTGCTGGGATTTGAACTCAGGACTTTTGGAAAAGCAGTTAGTGCTCTAAACACTGAGCTATCTCTCAACCCATGTGATGGCATCTTTAGAACTTGGTAACTTCTCAGGAGACTGAATGACTTCTTGGGTTTTAAGAGGGAGGTTGCTATAAATAATCCTAGCATCTACCTGATTGCTCTTGTGCATACATTATATTGGGCAAAATAGATGTTTCCCTACTACAACTTTCCTATGAGTTAACATTGCTTCCTAAAAGAACAATCCTATTAACACAGTCTTGAATACCTCTGCTTCCAGGAATTGTGAGCTAAATTGATCTTTACTATTCATGGCGTATTTAGCTTAGGAATTTGTTTATAACACAAAATAGTCTGAGATAATTGCCTCACAATAGAACGGCTTAATATTGTTAAAATATTTGGCTTTCTGTTCAAAAGTGATCTGTAGACTCAATCCATACCTACTACACTCCCAATGTTTTTGTTTGTTTGTTTTATTTGTTTTGTATTTTTAGAAATATCAAAAAAACTATAAAAATACATATAGAATGAATGAAGGTGCATGAATAGCCAAAACAATCCTGAAAGCGAACAGCACTAGTTCCTACAGCCTTGATGGAAACCAAGCATCACATTTTACACAGAGCAGGATAAGGTGTTTTGGTTTTCATTTTGCCTCTCAGAAGACAAAAAAAAAACAAAAAACAAAAAAAAAAAAACAAAAAACCAACCTAGATTTCATTTGTTTGTTTGTTTGTTTATTTGATTTATCTTTTTTTAATAGGACCTCACACATGCTAGCCTGGGCTTGACTTGAATTTGGAGTCCTCCTCCCTCAGCCCACTATAGTTTTGAGATTACAGGCATAAAGCGTAATTCTAGCCAAAAAATCTTAAGGGTTACTTGAAACTCACTATGTAGCTCTGCCTGTTACAGTAACCAGCTAAAACTCTTTTAGATTTTTTAGGATATAGAATATAATATGGGTATCATTGTGACATTCTGGTACATGTATAGATGCATTTTGTTCATGAAAAAGGATCTCCCTCCTGCTCCTCAGCAAACAATAACTTTTAATACCTCTTCTGCAGGAGGAACGGGAAAACATCTTGGCCCCTTCCCCAGGAACTGTTAACTGCCTATAAATCTGAGAATGCCACAGTCTCCCGTCTATGTCCAGGCCTTGTGTAAGTAATCATAGTGGCTGTGAGTTTTATAAATACAACCACTGCGTTCGTTATTTTTTAAGATGTATGTTTATATGCATGTGGGTACACTGTGGATGTCTTCAGCCACACCAGAAGAGGCATCATTACAGGCGGTTGGAGCCTGTGTAGTTGCTGGGGAATTTGAACTCAGGACCTCTGAAAAGAGCAGTCAGTGCTCCTAACACGTGAGCCACTTCTCTAGCCGCATTTTGTTTTGGAAACAGTGCTCTACAATACTCCTTCCTCCCAGCTCTACCTTTTGCCTGCCCTCTGCTGTTTTGTTTCCTGAACCTTGGGAGTGAGAAGTGCAGATGCCATTTGGGGCTGATCTGCAGCAATCACCTATTCTTAGTACTCAGGCTAAAAGTCTGCATGAACAAAAGCTTCTCTCCAAAGGATTGACAGTAATGCTAATCTACAGGTTTAAGCATGCGTGGTTACAAGACAATTTGATAGTCTACTTGTGGCCAGTTAGGAAGGTAATAGTAGTAAGCTTCTCCCGTAGAGCCTATGACCTCCCCCATGGGCTTTTCACATGAACTTCACTTACTCTGAGTGAGCCTCAACTCAATGAAAGAGATAATTACTCAAATATAAAATGGTTGGTGCCCTGTGCTCATTCACAAACTAGGTCATCCTTCAAAGGGGACCTTAAGGGAGAAAATGCCTTCCTAAAGGTTGGTCTGTAGGCAAGTCTGAGGGACATTTTCTCTAATATATGCCCGATGGGGGATGGGAGGTACTCCCTTCAAGCCCTGGGGTGGAGCCACCCATGGACAGGTGGTCCTGGGAGGGCATAAAAAACAAGTGAGCAAGCCAGGCACAGAGCAAGCCAGGAAGTAATCCTTTTGGTTCCGCCCTAATTTCTACTGTAATGTGGAAGTGCAAACCTAATAAACCCTTTCCCTCCTCAAAATTACTTTTTTGGTCAGAATGTTTATCATCTGCAGTAATAGAAAACCAAACTAAAACATCTCTCAATACTATCAATTTCACCAGTGGCACATCTTGCCTGATTAAAAATATAGGCTTGCCCAGATGGCGATATATTGAAACTTTTTTTTAAATTAAAACATTGAACCCAAGTATGTTGTCATGCCTGTAATCCCAATATTCAGGAGAAGGCAGGATGATTACCACGACTTCCCAGCATCAGCCTGGGGCTACATCATGAGTTAGAGGCCAATCTGTGATACAGAGTGAGATCCTGTCTCAAAAAAAAAATTATCAACTTCATTAAGTGACTTAAATAAATGGATATTGAATGCACAACACACTGGCGATGCATTTAGAGTTTTCTTCCAGGGGGGTTGGGGATTTAGCTCAGTGGTAGAGAGCTCTTGCCTGTGGCAAGCGCAAGGCCCTGGTTTTGGTCCCCAGCTCGGAAAAAAAAAAAAAAAAGAAAAAAAAAAAGTTTTCTTGGGACTGGGAAGATGGCTTAATGGTTAAAGTGCTTTTGTGGAGTGAGCATGAACAGCACAGTTTTGGGTCCAATAAGCTAAGTGTGGTCCATTGCATGCCTATAAGCTCAGCACTGAGGCTAGCAGAGGTTGGAGGATCAACAGACAAACAGGCGCAGACACTATAGTAGCCTCCTAACCTCTTTCATGCATCACAGCTCACACACATGGCGCTTGCACCTACATCCTGGCTACATGCACACACAAGTAAATACATTTAAACATTTCCTTTATTTCTTTATAAGTGTAAAAACTAAATTAATTGTAGAACTTTATCCAAGATTTGGGAGACTAGGGCCTGAGGAGATTGGAGTCTGTGAGGCTAGCCTGGGCCCACATTAGACCTGGTTCAAAACCAAACAAACACACACACACACACACACACACACACACACACACACACACACACAAAGTTATTTAAATTTAACTATGTATCCCATGTGTAAATAAATTAATTGTACGTTAAATACAAGACTAAATATCCTAAATTATTTTTTGAAAGTCTGACAATGCAATTTTTTTAGGTGTTTGTCAGGTGCAAGTTCTGAATGAGGCATTCCATGTTTGCAAAACAAGACAAGTAAAAAAAGAACTTCCCTAGAGGTCTGTCTCTGGAATGGGTTCTCCCTGCTGCAGTTAGGAAGAACAGTTTCTGCCTCCCAAGTGCTGGAATTTAAAGGCGTGGGTCTGGTTGAACATTTTTTGTGTCCTCCAGCGGTCAGGCACCCGGGCTGATGGGTGGGAGGAAGGGGTGGGAGGGGTTTGATATCTGGCTCCTGTGTTCCGGGGCTGATCCTGAGAAGTGTAAGGGAGGTAAAAAGAAAGATTCAGTGGAGGGGCTAATAGACGGCGGCTGGCCACAACTTTACCCTTAAAAGACAAACAGGCCATAGTAGTTCGTGCACCTGTAATCCCTAGCGCCCAAGAGGCAGGAAAGATCCTTTGAGTTCAAAGCCATCCTGGTCTACAGGCGAAACAAGTTCAGGACAACCAAACGCTCTGAAAAACCTTGTCTTAAAAAAAAAATGAAGGGGGTTGGGGTTGGCTCAGTGGTGAGGCGCTTGCCTAGGAAGGCAAGGCCCTGGGTTATTCGATCCCAGCTCCGAAAAAAAAAAAAAATGAAGGAAAAAAAAAAAGGAAAGGAAAAAAGGAAAAGAAGAAAAAAAAGAATAATAGGTCCCAGAGACCCATGGAATGGTGGGAGGAAAAGAGTCTGCACACTCTGCTGGAATTCTTGATAAAGTAACTTCAGAGAAACACTAATCATTTAAAAATTTATTCCACAAATCATGCGACCTGGAACACTGTTGCATTGAGGCCTTCTGAAAAAACAGAAGCTCAAGATAATCTCTTGAGGCTTTTGAAAACAGTGTATATGGTGCATGTGAAACAAGACCATTGCTCAGACGAGCCCCCAATTTCTCCTTTCTGTTAAATTCACAAAGTTAAAACAAACATATGCTAGACATAAGTAATAAAGTCAGAATTGCGAACCAGAAATCACCATCTTTTCACCAAAAGTGAATGAAGGTTTTACCTTTCTAGGACAGAAGTGAGGAAATCCTGAAAGTTGTCTTCTGAGTGTTACCTGTACGCCATGGTCCTCCTGTCACCCCGTCGCCACTGGGCTGTGGCCTTGTGCCTGTACTCAAGCTGATAATTTACCAAGCTAGCATACAACACACACACACACACACACACACACACACACACACTTTGTATAGGCATGTCTTGCCTTTACACACATATAAAGTGTCGTCTTTTACATACAGGCATCTTGCACATGAGCATGTGAATAAAATATGGTAGGTGTGGTAGAACATAAAAAAATATAACTAAAATATCATATATATCTGTATATATATATATATGTATCTGTTTAGCATTAGTTTTATTTATTTTTTACAGGAACACGTTTTTTCTATATAGCAGCCTGGCTATCCTGAAACTCCCTCAGTAGACCAAGGCTGGCCTCGAACTCACCTCAGAATCTGTCTCGCCTCAAAGTGATGGGATTTGTGTTGGAACTGTTTTGTTCCAACAGAGCACAGACTCCACGTTTATCTCGTTTGAAGAGGGCACAGACTGAAGAAAAGGAAAAGAGGAAAAAGTCTATTTCTGAAGATTTCACTTTCTTTAAAACTTTATAGTTTCAAATCCTTTTTCCCCAAAGGGAGTTCAAGAATTCAAGTATGTTCGTAGGGGTTGGTAATACTTCTGCTGCGAAGTCGCCTCATGTGGTTATGTGGTGGTGTTTGTCCAGGGCATTGTAAACAAGCAGATTTCCACACTTCTTACCTTTTTTTTTTTTTTTTTTTTGCTTTGGTAAAACCCCAAAAGGACACAAGCATACAAAGAACCCAGGGTTGAGGAACTTATTCATCCTCAGGGATGCGGCTAGGATTGGGAATTGTCACATAGGATTAAAAACAACAACAACAACAACAGAAAACAAACACACAACCCTCCCTCCCCCAAACCCCTAGTCACTGGTCCAATTCCACTTTCCAGTCAGCCTGCTGTACCCTGCTTCTCAGGATCTTAACTGAGGGGTGGTAGAAGGACCAGGCCCACAGGGTTCTCTTCATTTTGTTTATAATAAAAAAATGTAAAGGGCTATTTCAAAAGAAAAAAAAAACCTGAACTTCAAATTATGAAAATATC
The DNA here is from genome assembly GCF_011064425.1 of Rattus rattus. Lineage (NCBI taxonomy): Eukaryota > Metazoa > Chordata > Mammalia > Rodentia > Muridae > Rattus > Rattus rattus. Next base: position 68,371,654 of record NC_046172.1, read on the forward strand.
TTGCCTTTTTTATTAATCATGTCATCTAACACCAATTAAAAAACAAGTCTGTGAGCTATGATATAAAAATACGGGGGTTGGGGATTTGGCTCAGTGGTAGGCACTTTGCCTGGGAAAGCGCAAAGGCCTAGGTTCAATTTCCAGCTCGAAAAAAGAACCAAAAAAAAAAAAAATCGATCTGAGTTAACTTGCTTCCTGTGAGCACAGTTACCTCACAGAATGCATGTTTTAGGGCCGGGGAAAAGGAGTCTGGGTCTTATTTCCTCTTTAAAAAATCCCACAACAGTGCAAGTGGGTGAGGAGGGTTCTTTTTTTTTTTTTTTTTCCGGAGCTGGGGACGTTAACAAGCCCTACTAAACAGAAACCTCTACAGGCTAAATCCCACAACCCGGGAGGGAGATTCTTTAGCAACAAATGTCCGAGTTCTCTATAGTGACATCAGGGAAAAAAAAAGAACAAAAACAAACAAACAAAAAAAAAAAACAAAACATAAGCTCAGGGCTGCCCAGACCCACTCAGCACTAAACACTTCCATACTGCCTTCCAGGGCGACCAGGCGAAAGGCGGCTACTACTACAAGCCATGGAAAATTCGTCTCAAAGCGGCTGTTGTCTTATAATATATGTACAGGAATCACTCTTCTGTCATGTCCCTCCATCTCCACTGCTTGGTCACTGGGTGGGCTCTCAGGATCTCACATCTGGTTGGGAAGCAGCCGAGGCGGACTGGCTTTGGCCATGGCTGGCTGGCTGGCGGCTTCCAGCTGAGGGCCGGATGGGATGGGGCGGCTTAGTGGTCACTGCTGCTTCTCTCTCATCCAGGCCTGAATCTATTCCTTTAGCTCTGGCACTGGCTCCAGCGTGCTCTCAGTCCCATCTGGCGGTTGAAAGAATGGTGGGGGAGTTGAGCAGATGCCACAGGATGATAGAGCGGGTCCATGATGGTACCAGAAGACGTCTCATGGGATCAGTCATCAGGGTGTCCATCAGAGGGTCTCTGAACTCATGGAGGCGTCACTGTAATCTATTTCCGCCCGAGCATTCTTTGCCACAATTTCCTCCACTTTCTGCAAGAACTTTTCTATTGCGATGGTGGATTTGATTCCTGCCTTCCGCATCTTTGAAGTGACTTCTTGACAGTTCCTTGCTGTAGGGTCACTGTGAGACTCTCAGGTGGGCTGAAGGCTTGGATACCAGGCACCCGCATGCCATCTTCTCAGAGGGCACCCTAATCCCAGGAGTAAGAGATGGATGGCCAGCTACAATGGCTTGCAGGAGCTCCTGCTTCACTGTGGGGCCTTAGCTGAGCCTGCTGCTGCTCATCTTGGGACCTTGTGAGCAGGATCCACACTGGGGCTAGCCTACCTCTCTTTTAATATTTTTTAAAGGCATGGTTTTTTTTTTGGTTTTTGTTTGTTTGTTTGTTTTTTGAGACTGAGGACCCGAACCAGGGACTTGTGCTTGCTGAACAACTCTACCACTCTGAGCTAAATCCCCCAACCCTAAAAAGGTATGTTTTTATCTATTAGCTATTTTTTTTTTGAGGGTAAGTGTCACAATAAAGCCTCAGCTGGCCTGGAACTCAGAAAGATCCATCTTCCTCACTCCTTTATACTGGCAGCTTCATTTTAAAAGATATTTTGCTCAATTCAAAATAATGTAAAAGTGAGCTGTTTATCACTAACCATAGTTAGTTAGCTGGAAACTTCTGAACTGTTGCAATGTTGAGCTAAAGTCCAGGAATTTACCATTTTTCCATCAGTGCCAGGAAATGGAAGGTAAGTAAGTGTTTGAAGATATTGTCTGCCACTCTATCAAATGCTCAGCGATAGACCAATTGAATGTAGAACCAAGCAGTTTCAATGGTCACCAACCCAAGACTACCTGGGGATAATGTAGAAGTGAATCTCGAGGTTAAGGTAGAGATGAGTGGTCTTTTATATTGAGCATTGCCGAGGGTTGGCTGTGGCAGTATAGCCATGGTATACCTCAAGTAACAGAGAGCATTGCTTAAACAGTCTAGGACTTCTTATTGGTTTTCTGGAATGGTTTTACCAAACTATTGGGGGAAAATGGGAGGGATAAGAAAAGAATAATAGGGGTAAATATGATCAAATTACATTATATGCATTATGGAAATAGCCAATAAGAAATCTGTAGTGTATACAAATAGTATAGTAATTAAAAGATAATATAGCCGATATGGAAGATGAATAAGTTTCACCCAGATTTAATAATATATAACACAGTACACAATTAATGATACCATATTAGATCCTTTTTATTTTTTTAAAAATTTGTTTATTTGGCCTATAAGTACAGTGTAGTCTTCAAACACACCAGAAGGGCATCAGATCTCATGACAGATGGTTGTGAGGGCACCATGTGGGTGGTGGAATTGAACTCAGGACCTGGAACAGCAGTCAGTGATTTTTTTACACTGAGATATATTTTTCTCATATTTTTTACATTTGTGACTCGTCTTTTCATTTGTGCAACTTTCTATTCCATAGAAGACAGTGTTTCATTTGAAGTCCCAACTCCATTAAATTTCTCTTTTTTTGCTGGGGAATGATACGTTCTGAAATCTTCAGTAAATACACACTCACCAAAACCTACAAATGCTTATGTTGAAGAAAATATTCTGCTGACTATTTGAGGGATTTTTTGTGCAGTGATCCTTATACCTCTGGTCCTTTCACACACTTTCATATCATAAAAAATGTCATGCCTCACTATCACGTGACTAGGTATCACATAAGTCATTAGAAATAACAAAGTGTAAGTGCAAATAATACTATTTTTCCAGCTCACATCTTGGTTATTACTAAAACTATAGTTCTAATATCTCTTTTTTCCCTCCATCTTTATTAACTCGGTATTTCTTATTTACATTTCAATTTTTCCCTTTCCCGGTTTCGAGCCAATATCCCCTAACCCTCCCCCTCCCATTTCCTTATGGGTGTTCCCCTCCCCATCCTTTACCCATTGCCCTCCCCCAACAGTCTAGTTCACTGGGGTTCAGTCTTAGCAGACCCAGGGCTTCCCCTTCCACTGGTGCTCTTACTAGAATATTCATTGCTGCCTATGAGGTTAGAGCCCAGGGTCAGTCCATGTATAGTCTTTGGGTGAGTGGCTTGGTCTAGAGCTCTGGTTGCCTTTGCATTGTTGTTCATATGGGGTCTCAAGGCCTTCAAGCTTTCATCCTTTCTCTGATTTGCTTCAATGGGGTCCATTCTCCAGTTCAGTGGTTTTGCTGCTTTGGCCTTCGCCTATGTATTTGATGTATTCTGGGTGTGTCTCTCAGGAGAGATCTACATCCGGTTCTGTCATCTGCACTTCTTTTGCTTCATCCATCTTATCTAGTTTTGGTGGCTGTATGTATGGGCCCCCATGTAGGGCAGGCTCTGAATAGATGTTCCCTTCTGCCTCTGTTCTAAACTTTGCCTCCCTATTCCCTCCCCAAAGGGTATTCTTGTTCCCCTTTTAAAGAAGAGTGGATCATTACATTTTGGTCATCCTTCTTGAATTTCATGTATTCTGTGCACCTAAATTAATTCGAGGCATGTGGACTAATATCCACTTATCAATGAGTGTATATCATGTGTGTTTTTCATGTGATTGTGTTGCCTCACTCAGGATGATATTTTCCAGTTTCATCCATTTTTCCTAATTTCATAAAGTCATTTTTTTTATTGATAGCTGATAGTATTCCATTGTGTAAATGTACCATTTTCTGTATCCATTCCTCTGTTGAAGGGCATCTGGGTTCTTTCAGCTTCTGGCTATTATAAATAAAGGCTGCTATGAACATTGGACGCCTGTCTTTTTTTTATATGGTGGGGCATCTTTGGGGATTATATGCCCAAGAGAGGTATAGCTGGATCCACAAGGCAGTTCAATGTCCAATTTTCTGAGGAACCTCCAGACTGATTTCCAGAATGGTTGTACCAGTCTGCAATCCCACCAACAATGGAGGTGTTCCTCTTAACCCGCAGACTCACAGAGCCATCTCACCAGTCCTAGATCCTTTTTAAGGTTTTACTTCTCTTTTGACAAGTCCCCTGTGCAACCCTAGCTGACATGAACTCTTTCTGTGTAGACCAAGCTGCCCTTGAACTCAGAGATCTGCCTGCCTCTGTCTCCTGCGCCACCACCCTGTGGTTTCTTCCTTAGAATCCAAGTGGGAAATTCCATTTCCCTCCTAGTCCCAGTCACCTCCCTTGTCACCTTGCAGAGACCTGGCCTAAAAGGCTCAAGACCAATCTGCTTCTGCCCTGCCTCCTCCACTCCTCTTACTAGACTCTCTCCCTCCTTCTCTTAGTCTGTATAGTGTGTGTGTGTGTGTATGTATGTGTGTGTGCGTGTCTGTGTCTGTGTGTGTAGAAGGGTTGTTACTGAACCCCTGAAACAACTTTCACCCATGTGAGGCTAGACTGACTGTCTCATGAACCCCCAAAGACCTTCTTGTGCCTGCCTCTCAGTGATGAGATTTTTACATGTATTTTACAGCCATTTTTCTCCACGGGTCCGTGTTCCCACCTTGTTCTTCATGCTACCAGGAACTTGGGAACCTTTCATGGTTCTGAATCTCTTGATAAATTTTCTTAAAAAAGATTTTTGGAGGGACTAAGGACCACCTTGTTAAACCTGAAGAGGTTTGGAGGGAAATGAGCTGTAAATCTTGTAACGCTTCTCCAGGAAGAGGAGAGGAAAGAAATCTGCATCTTTAAAAGTAGAGCGGGAGGTTTGGGGATTTAGCTCAGTGGTAAGAGCACTGCTATGCAGCGCCAAGGCCCTGGGTTGATCCCCAGCTCGGGAAAAAAAAAAAGGTTTTACTTTTCTGTGTATGGGTGTTTTTGCCTGCATGTATTTATGCACCTCATATGTCTTAGTGCTCCAATGAGAAAAGGACAGAATAGAATGGTATCTCCTGGGACTGGAGTTATAGATGATTGTGAACCATGTGTTGTTAGAAACCAAAAGCCTGGTCCTTTATGAGGAAGCAGTCAGTACTAACCCTCTCCACCTCTATATTATTCTCTTGAAACTTGCTCAGTAGATCATGTGTGGCCCTCCTACTGTGTGTGTCCTCAGATGCCTCTGTGAATTATCTTACCCCTAGTAATCAATTCACTATGTACATAATAAGAAGGACAACAGTACTGCTTTAAATATATACAATTAAAATTCTTTTAAATAAGTGAATTTGTATTTACTACCCTTTATTTTGACATATAGTTAGTCATTAACACATAATAGCATTTTCTTCACATTTTTCTTAGCTAGGACTTTTATTCAGTTCTTTAATTCATCTAAAAAGTTTACAGACCTAAAATTGAAAATTTGGACCCGAACCCATTGGGTCCCATTAATGGATGAATGGATAAACAAGGTGTGATTAGCAGTCAATGAAATTATTAGTTACACTTAAAAGAAAGAAATTCAGATATCTGCTGTATTGTAGTCTGTTAATTACTGCTAAGAAAAATGCCCAGAATGGTAATTTATAAATAGACTTTTCCACATGTGCTAAGAAGGTAGGAAGTTTTAGTTAGAAGTGATAACAGGTTTGAGAACATACAAACCATCCTTGTTTCTAAGATAACAGGCTTGGTTGCTGCTCTCACAGACAGAAGAAATGGAAGAGCAAAAGATACTACCATGTGTCCTGTTAGCTGTTCTTACAAGACAGGGACAGTAATCAATTCATGAAGGCATTACAATTACATCCAAAAGGACTTAGCTTTTTGTTGTTGTTTGTTTTGTTTTTCGACACAAGGTTTCTCAGCTGTCCTAGAACTCTATGACCAGGCTGGCCTCGAACTCACAAAGATCCTCCTGACTCTGACTCCTGGTGTGGTAGGACCAAAAGCTGTGCCATCATCTGATCACCCTCCTCATGCCACGTGCATGCAAACATACTACTAATAACAAGCAAAAAAGTAATTTTATAAAACCTAAAACTACAACTCTGAGACAGACATTGGGTAGACATACTTATTCCAAAGTCAGAAATAGGACAGAAGAAAGGGATAATTACACAAAATAAGCCCCAGACATGACAGAACTAATAGTTTCCTTCTGTGTGTGCATGCGACGATCAAAAAGTTTCATCATAGTTGCTTTCAGAGTCTTGGGTGAGGGATTATTTGTAGAATGGACTCCTACAAGTGATCATACACTCCCAGATTTCTCTCTCCTTTCTCACCACTATAATAACTGTTTGTGGACCCCCCTGGGAGGGTGGGGTACCATCAGCTCCTCCCAACGGGGAAAGGTTTTGTTGTTGCTTGGTTTGAGACAGTCTCTCACTAAGTAGCCCTAAAAGCTTTGAATTCATTAGGTAAATCAAATTCACCTACCGTCTCTGCCTTCTGGCTGCTGGGATTAAAGGTATGTACCACCAACATATTCCTCTAGGAGGGATCTGGAGTCTAGATGCCTTTTTTGCTCTCTCCCCTCTCTTTATAAATATTTTTTTTTCTTTTTTTGGGAGCTGGGGACCAGACCCAGGGCCTTCTGGTTTGCTAGGCAAGCGCTCTACCACTGAGCTAAATCCCCAACCCTATAAATTTTTTTTTTTAAGATTTTTTTTTTTGTTTATAGTGCAGGGGTGGGTTGCTGGGCGGTGCCAGAAGAAGTACTGAACCCCTTGGAGGTAGAGTTACAGGCAATTTTGAGACTCCTGGGGACTGAATATTAAGTCCCCGAAGAACAGCATCCCAACAGGGAGATACTTTATCTTAAAACAAGAGCAAACTTTGGATCCAAGTTCTGCCTTCTAGACACACAGGTGCTGTTTTGGGTCCCACAGAGCTCTAGAGCATGGCTTGCTAGGCACAGCTAACCCAGCACTTCTTGTCAGTTAGAACCAGTTGCTTGCCCTCTCCCAGGCTGTTTTAGCATATTGGTGGCTCTATAGCTCTGGGGTCATAACTGAGAGCAGTACTTTCATAGTTCTTTTGGGCATTGCTCTAGTTGGGGGTCTATTCTCTGGGCAAAAGTCACTAAGCACTGTGCTGGTAGAGACTTTATATCAACCTTACTCTGGTTCTCTGCTTGACTCTCAAAGCTCATGGCGGAACCCCTGGAAACTTAGGTGAAGCTAGTCCACAACTCGACAGCTTATGCATTATTGTGTGCCTGAGGCTAGAGTTAGGACTGCAGACACCCACAAATTTATTTTTTTTCAGGTTGCTGCCTGGGCTGCTGCATGTGCCCAGGCCCACCTTGTATCAGCTGTTCTCTAGTAACATGTGGGTTACTAAACCCGGACACAGCCTCTTAGGATAGAGACTGAAGGCTGAGTTCCTAAATTATCTCCATTGTTGTGGGGTGGAGCCTACACTTCTGGTAAATAAACATTCCCAGTCCTAGGGATGCTAAGTCCCTTTTCTTTAACAAGCCCAGTTGAATAACTTAACCTTTCAGGTGTTTTGGGCAGCAGCTCCTTGCTAAATTCTGCTTGTGTGCATTAATGTCCCCTAAGCAAGTCCAGTAGTAAATCCTTTCTGCACCAATTGTAGCATTCAAGTTTTCTTCTGCATCACAGGCAGCTGCTGAGTATGATCCCCAGACAGGTGGAACAATAGAAAGATTGCAAAGTGAGAGAGGGAGGAAGTAGAAAAACTGGTGTTTACTTCGTTCCACGGCTGTTTTTCTGATTCAGGAAAAGGGGCCAGACATACTCTACCCAAGGAGATTTAACTGTAACATGTAGGCAAGAGCTCTCAGTCCAGAGTTTAAAAAACCAAATGTATGGAACAATTACTTGGTTTAGAACAGCTTAAGCCCCACTCCTCCCACCCCTAAACCAGCTGTTGACTGTTTAACTGCCGACCAAACAATAAAAAGCTCTCTCCCCACTGTCTTGTTTGTATGCAACAGAATCATAGATCTACTATATGGGTATTTAAAAGTTTAGGAATTCTGGGGCTAGAGAGATGGCTTAGGGTTAGAGCACTGGCTGCTCTTCAAGTCCATAGGACCCAGGTTCAATTTCCAGCACCCACCTAACAGATCCCAGTTGTCTGTAACTCCAGCTCTAAAGGATCCCCTACCATCTGAGATATGCAGGCAGGAAACATCAGTGCACATGGAATAAAAATAAATACAATTTAAAAAATTTGGAATTCTACAAATATTGTGATCCCTTCACTGGTTCAGTCACCAACTGTGGTAGTTCACTCTGTAATTTCTCCCACCAACTTATTCATTTTTAAAGTCTAGGTGTTTGAATGTTATTGTAAAACAACGCTGTGATTTCCAGTTTTAATTGGTGACGAGTTGGAAAAATTACTTCTCTTAGTAAGGCAAAAGTGATTGCAATATATTCTTAAATATTTTTCAAACTTCTTAAAAGTATCTTCTTTTTTAAAATTAAATCTTTCTTATAAAAATCTTGGGGTTGGGGATTTAGCTCAGTGGTAGAGCACTTGCCTGGAAAGCGCAAGGCCTGGGTTTCGGTCCCAGCTCGAAAAAAAAAAAAAGAACCAAAAAAAAAAATCTTTGCAAATAAAAAATTGCACACTGGAGCTAACTGTTCAATCTTCAATAGTTTTGTTTTTCACATTGTTGTATTGTTTGTGTTCTCAGCATACTTAACAAAGCAGCAGAAAATATAAGAAATTAATCTACTCAATTAAAAGTAATTAAAAAGTTGGGTTGGGGTTTAGCTCAGTGGTAGGCGCTTTAGAAGGCGCAAGGCCTGAGTTCAGTCCCCCAGCTCCGAAAAAAAAAAAAAAAAAAAAAAGAACCAAAATAAAATAATTAAAGCTCATTTTAAGACAGGATCTCACTCTGCAGCCCCTGGACTGGGCTCACTATGTAGAAACAGGCTGGCTTTTAACAAAAGATCCACAGGCTTTTTGCCTCTGGACTGCTAGGATTAAAGGCATGAGCCAACATCCAAACTACATTTTAGAAAAGGAAAAAAAAGCTGATCCGTGAAGATGCATGCCTTTAATCCCCTGCCTCTGGAGGCAGGGTAGACAGATCCTGGTCTATGAAGTGTCCTGGCCTATAGAGCCCAGGACAGCCAGAGCCTATGAGAAACCTTGTCTCTAAAAACAAACTAACCAATCAAGCAAAACAAACCAAACAAGGGAAGAAAAGGAAAGGAAGGGAGAGAAAGGAAAAGAAAATAACGGAGGTAATTAGCATAATTAGCATGACAAAGGAAGGGGTTGTCTTTGAAACAGTCACACCAAAACATAAAGGTTTCAAGCAAATTTTATTCAACCTTCCAAAAGCAACAAATTCCACTAATTGGCTTGTAGATGACCTTAGAATGTTAGGATTTCCAACTTTCGAAACAGTCAGGTCTCAAATTAAGTACTCTCCATTTGTTGTAGCAGTTTGGTATAGATTTGCTTTTAGGTTGGTGTGTAGAGATGATGTCATTTTCTTTAAAACAAGGGTTTATTTCCCATCACCATTTAATTTATAATGCATGAGGCCAATAAGGATAGGTGATGGTGACACGTTTCAGATCCTTGCTTGTTTAATCAGTTGGGTACATGGCATTGTCTGTGGAAGAAAGGTTTTCAATTATTCTCTATTTTTCAGTAATGCCTCCCTTGGCTCGTGCACACCTTTAGAAAAGGGACCTTCCAAGGACTACCAAGTCTTGCTGAGTATTCTCTCTCTGTTTTTTGCTAGGATGTTCTTTTTGGTTGTTGTTTTGTTTGTTTATTTGTTTGTTTGTTTTTAGACAAGGTTTTTCTGTGTAATAGCCCTGGCTGTCCTGGAACCTGCTTTGTAGAGGAGGCTGGCCTCAAACTCACAGCCTGCCTCTACCTCCTAAGAACTGGGATTAAAGGTGTGTGCCACCACCATCCAGCTGATTGTTTCTATTAAGGGCCAAACATTAGTCATTCAGATGTATTAGATGCGTGAGTGAAAAGCAATATGGAGCTGGAGATGCAGTTGTCAAACCTATGCATGTGCATGTATGTAAGAGTATGAGCCAATACATGAAATAATAAACAGTTAAATATCTGTTTCCTTCATTACCTATGGATGTTGTCATTGGTTTGCTTTTGTAAATTCTACTTCTAATGATGGGAAAAAGAATAAGGCACTACAGAAACTATAAAATCCTTTTCATGGTGTGAAATGTGACTTTTACTTTTAAGACAAACATATGATAAAAGAAATCACATTTATTTAACTACTAAAGATCAGTTCTACCTAATGCCAAGCTTAGCCAATAACTATTTGCCTCACTTCTTCCCAGGAAAATGTTCATGGTGTTTTATTATTTTAAAAATTATGTATGTCTGTGTGGGTACACATGAGTGCTATATCTGCCCAGCTCTTGTGCTGTTTTAAGATTTATTGGAAGTAATAAAAGTTGTGTTTTTTTTAAAAACTAATCAAAAAAGGTAGGGTTAAAAACCCCAAATTGGGGGTTGAGGTTTAGCTCAGTGGTAGGCGCTTGCCTAAAGCCAAGGCCCTAGTTGGTCTAACTCGAAAAAAAAAAAAAAAAACCCCAAATTGGGATTAGAAATTTCTGTAAGTGCTAGTGCCTACAGAGGCCAGGGGAGTTGGGTCTCCTGGGCTGAGGGTGATTATAAGCAACCCAGCCACCGGATGCTGGGGACCAAATTTAGGTTCTCCTCTGTGAGCAATATGAGCTCTAACTAGTGAGCCATCTCTCTAGTCACATGGTTTAATTCTTTATAGGAGACACTATTTTTTTTCCTCCGTTTTACCTACTCAGAACATGGGGAATGTGTGGGTCAGTGGGTCTATTCTGTATTTCAGAGCTCAATTGTTCTGGAAAGTCAGAGCCTGAGGTAGGATTCTAGAAGCAGGCCTGACTCGGGGTTGGCTGTTCAGCTCTTCCCTAGCGCCTACTCCTTCACTATGCATTATTGTTATGATTGAAGCCTCAGGGATCCTCGCTTTAGGGGTAGCAGTGCAGCTTAGTGTGGTCTAAACATCAGGACCCTATAAACTTCAGATCCTCCCAGTTCCAACCAGTTCTCATTTCCTTTTTTTCTTCGTAACTATTATTCCCAATCTGGTCCCTACAAGTGATATTGGCTGAAGCAGCCTGCTGGGGCTCCTCCTTGGCCAGATTGCAGAGCCTTGAATTTGGTTTGTAACCAAGGAGAGGGGAGGAGTGCTTATCTGCGGATGTCTGAGTGGGAACGGAGCTTTATCACCAGGGATAGACCTTGAGCTGGAGTCCTCCCTTGTGGCCAAAGTACAGTGCAATCCATGGGAACAATGACCATTTGTGTCTCTTCCTTACCCTTGATGTTCTTTGGCTGCCTAGACCATCCTTGGAATGGGATAGGGTGCCTTCTGTCTCCTGGATACTAGAGTTACATTATGCTCTGCTTTTGCAGTACTAAGGACTCCAACCAAGGGCTTCATTTGTGCAAGGCAAGTACTATACCTAGCAAGCTACATCCTGCTTATCCCTTGACTGTCTTATTTAGTATGTGCTTAGCTATTTATTTGGTAGGTCTCACTATTTAGCCCTAGCTTGCCTGGAACTTGCCATGTAGACCATGCTGTTGAACTCTGGTACTTGTCTGTCTGCCTTTTCTGAGTGCTGGGTGCTGGGCTTAAAGCTGTACCATTACACCTGGCTTATAATGCCTTTAAATTCCCGTATGTATGTCAGGCTGCAAGGATGCAATGTGTGACTTCAATAACAATCCAAGGACAAAGAGATACCTGATTCAGTTAGTTTTCCGGTCTTGGTCAGCTTGCAAGGTTTCAGATTAGTGAGCATCTCCTAGAATATGGAGATACGATAATCAATTGTCAATAGAGCTAAATTCAACAACGAACCTGAAGTCATTCATGCACACATAAAAGTGGACCCGTATATTTGAACTAAGACAGGCTAGTGACCCTCACCTTCTTTGAGACAGGCTCTTACTATGTAGTCCTAACCAGCCCGGAAGCCACTATGTAGATCACTCTCTACATAGTTCTCAAAAAGAAATCTTAATGTGCAGTCCCAGCACTAGTGAGGTGGAAGCAGGACTGATGGGGAGCCCAAGGCCAGCCTTTACTCCATCAGCACTCTGGGAGTCAGAGGCAAGTGGAAGCGACTATGTGGAGCAGGTTGGCCTAGAACTTCGAGATTCTCCTGCTTTACCACCCAAGTGCTCGAATGAAAGGTGTGCACTATCTAATCTGACTATTTCTCCATTTTAAAGGAAAAAGGCAGACCTCGAATGTGTGCCTCCAGCAGTACATGACAAATAACAGTACTGAAAAGGCAGAACACGAAAGGTCTTTTCTTGGACATTGCTTGTACTCAACAAAGCTGCATTAGTAAAAAAATAGACTCATGGTCTCTCTTTTACTCTTTGAACTCCACTTCCTAAAAAAAAGAGACCATGCCCACAAAAGCAAAATCTAAATAATTTCATACCAAAAAAAATCATCTGTGGGAAAAGGCACACATAAAACAGAGTAGATAAAAACAAACAATGTATCTCACGAAGGAACAGCAGCATGTTGCAGCTGCCTGGGAACTAGGCCAGATCACTACAACCTACATCACTACAGACTCCATCACCTTCGTACATTTCTTCTCAACTGATACCAAGGATAAGACTAAGCACAATTAATGGAGAGTCAACTCCTATTGTATTTCTCCTCTCTGGATGTCTTGCAACCCAAGGACACTTAAGATACATACATATACATGGAGGAGTTTGCTTTAATGTCACCAATGATGACGTTCACATTATCGTCAACGTCGCTGTCACTGTGACTGGCCTCATCATTTTCTTCGGTATATGCCTATGGAGTGATAAAGACACAGGGGAATATCAAAATGAAGTAGATAATTTTTGGCCATCAAAGGAGAACTTTTGTCTTAATGTTAACCCTACAGTTGATAATTCTTAACTGATGAAAGGGAAAGGTTGGGACAAAACACTAAACAGTTGTACCTTATAACTGGACTACTACTCTGTCCCACATCAAGATCATTAGTGTGAATACCTTGATTGAAAATGGACCTTGGGTACAGTGTTCTTGTAATGGTAGATGCTCACATTAATGAAAACACTGTGAATACCCTGAAGGAATTTGAGTTGGTTCTAGAATATTCTAGTGACTTTTGTTGCTGACTATAATCCTCAATTGACTTTTATTACTGCTTACATTTGTTTTCTTTCAAAACCCCAAAAGGAAATCTGAATGTGGAGATGCACATCTGCAGTCCTAACACATGTGAGGTGGAGGCAGGACTGAGGGCTCAAGGCCCAATTTTTTTTCCCTCCATCTTTATTAAATTGGGGCATTTCTTATTTACATTTCGGTTTCAGCCAACATCTAACCCTCCCCTCCCATTCCTTATGGGTGTTCCCTCCACCCTCCCCCATTGCCGCCCTCCCCGACAGTCTAGTTCACTGGGGTTCAGTCTTAACAGGACCCAGGGCTTCCCCCTTCCACTGGTGCTCTTACTAGGATATTCATTGCTACCTATGAGGTCAGGGCAGGGTCCAGTCCATGTATAGTCTTTGGGTAGTGGCTTGGTCCTGGAAGCTCCTGGTTGCTTGGCATTGTTGTTCATATAGGTCTCGAGGCTCCTTCAAGCTCTTTCAGTCCTTTCTCTGGCAAATACATAGGTGAATGCCAGCAGCAAACCACTGAACTGAGTGAGAACAACGGGACCCCCATTGAAGGATTCAGAGAAAGGCCCAGTTTTTAATCCCATCAGCCCTCAGGAGGCAGAGGCAACCAGATCTCTGTGAGTTTGTGGCCAGCCAGGTCTACCATAGTAAGTTGCATAGTGAGACCCTGTCTCAGAAATAAATAAGGAAAGAAAGGTGGGGGGTGTATATCTGTCCAGGTCTCATTCACATTAGCTCCCCAGGGTCAGTGTCCTGGCTTCAAGGCAGGCATATAGTAGCTACTTGGAAAGAATCACTATGTTGGAAGTAAATCCTCAATTTTCATGTATTCTATATTCACAAATTCACCTACTTATACTTAAATCAACACTTTAATTGCATTCTGGTCATTTCAGACATGCACAGAGAGGTGAACAATTTGTCACCTGGTATGTATTTTCCCAGCTGAGTTTGAACCTCTTACATTCTTGTTTCAGCTCTCAAACTTTAAGCACACATTCTCTGCATTGTTCATCTAATATCACAATTTTTCACATTTACATTCCTTTTGCTGGCAACCTCTACCCCAAGGCATAGTGTTAAAACTCTATGTAGTGTGTCTAAGCATGCAAGGCTGTGCTGTGCTGTGGCTTGTTCAAATTTTAAAGTGTGTGTGTGTGTGTGTGTGTGTGTGTGTGTGTGTGTGTGTGTGTGTGTGTATGTGTGTGTGTGTGTGTGTGTGTGTGTGTGTGAGAGAGAGAGAGAGAGAAGGAGAGAGAGAGAAGTGTGGAGTTGAGGCAACTTTCAAGGTTGGCTCTCACCTTCTCCCTTCTCTGAGACAGGATAACTCTTGTGTCTGCCATGCTACACAGTTCAGGCTAGCTGCCCTACAAGCTTCTAGACCATTCTGTTTCTGCCTCCCACCTCACCATAGGAATGCTGGGGTCACAGATTCAAGGTACCACATCTGGCTTTTTAAAAAACTTCATATGGGCTAAAATACCCTCTCACAGACCCACACTTAAGAAAATGATAATAAAAATATACAGGATTCCGGAAGCTGAATGGCACATAGTAAGGTAGTACTGTTACTACTCTTTCTGTATACTACTGTGCTTCAGTAATTCAGCCAAGAAAAAACTTGCTATGTGTACAGTCATGCTGTGTACTACAAAGGAAAATTCTTGGGTTATATAAATAAAAAGTATGTATAATAATTCTTATATGTATAACTCTTCTTATGCTAAATGTATATATGTATATATATGTATACACATGCTTAGTAGGGAACTGACTTGCTGTACTTTTAAAGCAATTATTCTAATCCAGCTCCTCTGAACCATTACTATAACAAATGTTGCTTCAACAGGACAGGCCTTCAAACTTTTATAGATCTATTTTTAATTATGTGTGTATATGCATGTATGTAGATATGTGCACATGAGTGCAGGTGCCCACAGAGACCAAAGGCACTGGCTACTCCTAGGGCTGGAGTTACAGTTTGTCATAAGCCAGATAATGTTTGTTGCTGGTATCAAACTTTGGTCCTCTGGAAGAGTCACAGCATTCTTAACCAGTGGGCCATCTCTCTAGCCCAATTCTTTTCACTATTACATTAGCCCTAAATCCTCTCCAGGATGAGTCACACCATCATGAGTCCTTTATATGACTTGATTTATAGTCCCTTACCACTCCATTATCAGTTTGTTTGGATTTTTTTTTTCTGGAGCTGGGGACCGGACCCAGGGCCTTGCGCTTGCTAGGCAAGCACTCTACCACTGAGCTAAATCCCCAACCCCTTGTTTGGATTTTTAAAAAAATTCTTCTCTCATACACAACATTTTGGCTGCATTTCTCCTCCTTCCACTCCTCCTAGTTCTACCCCCCTGCCCCATGACCTAACCTTTCCCCCAGATTTGTTTGGAAAATTTTCAAGTGAGGCTTTCTAAAATGAATGCAATATGGGCTGCAGTTACCTCAACACTTAATAGTTGTCATTGTTATTCCAGAAGTCCTGAGTTCAATTTCCAGCACCCACACTGTACAGCTAGCTCACAAGCTCTTATAACTCCTAACTCTAGGGGATCTTACTTCTGGTCCCAGAAGGCACTATCACTCCTGTACACACATAATCACAGAGGAAAATAAATCCTAAAATAAATAAAATATTTTAAAATTACAAGTACTAATTTACTCCCTATGTCTTTGTGTATATTCATGTGGAAGTGAGAAAACAACTTAAAGATGTCAGTTTTCTCCTTCCATCAGGTGCTTCTCAGGGATCAAACTGGGGTTTTTCAGATTTGGTGGAAAGCGCCTTCACCACTGTGTCATCTTCCTGGCTCCACACATCTTGATTTTTGCCAATGGGTTCTGAGGATCCAACTTGGCTTGCCAGGCACATATGGCTAGCACCTTTGTTCACTAAGTCATTTCCTTGGCCCTCAACATGTTATTATCATAAATAAATGTCATTTTTATGCGATCAGTATAAGGAAGTATGTCTAATTTAGTAAGACCAAAAAAAATCTTGTCAGTTTTGAATGGGCTCCATTTTAAAATATGAAATTTAAATTTATATATATTCTCTAAGTACTTATCTGTCTATGCATCTACCTATCTATTTCCATTTAAGGACTCCAAGAAGGATTTATGGGAGGAAAACAATTGACCACCAGTTAAATACATTCTTAGTGTGGTTCATTTTTCAGTGGACATCATTATCCTAACACAACACCATATCTATTATATCATGTTTAGAGTTCATCTATCCTTGACATTTGTGTTTTTCAGGGTCCCATCTTGGTGTGTTTCTGCCTTCCTTGGACTACTTACAGCTCGGCAAGTGTCGCTATCATTGGTACTGCTGACTTTGTCCTCTTGAAGAATATCTTGCAGGCGAAGAAATTCAGTGTGGCTAGAGAAAAGTGTCAGAATAATAAAAAATACTGGAGAATTATTTGTCTGAACACTAGACTGCATGCAATTCAGAAACCCATGTAGTAATCTGTTACTTAAAGTAAAATCAGGGGCTAACAACCAAGTAAATGATTGAAGAACTATGACTGACTTCAGAATAATGCCTTGAACAAGATATAAAGCTGGAGGATGGCACCAAGAACAACTTTTTCATTGGACAAATTAAAGAACCAAAATAATGAGGTGGATGTGTTTTTTGACTATACTTTTGTTCTAGTTTAATTGCCCCAAACATCGTTGCACTTTTATTGGCTTACCTGATAGATGTATTTTGTTCCCCAAATGCTTTTCTCTAAAAAGCTTCAGTTTTGGAATTTTTATCCAGTTTGTTCTTGGTTTTGGTTCAGGTCACAATTACTAGCCTAATTTTGATATTCATAACAGAAACAGATTTGTCAGTGGTCACTAAATGATTTGACTATGTTGAGATTTTTGACCCTAGACCATCCACAAGGAAGAGTGTGCACTTTTCAAGGCAGGCTAGACCAGGATTCTGCAAATAGGTGTGGCTGTGCTTGTGTTCCCACTCTCTGTTCGCCTGAGATAAATAGGCTACATTTTCTCCTAGAGTTTCTGGGAAGTTAGTTATCAGTTCTCTGGGACACTGTGCCTCATTCACTAGCCTTAGCAACTAGAATGTACCTGACCTTGGGAACATCCCCCCTGAAAACTGAATACAAAAGAAAAGTTGCTATCTACTATGTTCATAACAAGGGCTTCAGAACAGTGTGAGAAATAAAAATCCAAAGAAAACATGTTAGCCTTATTGCAGTAACACTTTTTTTTTTTTTTAAAGTCACAGCAAGTTACCAGTTTCAAGACCTTGAGAAGACCAAAGGCTCTTTTCTCTTGGGGAAAAAAGATAGACTGGCAGCTACTACTCTCATGGAAGTGTACATTTCTGTGCTGTACATCAAATCATGTAGCAAGGTAGCGCGGAATGTGCTTCTTGTTCGCTTGGGTGGAAATTGGCTGCTGACACAAGATGACCACTGTCCATGTGAATAAAGTATTACACAACTTACCCCAGTGGCTCATCTTCCTGCTTATCAGCATCATCTGTAACCATGAAAAACAAAATGTGAAAATGCACATATGAAGCGAAGGGTGGTAGGAAGGAGAAGAAATTGGGTTGGAAAGTCTCTTCGACTTGAACTGCAGTGGGGTGGAGCAGGAGACCCTTACAGGCTCAACGATATTGTTGAAACTAAACACAACAGAGGTTTTTGTTAACAACGTATGGAATAGTTGGAGTTTGCACCCTTTAAACTAACAAGGATATAAAAGAAAAAGAAAAAATGTAAAGTTGTCTTTTACTACTTTTTTAGTGTTTTAAATTTTGTATTTATACATAGAAAATATATAGAAAAGAAAAATAGTATTTTCATTTCTTGTTTTGATTATATGTGAGGAAACTTGCAAAAATTCCTTTAGCCCTAAATTAATTTGAGCATACTTGGCACTTTGGCGAACAAGTTAGATTCTTGAAATATGCTAAGGGAAGAACCTGAGCTGCTGGCGCTCCTTCTGATGAAGGCTTAACAGTTGCTTTTTTTAAAAAAAGACCTAGACTTGCAAAACATAAATAAAAACCAAAATGACAACAACAACAGAACCAAAAATATCAAAGGGGTGGGTAGGCTCCAAGGTGCAATACTTGCCCAGATCAGAGGAAGGTCTACGCTTGATTCCCAGAACTGAAAGAAACAAGAGAGAGAAGAAGAAAAAAGAAAGAAGATTAAAACATACACAGACTCAAATGCAAATAAACTCATATTTAACACGTTAGAAGTCAAAGCACTTTGAAAATATCCTTACATGTACTATTCCATGTTTTAGATACAGGAGCAAGAATGTGCAGATTTTATGGCCAGTGAGGGGAAGTTATGGGGGGAAGGTTAAGCAACTTTATTGGGTTTTTTGTTTGTTTTGAGGTAGGGGGTCTCACTATATAGACCTAGCTGGCCTGGAGTTCTCTATGTAGAGCAGGCTAGCTTCAGATTCAAAGAGATCCGCCTACCTTTGCCTTCTGAGGGGCTAGCATTAAAGGTATATGTTACCACATCTAACTCACTTTGTTTCTTGTTTTGTTTTGTTTTTTTAATGCGGGGGTTTCTCTGCACAGTCCTGGCTCTCCTGGAACTCACTATGTACACTAGAGTGGCCTTGAACTTAGCGATCCACCTGCCTTTGCCTCCTGAGCACTGGGGTTAAGGGTATGTGCCGCCATTGCCAGCTTTCCTGATTACATTCTTAAGGAGAAAAAAATGAATCCAAAGTATACGTTAAATGTCTTGGTTTATAGGGTTTTTGTTATTGTTCTTGAGTAGCTCCTTCAATTTGATCTAGGAGCAATACCAGATGACCCACATTCAAGGAGAACATAGAAAGAGGACAGTAACTGCCGGCTCACACTGGAACATTCTAATCTATACCAACAATCCTTTCTAACAGTCTCCCACCTGTAGGTCCACACGGTTTACTAGGTAATAATGAGTTAGCTCATTCATAAACGTTTGTGTTGGTCATCATTTTGGTTACCTCCAGTTAAAGGGACAGCTTTGGAGAAAACTAAGGCTCCTAGGATGATGTTACTTAGATATCAAGGGAAAGGTGGCATGAGAAATAAAAAACCTGGGGAGACAGGAGATGGTTTCCCATTTGCCCCTGGGGAATTTGAAAGAAACAGTGTCCCTGGACTCATGCCCAGAGGAGTCACTTTCCTCCTTTCGGTAACTGTAAAAAAAAGAAAAAGTAGGTCTTTACCTTTGAAAAGCCATTCTTCTTCATCTTCGTATTCCGGAAAGTCCATTGTACCGTTTTCTGCTTCAGAAGTCTTGGGGTCTTGCTCTTTAGCCATAACTCCGGGATTCGGCTCCTGTCGGGGGAGACCTGTTGGTGTAGCTGATACCCAAGTCTAGGTGGGTGCTGTGAATGAAGTTCCGAGGGTTTGGGCCAGAACTTCAAGCCTGTGATGGGTGGAGGGTAGGACTGGGGTGGGGTCAGAGTTCGGGGGCGGGGTCTGGAGAGCTCCGACTGTTAGGAATGGGTAGAACCAGAGAAGACACACCCCTATAGTATCCCAAATGCCTATCTTCCATCAAGGTCTTAGAAAACACTGACGTCTACATTTTCCTTCAGCTGGGGTAGAAGTATTAAAGAAACCTCTGTGATCTAGCCAATACTGGGATGAGGGAGTAGGTCCTGTGTACTTCCTTTTACTGGTTCAGATACCAGATTTTCCAGCAGTGGAGCTTGTCCTTCCCAATCTACCCTTCCAGTTTCCGGCACTTGTGTAGAAAAGGAGGTTGGGTGGGATCAGCTGGCAGTAATGTAGGAAGGATACGGTGGCTGCGAAGAAGTAGGTAGGAGATGAGACCTGGAGGAGAGGAGGGCTGGGAGCAGGCACCGAGTTCTGCGGAGGTGTAGTATAAGAGAACTTGTTATACCTTATCCCCCTATCCTCTAAGGGCATAGGAAAGGCTGGGGTCTGGGTTCTCTCTCCACTAGGGTGGAAATGCTTAGGGGTATGTGAGCAAAGGCTGATGTCTAGGAGGCATTCCTACATCCTCTTTCACTGTGTCCCGGAACTCCCAGAACTTGACTTTCCTTATCAATCAACCGGCACAGAACGTTAGTTCCCAGCAGTATTCAAAGAGCGCAGATGGTGGGGGTGGGCACGGGGCTGGAACCAGCACATAACGGGTGGGGTTCGTGGCAGGAGCTGTGGGGTTGGTTGAGTGGGGAAAGATGGTGATGGGCAGAGAGGTGGGACAGGAACTAGAGAATAGCACACTTTGGTAGTACCTACCCTAATGTGCTTCCTCATTAGAGGGCTTAGAACAAACACACCCGCTGCTAGGTTTCAGCTCAGTGGGAAGTAGCAAGAAAATGTCTGATCTAGTTAAGGCGTGGAGGTGGGCTGCCCTATATTCTTCCTTTTAGTGCATTAAATATTGAATCCTCCTACCTTACAAAACCAGCAAGAACTCACTGCACAATTGGACTTTCCAGTGGCTCTGCACTGAACATCAGATTTCCAAGCAGTCCTTGTTGGGTACTGAGCCGGAAGTGGGGGGAAGGGATGAACAGCGGCAGGGCGCAGTGTGTATGTGTGGTGGCCCACAGGTCTGGGGGACTGGAAAGTGAGATGGTGTGCTGGAGGGAGACAGTGTGCTGTAGGAAGAGACTGTGGCACCTGTGTAGCAGCAGGCAAAATGCTCATCGATGCCCTCTGAGGGATGATACTAGAAAACAGCAGCACTGTTTTTCCTTCAATTACCCTAGAAGCACAAAAAAATGTCTGTTCTCTAGAGAATATTTTCTTCACACAGAGTCTCAGTATGTAGCCCCACTTGATCTGAATTCACTATGTATATTAGACTGGCCCCAACTCACAGAGATCCACTAGCCTGCCTCTGGCTTCCCCCAGTATTGTCATTAAAGAAGTGAACTGCAGCACTGTCCTCTGGTTACTATTTTGTGAGGGGGCAGCCGGTCCTGTGCTTTTCCTTATATTGGGTCAGGTAATGGCACACCCTATTTTGCAAAGATGGCCTCACTGTGCAGTATGACACTCTTTCTCAGAGACCTGTGTAGACTTTATTTAGATTTCCCAGCAGTAATTGTGAAGCCTAAGGGTCACCTGGCTTTGGGAAGAGGAGTAGGGGAGTTTAGTATGGGAGAGGTTGGGAGTTTAGGGAGAAAGTCACATCTCTGTAGTATCATAAACATCACTGGAACACTTAGAAAATACTAGATTTTCCCTCAGCTAGGATGGATACACAAATATCTGTGATCTAGTTACTATTAGGGAGGAGAGGGACTGGTTTTTTGCTGGGGCGGGTACTAGTTTTTACCTTATAAAGACACTAAGACTTTACTGGTGAACTTGACTGTCCTTCAAACCTACAACATAGACCATTATTTTCCCACGTGGCACTTGGAGAAGGTTGGGGCAGGGCTAAGGTGGTGGGGAAGGGCAAGTCAAGTGTGTGTTGGGGCCAGGTGGGGAGTATAAGACTAGAGATGTCAGGCCTCTAAAGTATCCTGAAGGCTCCCATTCACTGGAGGGACCCAGAAATAACTGATGTTCACTCTCTGTCACTTGATTGTGATAAGAAAACATGACTTTTTGGTTGTTGTTGGGGTGTATGTGGTTGTTGTCGGGGTGTATGTGGTTGTTGTCGGGGTGTATGTGGTTGTTGTCGGGGTGTATGTGGTTGTTGTCGGGGTGTATGTGGTTGTTGTCGGGGTGTATGTGGTTGTTGTTGGGGTGTATGTGGTTGTTGTTGGGGTGTATGTGGTTGTTGTTGGGGTGTATGTGGAGGTTTGGATCATAGTTCTTCTTTCAAGTAGTGGGCCTCTCTTCTTTTACAAAGATCTTAAAACCTTGTGGGGGATATTGATTGTCTTTCTAAACCAAACAGAATCAAACCAAACAGAATGAAGCCAAGCCACCTAAGGTAACCTTAACTTATCTTACCATTTGATTTTGAAGTTGTGCTTAAGGAACACAGAAAATGGGGCTGGGGCGCAGTGGAGAGAGATAGGAAGGTATGGCTGGGGTGGGGGTGGGGGTAGCATGGGGGTTCTAGGAGGGTAAGAATAAAAAAGTCACATCTCTGTTACATCCTGAAGGTTCATTGTGGTTGGAGGGCCTAGAAAATACTGCTGCCCGAGTTTTCTCTCAGCTAGGTTGGAACTGTGAAGAAAATGTCTGGAACCCAGTTAATATGGGGGGTAGCAGGGTGGGTTGGATAGTCTCTATGTTCTTCCATTCACTGGGTTTTATAACAGACCTCTTATGCCTTCTAAAGGTGCCAAGACTTCACTTCTAACCCTGGTTTTCCTTCCCATGGACCTGCACAGGCTGTTAGATTTCCTAGCACTACTCATGGAGCATACAAGGTGGGCTGTGAATTGGGGTGGGTTGGAGGGTGGGATGTGGATCAAGCGGGTACAGGTGGGGGAGTGTATGAGGAGAGCATGTCAGACCTCTGTAGTATCCTAAAGGCCCACTGAATATTCTAATGTCACATCACCACTGGAAATTTCAAAAAATGCTGGTGCCTAGGTTTTCTCCAGCTAGGATGAGAAGCTAAGACAATGTCTGTGATCTAGTTCATGTTTATCTGTATACATAAACACACATTGGTGGACAAAGACCTGTTTCTTGCTCTTCCTTTCACTGGGCTATGGGAGGTGATCCATTCTGCCTCTGGCTCTGGTACTGGGTCTCCTTAAGTTGTAACAGTTACAGAGATCTTACTAAAGAGGTTGACTAGTCCTCCCAACTCTGCAGATCATTAAATTTCCCAGTAGTACTTGTCAAGCCCAGAAGGCTTGTCCCCTTGGCCTTCTGGCATACAGAATGTGCTCTTACTGACAGTTAAAAATCAAGCAAGCATATTGAACTCACCCACATTAACTGCTTGCTCCCCATAGGCATTTCTGCCATCTTTTCATATCAGACATTTCTGGAGTCCTTCTGGGTTCTAGTTTGCTTTCTACTGAGAAGCAGCTTCAGAACCGTCTTAGGGGTTCAATTGTGATAAAACACTGTGGCTAACACTGACTTGGAGAAGAAAGGTTTTATTGCAGCTTACCATTCTCAGGTCACAGTGAGGGAAGTCAGGATAAGACTCAAGGCAAACAATCTGGAGGCAGGAACCGAGGCAGAAGCCTTGGAGGCTGCTTACTGGCTGGCTCCCGTGGCTTGCTCAGCCTGCTTTCTTATGGAATCCAGGACCACCTGGCCAGGGAGGCAAGGTCCACTATGGGCTGGGCCCTCTCACAGCAATCATTAATCAGGGGGAAAAGCCCTACAGACTTGCCTGCAGGCAGTCTGATGGAGGAATTTTGTCAGGTGAGGATGACTCAGCCTGTTAAGTTAAAAAAAAACTAGCCGCACAGGAGATAAGGTTTTATTTCATCCCTTTAGGTATTTTCAAACTTCCCTCTGAAACATCACAAACCAGGCTGTTATCGCTTTCATTTCTCTCAGCATTCCTACCTTCCAAGGTCTTACCTTCCTAGGTCCATTAAGCAATGCCCACTCAACAGCTTTTCTAGCTGAAAGTTCCACACTCTTACCACAATCCTTTCCAAAATGTGGGCAGCTCTGTCACAGCAGTGACCATACTGGTACAAGTTTCTATTTTACTTTGCTTTTTCTTGCTGTGGTAAAATACTGAACAAAACCAATTTGGGGAGAGAAGGGTTTATTTTACCTTACAATGTATAGTCCATCACGAAGGGAAGCCAGGGCAGAGACCTACAGAGCTGGAGGGAGCCTGGAGGCAGGAGCTAAAGTAGCAACCACAGAGAAATGCTGCTTACTGGCTTGCCCAACTTGCTTTTTTTGTACCTCCGGAATCCCTTGCCCAAGGGTGATACAGCCCAGTGGACTGGGACCTCCTACCTGTCCTAGAGTAGCAAGCAACATCCACAGTAGGCTAGGTCCTCCCACATCAATTATTAAACAAGAAAATGCCCCAGAGATTGTCCTACAGGCCATTATAATGGGGGAAATTTTCTCAACTGAGGTTCCCTTTTCCTAGATGACCCTGCTGTGTGTCAGGTTGGCCAGAAACTGCCCAGTACATGCCCTCCCTTCACTCTTTCTTGAAAGCTGAGTGCCTTGACCCTACATGGCCAGTCATTGCTGCTGCTCCTCAAGAAGGAAGTTTCCTGCCACATTTCCCTTTAGTCTCTTGTTTTTTTATGTTTCTGTTTTTGTTGAGACAGGGTTTCACAGGGACAGCTCTTGCTGACCAGGAACTTGCTATGTAGACTAGGCTGGCCTCCAATTCACAGAGATCCATTTCCTGCTTCTGTCTACTAAATGCTTGGGTTAAAGACATGCACCACCATATCTGGCCAGAGTTCTTGTTTTTATCTAGCCTAGTCCTTATGTGCAGAAACACAATGAGCACTTACCTTAGTCCAGGACAGTGGCAGGTGTGAAGTGGAGCTAGCCTAAGCCCCTAAGATAGGCTGTGTGTGCTGTGGATAGAACAGCTGGAGAACTTAAGACACCGTTACTGTCTTGGGGTCTTGACTGTGTTCATTTTCTCCATCAATTAAAGAATTGAAAGGCACAAAAAGGGACTCAGATACATCAGGCAACAACATTTAGCACACTTTATTAACTATAACTGAAGAAGTGCAGACACACACACACACACAGAACACACTCATACACACACAGACACACACACATAAACACACACAGACACACACACAGTCACACACACAGACACACACACAGACACAGACACACACAGACACACACTCACACACACAAGAAAGAGATAGAGACAGAGACAGAGAGACAGAGAGAGAGACAGAGACACAGAAAGACAGACAGAGACAGAGACAGAGGTGGTGGTGGTGGAGGGAGGCACACATGAAAAGAGTCCCTGTGGGCAGAGAAGGAATTTGAAATTCAAATTCATTATTTTTTACTCTGGGCTGGGAGTTTTAAGTGACCTGAAATGGGGTCTCTGACCACAGTCTCAGATAAACATGCATTTATGATAATATAGGGTAGGTCTCCCGCCCCTATTTTTGAGTTGTTCAACTTAGACAAAGAAAGGGGAGCTAATAGGCCCAGAGTTTAATAAACATATTAAAGACTATCCTTGAAGATATTTGACCAGTCTGGTCCAGTTAGTAAAAAAGGAGCCCCTGCTATCAGGAGAAAAAGTCTACCAGGTCTTTGTCTTAGATCGGTGAGGGTGTGGAAAAAGCTGGAAATTTGCCATCTTTATAATTGATCTCTGTGGCCTCTTTGCCTGTGTGTCTGCCTGTCAGGGAACTGTCCAATTTCTAGTTCCTAAGTACTTACCAAAAGACTACACAATGATCGAGTCTCAAATCGAGTCTCATTGGGCTACAGGATTTAGATCTATACTGCTAGATTTTGGTTTAGTTTATTTTGTTTTGATTTTTAAAATTTATATCGGTGCTTTGCTTGCAAGTATGTCTTTGTGAAGGTTTCAGATACCCTGGAACTGGAATTACAGACAGTTGTGAACTGTCATGTGGGTGCTGGGAATTGAACCCACGTCCTTTGGAAGAACAACCAGTGTTCTTATCCACTGAGCCATCTCTATAGGCCCTTTGTTTTCTTTTTCTTTTTTGTTTTATTCAAGACAGGGTTTATCTGTGTAGCCCTGGCTGTCCTGAAACTCACCCTGTAGACCAGGCCTAGAACTCATAGAGATTCTCCTGCCTCTGCCTCTGCCTCCTGAGTGTTAGGATTACAGGTGTATGCCCCACTGCACAGTAAATGCTGGATTAAAAAAAAAGAATGTGGGATTTTAAAAAATTGGACTGTATTTTATATACGGTATTAACATGAATTCTTTGGAACAAAGGAATAGAGAGTTACAGTTTAAAAGGGATATATTTGAGCTAGACATAGTGGTGTACATGGTTAATACTAGTGCTTGGAAGGCAGAGACAAGTGGTTGTCTGTAAGTTTGAGGCCAGAGTAGTCTACATAGCTAGCAAGTTCCAGGCCACCCAAGGCTTTATAGAGAAAATCTGTCTCAAAAACAAACAAACAAAAGAGTTAGGTTCACATGTCAAGTTGACAAGGAACAGTCTTTTAGTCATCTTTAACGGTCAACTTGATACAGCCTAGAGTCAACTAAGAAGGGATTTTCAACTGAAGGACTGTTCAGATCAGATTGGCCTGTGGATATGTCTATCTGGAATTACCTTGATTGTTATTACTGATGCAGGAAAGCCCAGCCCCATTGTGGCCTGCTCTAACCATGGGCAGGTGGTCCTAGGCTATATAAGAAAGCTATCTGAGCATGAGTTTGTGAGTGAGCCAGTACGCGGCATTCCTCCATGGATTTTGCTTCAAGTTCCTGCTTGAATTCTTACTCTGATATCCCTCAGTAATAGACTGTAACCCGAAAGTCTAAGCCAAATAAACCCTTTCTTCTTCTAAGTTGCTTCTTTGGTTATGATAGTTGTCATAGCAACAGAATGAAACCAGAACACTTTGCTTGTGTTTTCCTGGCCAAAGATTTACCTAGTCTTTGGTGAGGTGACTAGCATCGACCACAAAAATCCCTGAAATTCATCTATACTGTGATGGTGGGTTGAATGGAACTTTACTGGCTCACCTAACAAGACACTCACAAGGATTGATCATCCAGTGTCTTGAGCCTCATCATGTTTCTTATATAATGTGCTGGACAAATCCAAGACCCAGTGGAAGAACTGCCTCTTCCCACCAAATACATTAGGAATGGACACATCTAGCTTCAAATGATAGAGATATTTTTTAAAAAGTGTATTAATGGGGCTGGAGAGATGGCTCAGCGGTTAAGAGCACTGGCTGCTCTTCCAGAGGTCCTGAGTTCAAATCCCAGCAACCACATGGTGGCTCACAACCATCAGTAATGGGATCTGATGCCCTCTTCTGGTGTGTCTGAACACAGCTACAGTGTACTCACATACATAAAATAAGTAAATGTTAAAAAGAAACAATGAATTAAGCACTCTAAAAGGTCCTATATGCCATGCTCAAATGTTTGATAAAATCAATACAATGAGTATTTAAGGTGTCTTAGGGTATAATTAGGTGGGGTTACAAAAATTTGTTAAATGCATATTTTGCTTTAAAAAAGGAACTGGGAAATGTCATAATCATTCCTACTAGAATCTTTCTCCTATCTACTAAGATAAAAAGATAAGACGTGTCTATGTCTGTAAGGCAAAATGATGATTCCTAACAGGTCTTGACCTTTTATTTATATCGCCATTATTATTAAAATATGGTATATGGGAAAATAAATTAAAATACTGTATGCTTATGTAACTTCTTCTGTAGTGTAACTGTTCCTCACCCATATTTCTGTAATTAATCACAATAAAACTCATTGGTCACCAAGTTGGATTTAGGTCATATCCATACTTTGGTCTGTGGTTGTTCCGTATCTGGAGTGAGTAGAAGCTTGTTCATATCTCTCCAGGAATAGTACACATAACACAATCTAGTTTGTAAAATATATGTAAATCTGGCTGTTTAAAATGCCTGTTTTCACCAGGTGTGATGGCACATACCTTCAATCCCCATACTCAGAGGAGGTAGAGGCAGGTGGATTTCCATGAGTTGAAGGCCAGTTTTGTTTACACTGGGAATTGCAGGCCAGCCAGGGATACAGAGTGAGGCCCTGTCTCAGAAACTAAAATAAATCAATCAATCAACCAATAAATAAATTTAATTAAATAAATAATAAAATAGATAACTATTTCGCTCATCTGCTGCCTTCATTTTGTTAGGCTAGGCAGTATTCTTGATTATATTGATTGTAGGTATATTATTTTCATCACATATCTCATGTTATGTCAAGTACAGAGAATTTAAAAAAAATCAGACTGGGATCTTATTGGCCAGCAGGGTTTCATAACATTATCCAGGAGTACCTTCCTTAATGGCTTTTTCAACTATTCCTCTCTCTCAAAAACTATCTTCTTAACTGCATCTTAGACTCATATATGATTCTTCATAATGGAATATTATTACTTGCCCCCCACATGCACAAAATGTGATGCTAGACCTATAGGAGGAACTATGAATGGAAGTTACAAGAAAGAAACTGCATCTTCCATTGAAACTTCTTCAAGGCTGATTAACTGATTAGAATTTCAAAGATTATGGAGAAGTTGGAATGCTGTTGGTCCATAGCTTAATTTGGTTATTTTGAGCTCCGTTTAGCCTCCGTAAAAACTGTTCTTTAAAAATAAGATTTATTCATTTTATTTTATGTATTTTGCCTTCATGTATGTCTGTGTACCATATGACTGTTTGGTACTTGAGGAGGTCAGAAGAAAACACCAGATCCCCTGGAACTGGAGTTACAGTTGGGCTGTGAGCCACCAGGTGGGTGCTGGGAATGGAAGCTGGCTCCTCTAAAATTCAGGACTTTTAAATACTAACCCAGCTCTCCAGCCCCATATATCTATAGTATTAATTATTAATCTATTATATATAAAGGAATATATATATTCCTTAATAGTTATTTCTTACCCGCCTCAGTTTCTGATCTTTGTGACTATCAGATAAAAACCCATTTGGAATGTATTAACTTAACAAAGCCCCAATTTCCATGAACCCAAACATCAAATAACATTTGAGGCTTATAAACTGAGATTTCTCCATTTGCCTGTAACCTGTCATCTCCACCAGTGTGTTTAGAAAGTGCATTGATTTGTGACTTTTTTCTTCCTGGGCTGCAATCACTTATACTTGGCTGCAGAATAAGCTGTGTCTTTATCCTCTTTGAGATGAGAGTGGCATTTTTGTGTTAACAGTTATAACAGCACAAATTAGATTGACACAAACGGGCTAAGGGATTCTGATACTACTTCATTCACTACAGATATTGTCATTCTAGGTTTGAACTCTGCTCCCTCTCTAGGCATCACTTAGTTTTCTCACCTAGCACATCGGGATGTTGGGAAAAAAAATCAGTTAACCTGTACATCAGAATTACCTGGCCCGAGTGGGAACTGGGGGGAGGGCTAAAAACACAGATGTCTGATCACATTATAGAGATTCTGTTTTGGGATAGGTCTCAAATACCAAAGTTTATTACTTTCCCCAATTAGATCTCACAAGTTGGGGATGAAAACATTGAACTGTATGGGAATCTATCAGTTGGCTTTTTGAGGAAAGGCAGTTTTAAAGATAAACTATGTTCGAGAAGACTCACAAAAGAAGCTTTGGGGACAGATTAGAGGCTAGAAGAAATGGTAGAAGTGGGGTTGGTAGAGTGCTTGCTCATTTAGGCCCACTCTTACATTTGATAACCTGGGAAACTAAGCTTACATAAATCAACTTTGCCAATACTGGCTTTGATAGTGTAACACCTGTAATCCCAGCTAGAGTAGAGGCAGGAGGATCAGAAATCCAGCTATATAGTGAATTCAAGGCCAGCCTGGGATATATGAGACTTAGGACCAGGGTGGAGGGTTGGGGATTTAGCTCAGTGGTAGAACGCTTGGTTCGGTCCCCAGCTCTGGGGGGGGGAAAAAAAAGGACCAGGGTGGAAGATAGCTAGAGCCCACAGGCCTGCCCTTGAGGACTTGGGTAAACACTACTACAATGAGCAAGTATGTGGTGAAAAGATGGAAGAGGAGAAGCAGGGCAGTTTGTGCACTATGAAGAGAGGTGGGATAATGAGGAACAGCCTGATCTGAGAGGCCTGCACAGCCACTGAGGCCATGATGATGTCTGGGCCTGACCTGTCGTCAAGGGCCATGTCTGCTTCTGTGGCCCTATTGTAGCAGTGTCAATGACCATGGCCCATGTTATCACCAATGGCCACACGGGCATCCATAGTCTGCGATGCCATTTGAGGATATGGTGTTTGAGGGCTCTATCTAGCCCCTTACTCGCAGAGACACCTGGGAGAGCTTGCCTCGCCTCAGTGGGGCAGTGCAGGAGGGCTGGCACCGCCCCTTGTCTGGGTACTGCCGGGAGAGCCGACCCTAATGGCCTGAGCGCGGGAAAACTATCCCCGCCCCTTGCTCGCAGAGGCACCTGGGAGAGCTTGCCTCGCCTCAGTGGGGCAGTGCAGGAGGGTTGACCCCGCCCCTTGCTCGCAGAGGCACCTGGGAGAAGTGGCCCTGCCCCAGGGTGGGGCAGTGCAGGAGGGCTGGCCCCGCCCCTTGCTCGCAGAGGCACCTGGGAGAGCTGGCTCCGCCCCAGGGTGGGGCAGTGCAGGGGCCCCGCCCCTTGCTCGCAGAGGTACCTGGGAGAGCTGGCTCCGCCCCAATGTGGGACAGTGCAGGAGGGCTGACCCTGCCCCTTGCTCGCAGAGGCACCTGGGAGAGCTGGACCCGCCCAATGTGGGGCAGTGCAGGAGGGCTGGCCCCCCCCTTGCTCATAGAGGCACCTGGGAGAGCTGGCTCCACGCCCCAGGGTGGGGCAGTGCAGGGCCCCGCCCTTGCTCGCAGAGGCACCTGGGAGAGCTGGCTCCGCCCCAATGTGGGGCAGTGCAGGAGGGCTGACCCCGCCCCTTGCTCGCAGAGGCACCTGGGAGAGCTGGACCCGCCCCAATGTGGGGCAGTGCAGGAGGGCTGACCCCGCCCCTTGCTCGCAGAGGCACCTGGGAGAGCTGGCTCCGCCCCAGGGTGGGGCAGTGCAGGAGGGCTGGCCCCGCCCCTTGCTCGCAGAGGCACCTGGGAGAGCTGGCCCCGCCCCAGGGTGGGACAGTGCAGGAGGGCTGACCTGCCCCTTGCTCGCAGAGGCACCTGGGAGAGCTGGCTCCGCCCCAATGTGGGACAGTGCAGGAGCTGACCCCGCCCCTTGCTCGCAGAGGCACCTGGGAGAGCTGGACCCGCCCCAATGTGGGACAGTGCAGGAGGGCTGACCCCGCCCCTTGCTCGCAGAGTCACCTGGGAGAGCTGGACCCGCCCCAATGTGGGACAGTGCAGGAGGGCTGACCCCGCCCCTTGCTCGTAGAGGCACCTGGGAGAAGTGGCCCTGCCCCAGGGTGGGACAGTGCAGGAGGGCTGGCTTCGCCCCTTGCTCGCTGAGGCACCTTGGAGAGCTGGCTCAGCCCTCTGCTCACCAAGGCACTTGGAAGTGAGATGACCAATTCAGCTCCCACTCAGACCCAGATCCAGGGCTTTAAGTTAACCCACGCCAACACCTACCCCATCTATGATCTGCTGGAGCGCATGAAGGGGCTAGTTTTGCAGAACCAAAACTGCATAGTCTTTGTGACACCGGGCAACAGCAGGATATCCTAGAGAAGTCTCTGCGAGGGTCTGGTATTGATAGTGTAGCAGAAGCCAGAGGCCCCGAACATTTGTAAGTTAAGATGTGCGGGATGTTAAGATGTTAAGGGCAAAAGTGTATAGTGTGGTGTACACTGTAGTTTCCATAGCAAGCAGAGATGACTCGGTTAAGAGCACTGGTTGCTCTTCCAGAGGTCCTGAGTTCAATTCCCAGCAACCACATGGTGGCTCACAACCATCTGTAATGGCATCTGATGTCCTCTTCTGGTGTGTCTGAAGACATTGACAGTGTACTCACATATATAAAATAATTAAGTCTTTAAAAGTTACTTTTTGTTTTTTTGGGGGGTCAAGGGAGGTTGCAAGAGTTGGGGGTTGATACGGAGGGACAGAGAGATGAGTGGGATTGGGGTGCATGAAGTGGAAATCACAAAGAATGAATAAAGATTACGGAAAAGGATCAAGAGAAAAAGCAGGAAGAGGGAGGCTAAATAACAGGATATTTTTGTTTTTTTACTGGCTTTCCATTTTACTTCCTGTTATTCATCACATGGCTCACAACTTTACCTTCACAGAAGCTCTTAATTTGCAATTCACTTTCTATGTAATCTCCCCCACCCCCACCCCCTTCTGAGATGAGATCTCCCCATCTGATCCATCTTGCTGTTCTGGAAAGCGTTGTGTATACCAGGCTATCCTGAAACTCTCAGAGATCTACGTGCCTTTGCCTCCTTTGTGCTGGGATTAAAGTCCTGTGTCACCATACCCTCCTTTCAAAAAGAAACATGTATTCTAGTTCATATCTCTGTAGTCCTGCAATCTTGTATAAGATCTCATAAGCTTCAAAAGCAAGAGCAGCAGTCAGCTCACCTAGTGGCACTACATGCATTTTGTCATTTCTCAACCCTTTTGCTGAAACTCTGCAGTCCTTTCAACTTCCAGGTTCTGTATAAGGAACTGAAAAATATCCAAGATCTCTTTCTACTCATTGGTAAGTCAGTTTTGAAAACACACATGCTAGTTTCCCAATTTCTTCTTTTCCCTGTGGTGGTAGTCTCTTGCTTCTATGGCTTTCTTTGGCTGGAAAATGATCGAAAGTCGACCAGTGATATGAGCTTTACCTTATTGGATCTGAATTTCAGTCATGTCAATGTTAGAGCCCCCAAAGTCTGAAACAAGTCAGATTTCTTGGCAAAGATGTTGGGCAAGTGGAGACAGGCAAAGAAGAGCAAAGCAGCTAACTGGCCAGTTCAAGGCCTGTTGATAGGTATTTAAAGTATTAGTGGTAGGAGGAAGAGGGGTTCTGAATCCCCACTCTACTACCCTTACCTAAGGAGATATTGACAGTTGATAGCAGCTGTTGGCAGAGGGAAATTCAACTTTCTTTAAGAGTATGACCCTTGGTAGTTGCAACGAATGGGCCCACATCCAGGAATTTTTGGGCAGCATAGTCTGTCTATCTGTCTGTCTATTAAAAAGAGGACTCAAGGTTGGGAAGGGATAATGAGGTTAAGATTAGATCTGGGACACTCAAACTAATAGAAGAAAAACTAGGGCAGCATCTCGAACACATGGGCACTGGAAAAAATTTCCTGAACAAAACACCAATGGCTTATGCTCTAAGATCAAGAATCGACAAATGGGATCTCATAAAACTGCAAAGCTTCTGCAAGGCAAAGGACACTGTGGTTAGGACAAAACGACAACCAACAGATTGGGAAAAGATCTTTACCAATCCTACAACAGATAGAGGCCTTATATCCAAAATATACAAAGAACTCAAGAAGTTAGTCCCTTGGGGGAGACAAATAACCCTATTAAAAAATGGGGTTCAGAGCTAAACAAAGAATTCACAGCTGAGGAATGCCCGAATGGCTGAGAAACACCTAAAGAAATGTTCAACATCTTTAGTCATCAGGGAAATGCAAATCAAAACAACCCTGAGATTTCACCTCACACCAGTGAGAATGGCTAAGATCAAAAACTCAGGTGACAGCAAATGCTGGCAAGGATGTGGAGAAAGAGGAACACTCCTCCATTGTTGGTGGGATTGCAGACTGGTACAACCATTCTGGAAATCAGTCTGGAGGTTCCTCAGAAAATTGGACATTGAACTGCCTGAGGATCCAGCTATACCTATCTTGGGCATATACCCAAAAGATGCCCCAACATATAAAAAAAGACACGTGCTCCACTATGTTCATCGCAGCCTTATTTATAATAGCCAGAAGCTGGAAAGAACCCAGATGCCCTTCAATAGAGGAATGGATACAGAAAATGTGGTACATCTACACAATGGAATATTACTCAGCTATCAAAAACAATGACTTTATGAAATTAGTAGGCAAATGGTCCGAACTGGAAAATATCATCCTGAGTGAGCTAACCCAATCACAGAAAAACACACATGGTATGCACTCATTGATAAGTGGCTATTAGCCCAAATGCTTGAATTACCCTAGATGCCTAGAACACATGAAACTCAAGACGGATGATCAAAATGTGAATGCTTCACTCCTTCTTTTTTTTTTTTTTTTTTTTTTAAAGATTTATTTCTTATATATAAGTACACTGTAGTTGTCTTCAGACACACCAGAAGAGGGCATCAGATCTCATTACAGATGGCTGTGAGCCACCATGTGGTTGCTGGGATTTGAACTCAGAACCTTGGGAAGAGCAGTCAGTGCTCTTAACCACTAAGCCATCTCTCCAGCCCTGCTTCACTCCTTCTTAAAAAGGGGACCAAGAATACCCTTGGCAGGGAATAGAGAGGCAAAGATTAAAACAGAGACAGAAGGAACACCCTTCAGAGCCTGCCCCACATGTGGCCCATACACATACAGCCACCCAGTTAGACAAGATGGATGAAGCAAAGAAGTGCAGGCAGACAGGAGCCGGATGTAGATCTCTCCTGAGAGACACAGCCAGAATACAGCAAATACATAGGCGAATGCCAGCAGCAAAGCACTGAACTGAGAACAGGACCCCGTTGAAGGAATCAGAGAAAGAATTGAAGAGCTTGAAGGGGCTCGAGACCCCATATGAACAACAATGCCAAGCAACCAGAGCTTCCAGGGACTAAGCCACTACCCAAAGACTATACATGGACTGACCCTGGGCTCCAACTGCATAGGTAGCAATGAATATCCTAGTAAGAGCACCAGTGGAAGGGGAAGCCCTGGGTCCTGCTAAGACTGAACCCCCAGTGAACGTGATTGTTGGGGGGAGGGCGGCAATGGGGAAGGATGGGGAGGGAACACCCATAAAGAAGGGGAGGGAGGGGCTGGGGATTTAGCTCAGTGGTAGAGCGCTTACCTAGGAAGCGCAAGGCCCTGGGTTTGGTCCCCAGCTCCGGAAAAAAAGAACAAAAAAAAAAAAAAAAAAGAAGGGGAGGGGAGGGGTTAGGAGGATGTTGGCCCGTAAACCGGAAAAGGGAATAACACTCGAAATGTAAATAAGAAATACTCAAGTTAATAAAAAAAAAAAAAGATTAGATCTGAGAGGAGTTGAGAGAGGAGTAGGGAGTAGTATGAGCAAAGAACCCTATATAAAAATTTCAAATAATTGATGAAAACATTATATTAAAAGTTTA
This sequence comes from Rattus rattus, assembly GCF_011064425.1. Taxonomy (NCBI): domain Eukaryota; kingdom Metazoa; phylum Chordata; class Mammalia; order Rodentia; family Muridae; genus Rattus; species Rattus rattus. Next base: position 68,406,591 of record NC_046172.1, read on the forward strand.
GTGGTCATTTAGTTTATATTAAAAGCTTAGTGGTCATTTAGCTTATATTAAAAGATTAGTGGTCATTTAATTCGTTTTTAGAATTAGACAAGTTGATTTACCTAAGCTTTGAGAGATGGCTTAGTGGCTAAGAACACTTGCCACTCTTCCAAAGGACTGGAGTTGTCCTCCCAGTACCATGTTGAGCCTTGCACTGTCCATATGCAGACACACACACATTCATAAATAAAAATAAATCTTAAAAAAATTAGTGGACATTTGACTTATGTTTTGCACTGGGCAGGTTGGTTTACCTAAGTCTTAACCTCCTGGGTTACCCAACGTGAAAGTGGGCATAGATGAACTCTAAATTTTACTGCAGCTCAAATGCTCTAACTACTGTGCTAAACACATGGCTGCTTTGTGACTGTCAGAGCTTCAGAGTCCAGAAAGTGGGGAGGATAGAGAATGGACAGCTTAGAATCAGCTTCCAAGGGCTGGAGAGATGGCTCAGAGGTTAAGAGCACTGACTGCTCTTCCAGAGGTCCTGAGTTCAAATCCCAGCAAGCACATGGTGGCTCACAGCCATGTGTAATGGGATCTGATGCTCTCTTCTGGTGCATCTGAAGATAGCTACAGTGCACTCATACACATAAAATAAATAAATAAATCTTAAAAAAAAGAATGCATAGGTGACTCTCTGTTCTATACATGGGAAAAGGTTTTAAAAAAGTAAAATAAAAAAAATTGAGATTGTGGACTGACAAATGCACTTTTTATGGAGACACTTGAATAACATTCCCAATGTGTACTATACTTTTAAAAAATCTAGGGGTTGGGGATTTAGCTCAGTGGTAGAGCGCTTGCCTAGCAAGCGCAAGGCCCTGGGTTCAGTCCCCAGCTCTGAAAAAAAAAGAAAAAAAAATCTGGATGGTTATTATAGGAAACACATTTACAGAAATATCATATATCACACACGATTGCTAATTAGGCAACAAAAGAAGGAACAGACAATGTTACTGGATGTGGACATGCCAGAAGTATTTCTACTTACAAGGGCTATATCAATTCATAGATGCAAGACAATGCCAGATCCTGTCAGAGAACAGTCTACTAAGGTCATATATACTTCATTTTCCAACATAGTTCCTGTCTGAGTCCCCAGGGCATCCTATGGTCACAGAGTTCTATCTGTCTGCACAGATTTGATAGTTGCACACCACGTGACTAAGATTCAGGGTATCGTCAGGGGAAGCAAGAAGAGCATTCTGATTCCCTTAATGGTGGAGCGCTTCAGGTAAACAGATAAGCTTTGCATCTAGGGCACTTAAGGAACTGGTAAAGATGCACAATGTAGCCCTGACAATATTAAATAATGTGAGCTTCAAAATGAGGCCCTGGGAAGACAAGTTGTGAAACTGTTCACTTGACAGTAAAGAAATAGAAGGTCACACTGCCTAATACATCACAGCTAGTCAACAGAAAAACAAGGCTTCAACATTGGTTTTCACAAAGGCCTCAGTCTAGTCTATCACTAAGTCATGTAAGGATGCCTAATATCCTTGTTAGTCTTTTGTCAAAGAAGCTAAACAAGAGGGAACACACAAGTGAAGATGCTTGAATCTCACTTAGCAGGGGGAACAAAACAGTGAGAAGAGGCAGATGGAGGGAGGGAACTGTATGGGAGAGGAGATAGGGAGGGAATGGGGGTTGTTCAGGGTCAGGCGTGGGGAGGGACAGGAGAGGTGGACAGATGGCCATGAGAATGAATCGAAATCTGTAACCGACCGGGGTGGGGGAGAGGCATCTCTAGAGCACGACAGAGACCAGGGATAAGGAAGGCACTCAAGATCAATGGGGGTGGCCTTAGCTATGACTCAGCACTGGGGTTAGAGTACCAGGCAAGAACCCTGGTGGAGTGATAGGGACGCCAACCCACCCACAAACCTTTCGACCCAAAATTTGTCCTGTCTATAAGAAATGCAGGGACAGGGGTTGGGGATTTAGCTCAGTGGTAGAGCGCTTGTCTAGCAAGCACAAGGCCCTGGGTTAGGTCCCCCAGCTCCGGAAAAAAAAAAAAAAGAAAAAAGAAATGCAGGGACAAAGATGCAAATGAGGGAGTGGACAACCAATAACTGGCCCAATTTGAGACCCATCCCATGCGCAAGCACTAATTCCTGACACTATGAGTGATATTCTGTTGTGCTTGCAGACAGGAGTCTAGCATGGCTGTCCTCTGAGAGGCTCCACCCAGCAGCTGACTCAGACAGATGCAGAGACCCACAACCACACAGTGAATGGAATTTGGGGACTCTTATGGAAGACTAGGAGGAAGGATTGCACAGGAAGCCAACAGAGTCAACTAATCTGGCCCCTTGGGGCTCTGAGAGTCTGAACCGCCAACCAAAGATGGGCTGGACCTATGCCTCCTGCTCATATGGAGCAGATGTGCAGCTTGGTCATCAAGTGGGTCCTGAACGACTGGAGCAGGGGTTTCCTGAAAGCTGTTCCCTATCTGTAGGATGTGCTCTTCTAGCTGGGCTGCCTTGTCTGGCCTCAGTGGGAGAGGGAGGGCCTAGCTGTGCAGAGACTTGAAGTGCCAAGGTGTGGGGGGATACCCATGGGAGGCCCCCATCCACTCAGAGGAGAAGGGGGGAATAGGGGAAGGATTGTGGGAGGGAGTGACCAGGAGAGGGGCAGTGAACGGGATGTAAAGTGAATAAAAAAGAGGGCCCAGCTCCCTGTGGTCAGTGTCACTCCTGCAGGTACTCTCAGAGTGGATAAGAAAGGAAGCCGAGCAAACCACTGAGCAGCCTCCAAGGCTTCTGCTTCAGTTCCTGCCTCAGTACCCTGCTCTGACTTCCCTCAGGGATGGATTGTGACCTGAGTTGTAAGCGAAGAACCAGTCTGCCTCCATCTCAGGCTTAGAAGCCATTTTAGAGTAAAGACAAACTTCATTCAAGTTTACATTAAACCTCTGTTTCTTGGATTAGGCTATGCCCATCTACAACCTTAACTACAAAGGTTCTGTACTGCTCTCCCAGGATTGGCAATCATGTCTGTTTCAAAAAGTTATAACCATCTTGCAACCCTAACTTTGTTTCAAACAGTTATATGACTACCTATAACTACCTTGTAATGACTCCGTGTTCTGCCTACCTTGCAACCTTGTCTGTTCAAGGGACTAACTTGCTAGGCTTATGTTCTGCTCCTGTAATCCTGCCTATTTTGTCCTCCAAATCCCTTGTTTGGAAACCCTGTACCCCTAAACTCTAAAAAGCTTGTAGCCAACGCTGTCCTTTCCAACCCTGCCTTAGGAGCAGGGAGGCACAATGGCACAGTAAGCATTCCTGTTCCAAAAAGGAACACCAGGGAAAGAAGGGTTTAAGATTAGTGTTAATCCCACACTTGGGGGAGAAAGGCCACCGACTCAAATGGGAGACTTTGGACTGGACTTTTGAGCAATACTGAAACAGCTAAGACGTTACGGATTTTTATGGACTGAAAGCATTTTGCTTTATTGTGACCCAGCACCCAGGCACATAAAATGGCTGCCTCAGGCATAGTGGCATGGTGCATGCCTGTGATCCAAGCAAGTTGGGGGTTGTGAGTTTGGAGCTAACCTGCTGGGTTTCAGGCTACCTGCGTGTGAGGCTGTGGTCTGGTCACCTTTAAAAGAAGTAAAAACAAAACAAAACACCCCAAACCAAAAACAAAACAAGAAAAAAAACAAACAACCCCCCAAAAAACCCCAAAACAAAACAAAAACAGAAAAAAAACAATCCCCCCAAAAAAACAAAAAAACCACCATCACCACCAACACCAACAACAAGAATAAAAAACCCCAAAACAAATCAAAACAAAAAACTTAGGCTGTTACTTTTTCTCTGTACTTCTAAAGGAATTGAGAATGGAAATAGGTAATTTGGACAAGGCAGGGAAAGAAAGACTCATTGTCTCTTCCTTGTAGCAGTGTCATGTGGAAATTCAGGGTTCTCAGTATGGACTCAATCTTGTTAATAGAAGAATTTAATAAAAGATTCGCAGCCAGGCATGGTGGTGCATACCTTGAATCCCAGCACTTGGGAGCCAGAGGTAGGTAGGTGGATTTCTGTGAGGCCAGCCTGGTCTACATAGGGAGTTTCGGGCCATGCAAAGGTATATAGTGAGTCAGTGTTCCTTCCACCTCTTTCCCCCAAAAGGACAGACCAAAAAACCAAAAATTTAAACAACAACAAACAATAAAATCCCTACAGACTAGCTTCATGGACCATTTTACTACAGTTTGAAAAAAAAAAAAGAACCAGATAAGCAAAAATGCAGAGAAGGCAAGCTGTTAATCTCAGCGGTTGCCAGGAGGAGGGAGAGGAAAGAGGAACAGGAAGCCCTGCTTTCTGAGTTAGGGTCTAAGCCAAGATGGTATGTTTCAGTAGTAATGCAGGTTGACAAGAACTTGAGGGATGTTCTCTAGGTCCACATGGATTAACTTTTTTTTTTTTTTAATTATTGACTTCTTGAGTAGCTGCGTAAATTTATGTGCACCCCATACCTGCGGCGCCCATGGAGACTAGAGAGTGTTGGATCTCCTGCACCTTGAGTTACAGGTGGGAGCAATTTGATGTGGGGGCTGGGAACGGAATGTTTTTAGCCAGAGGCAGGGCTCAGAATCCATTCTTTCCACCTGCAGGAAGTTTAGCTTTCACTTAAAGGAAATCTCCACCTGTGCGAGGGAACTTTAAGTGTAAGGAGGATAGTTGTAAATTGTGAGGGTCAGGTAGTGGGAGTACAGGTGAAAAGCTGACTATGCCAGAAAGGTCCATCCTCAATAACGTCAAGGCTACTAACCCCTATCTACCTAACAGCAGCATTAAACTTTAATAGAAAAGCTGAACAGAAAGCAGCAGATATGCATGTGTTAAAGTGACCATGAGGTAAGCTGTTGGAACAGTGGGAAATCTCTTCCTCCACCAGCTTGGGGTTCCTGGGCAAGTTTTAATCAGTTGGGCTCCATTATTTTAGGGTTCCGTTTTATTGTGAGCTGGACATAAGCCCTTGGAAGTCATTCACACCAATTTTTCTAGATGTTTCCAATGCATTTATTTCTATGTGTTATAAACTGTATGCGTTTTCGTTGTTTTTTTGTTTTTTGAAACAGGGTTTCTCTGTGTAGCTCTGGCTGGACTGGAACTCACTCTGTAGACCAGGCTGGCCTCAAACTCAGAGGTCTGCCTGCTGAGTGCGGGGATTAAAGGCATGGGCCACCACTGCTCAGTTTTTCATATAGCAGCTGTCATTGTCAACAACTGCCATTGACAGAACTAGACCTATTTATTTTCATGTTCTGTGTATACTTTTGAGAGTTCATGGGTGCCTATGGAGGTTGGAAAGCTGAGCTCTGAACTGCTGAGCCATCTTTCTAACCCTTACTTTGCTATTTTTGATGAATGTTGCAGAGGCATTTTTAAAAAAAATCTAGTATGACTGGATATTTACCACCTGAATTCAATTTAAGTAAAAGACGCTAATAAGGAATCACTTGCTGGTCAAGACTCAGGACTTGCTATTTATACCTATTTATTTATACCTTCATATTTCCACACTCCTTACTTAAATATTTGTTTAGTAAGGTCATTCAAAAACAGCTTTCTACTTAGCCATATGTCAAACACCGGGTACAATGAAGGTTCCCAAAGCCAATAAATGGCATAAATTACTTATAGAATCAGATACGATACTACCCAATGGGAAGAAAGGCAAAATGGAAAGTATTGTCATTAAAAGGAAGCCTCACGTAATAATGATCCTTACAAAGTGATTTATTATTGTTATCAGTTTCAGGCCTGATTATTAGCCCCAACTGGTTTGGAGCTTGCTATGTAGACCATGCTGGCTTTGAGTTTACCATAATCTTCCTGCTTCAGGCTCTCAGGGATTAGAGGTCTGTGCCACTATACCTGGCTTGTTGAGTTATGGTGTTAGATTACTAACAAAGGTGGTTAAGAATATGTTTGTTGATCACCATCATGATGATGGTTTCATAAGGTCTAAATGTGTGTAAAATTAATATAAATTAACTTTATTATACAACATGGCAAATTGTGACCTGGAGGTGTAAGCTAAATAAACCCTTTCTTTTCCTCTTTAATCCCAGCACTTAGGAGGCAGAGGCAGGCAGATCTCTGTGAGTTTGAGACTAGCCTGGTCTTCAGAGCAAGTTCCAGGACAGCCAGGGCTAAGCAGAGAAATCCTGTCTCAGAAAATGTACATTTAAGTATTTATTTGTGTGTGTGTGTGTGTGTGTGTGTGTGTGTGTGTGTGTGTGTGTGTGTGTGTGATGTGAGATCAGAGGACAACTTGTGGGACTTAGATCTCTCCTTCTAACATGTGGGTCCTGGGGACCAAACTCAGGTCACCAGGCTAGGCAACAAGACTTTACCAGCTGAGTTATTGTATCTGCTCTAAGTAATGATATTAAATGATGAAAATCTAAGGAAATCGAGAAGGTATGCCCCAAAGCCACACAGTTCAACTCAGTAACATAGATTTGTACTTTATTGGAATTTGCATCCTGAGAATAAAATTGTATCTGACAAGTGAACAACGACAGAAGCAGCAGTGGGAGTCTCGGAGGCAGGTAGCCTTCATTTGGCACAGCTGTATATAGGTTGAGTTCTTCCAGGAGAGTCAGTCCTGGACTCAAGGGGGAAGAGGAATTCATTCCACAGGCTACATAACACTACAAGATGCATGAAAGTTCTTGGTTTGACAGATAAAGCCACTATTATTCTCTTCTGATAAAGCTGTCCCAACAGGAATCCTCTGCCAAAAATGGAGAAGTTGTTTCATTTTCAATCAGGTTTTTTGAACAATGCCAGCTCTGTAGCTATCTGGATGTCCTTGCAGTAGATTCATACTTGTATGTAATTAGTCCAAGGACGGCAAGCTAGCTTGGAGATTATATAATTTCAAACATTTGTAACTTGTTCCAAAGTCCAGGCATTAGAACAATGTTCAACTATTTGCTTACGATACAAACAGAAAAGCAGGAAAATTATGCCAAGATAAAAGCAAATCAAATAAGCAGGAGTAAAAGGACCATTTGAGAACTTATTGCCTTGATTATCATACAGGCTTTACACACAGAACTACTTTCGGATGCTGAGAAATTGTTAGTTAGACTAATGCTAGAACATGACACCAGAACACTGCACATTTGCGATCCTGTATGTGTATATGGACATACCCCATTGAATCAGTTCAGTGCCAGAATCCTGAAACAAATCAAAACTGAAGGCAAATTATAATCTGTATTTATAGCTCAATCTACTCAATTCTAAATTCTCTCTCTCTCTCTCTCTCTCTCTCTCTCTCTCTCTCTCTCTCTCTCTCTCTCTCTCTCCATCATTCAGGGACTAGGAAGCAATGTGTTGAGAGGCCAATAATCTTAGTGCTTTTACAAAGTGGCTCCCACCATTTTCATCATATGGATCTCTAAATTCCTTCCCCATTTTCAAGTATATATTAAAGTACACTTAAGGACAGCTTTCTCAGTTCCATTAATTACAAGCACACTTCCATTCACAGCTTTAATCAGTGTCAGTAAGCAATGGCAATAGACAGAACAGGAAAGAACATAAGCAAAATGCATGGTGAATCCATGTCTTGTTTGGCTGGTGTAGAAGGAATGTGTGTGGCCATTAGTGTTATGGTTTGAATTAATAATTCTTGAGAAAGACTCAAGGCTACTTTCCACTGTTATTTTTATTTACTCTAACCTGAGGGCCACTGGTTTATACCCACCTGCTTTCCTCCCTAAATCAAGTATTAATATAGTACAATCACTCATGGTTAACAAATAGGGCATTAGAAACAAAAATGACTTGGAAAAAATAAGTCAATGGTAACACTTACTCTGTAGGATGTTACTGAGAAAGAAAACATAACAACACAGATCAAAAGTCACATCTACGTAGAAATTATATAATCATGCTATCCGATATTTCTTTTAGTCAGCGTCTAAGCACACGGACACGTGAAAAAGACCCTCAATTCCCCTGTGAGGTAGGTCCAGATTATTGTCCCCACATCAGCAATGAGGACATGAGGTACAGAGGAATTAAGCAGCAGAGCTAAGAATTAAACTAGAAGTGACTTGGGTTTGAACTCTATGCCATTTTCCTTTCCACTGAATTTTCTAAGTCCATTTGGATCGATCTTTTTGTGAGTAGGGAATGTGGCGAGACACCGAAACAGATGTGAAACTGAGTTTGCAACTCTTCACACAGTCTAAGTGGATACCATTTGTCACACCTGATACCAACTGCATTGTCCGGATTCCACATGGCAAACAAGAGATCCCAGCTCTCACTTCCTAGGGAAACTACATTCACTTTTATCAGCACAGAGGGAATAAGGTCTACCAGGCATTGGGTTCTTTGCATGTGTTTTGACTAACACACAGCAACTAGCAGCCAGCCAGCAAACTGAACTCAAACGGTGTGCAAGGCACTGTGAGTTTCCACCGAGTGCAGATCTGAGAATAACCATTCCCACACTCTGCACAGCAAATATCTTCTGTGGCTTCTCAGAACCACAGAATGTTAGCTAACCTCTCATTTCCTGTCCAGTCAAGGCTCAACCCTCTACTTTTACAGAGGAAAACACTGACACAGAATTTAGGCCACTTGCCTGGGGCCTACAATATCAGATAGATTGTTTCTTCATTAAGTCTGACTTTGACAAAATTCACAGAAAATGGAACATATTCTCAGGTTGCCATCATCAAAATAAAAAGGCTGGCTCAGAATCAGGTGAGAGGAAAAGCTGGAGCAAGATAAGAATTACATAGATATATATACATATATATACACATACACACTCACACATGGAAGGATATACTTAGAGATACCCTTCAATTATTTTTAGCTCACAAAGTATATGAACAAGTATTAATAAACTTATTCTTTACCACGAAAAATTTCCCAACGGTTCACCACTCAAGGGTGATTTGATAGTTGTAAAATAGACCTTTTTTTTTTTAAAGAAGCAGACTTCTATAGGCATAATTGGACTTAATTTCAATGAATTAAATACTTCCACTCAATTTAGGAAAAAGTATTTCCACTGTGTGAAAGCTATTCCAATTAATCAGATGAGTATAAATTCTATATTTGCCTAGGACATACAGTAAATTCAAATGAAATATTGTCTGTGGTCTTCATGTTCAAGTAATGGTTTAAGGGGCAGCTTATCTGTAAGCAAAAATAAAAGTGCTAATGATTTGTAAAGGTCTCACACATTTGAAAATACCTAATTGTTGTTAGGCTTACAAATGCTATTGAGCTCTCCTAACGTTATCAAAGGCAACAACAACTCTCATTAAAATGGCAATGCTGGCCACAAATACAGCTCATTTCTGAGATATTGGTGTTTACAGGTCATGTTGATATAAGAAATATGGACATTTAATTCTTAAGCGAGTTTTGGTAGGTCTTTGATCAAAGACCATTGTCCTTCCAGAACCATGTTAAACTCTATGCTTATTAGCATTAAAATCACACTAATTTTAAGTGACTAATAGTTCTATTCTGTGATATTTTCTCACTAATATACCACATGATTAAAAGATAAATAAATGGATTTAAGTAAAAGAAATATAATAACCTAGTGCTATCATGCCTAGTTAAAATGAATGATTTCTAATCATTATTAATTCATTTATTCTGCTTCCTTCTACATACCACATTATCTTTGAAAAAGACAAGGCACTTTCCCATCTATTTCTAAAGTTACAATAATCTCTTTCCTAAATTAACATGGGGTAAAATGGGAGCCAAGTAGAGGACATGACTGAGATAAGGGCATGTGACATTTGCCCTTATTTTTTATTAATAATATAGATGTTACTGGCCTTTAAGACAAACTTTAAAATGACCAGTTGGATCAATGTATTAAACCAGAATCTTGGATCGAATGAGAAATAACAGCCACTAATTTTCTTTCTTTTCTTCTCTTTTTTTCTTGAGACAGCCTGTAGCCCAAGCTGGTTTTGAACTCATGTAGCCCAGGCTGGCTTCAAATTCACAGCAATTCTCTTACCTTAGCCCCCAAAATGCTGGGATTAGAGGTGTAAACCACCATGCCAGGCTTTAACTCGAAATCTCAAAGCCTACTGAGATTTAGAAGCTTTGCCTAAAACATGTTTTTTTTTTTTTTTTTTTTTTTTTTTAAACTTTTTTTCCTTTGAAACTACCATAAATAAATGATTCTTGTATATCAACAAAATTATTCTCTTTTTCAGTCAAAATAACTTTCACAAAATACCTGGCTAACCCAATAGAAAATACAAATTACATTCTATCCTGAGGTTAAAAGAAAAAAAGTTTGATGGGATGAATTTAGTGACCACAGTGTACTCTGTCAGCTTAGTACTTGCTGTGGCTAATTTCAATGAAAAGGAACTTCTTCCCGACTCAAACTACAGTCACATAAGAAAGAAAGGAAACAAGAAAATGGACTGTTTTCTGGTATTTCAAGAAACTATGATCTATCAATCAGTATACTGAACAATAAAATAACACAGTTATGAGTACTTCAAATTGATTTGACATATTATGGTAAATATTTTAAATCACAAATACTATTATAACTTGAATTATACTTGGTCACTTCCAGATACAATCTATTCCTGTCTTGATATTTGTTTCATGGAAACAATTCATTACACTTCTTGATTTCTTTTTGAACAAAATGAAGTGTGATTTGTACATGGCAGAAAAAGTTCCTATGATTACTACGATTTGGTGAAATTCTAAGGCTACAGACAAAATGTAAGATTGCTGAGGGCTGACATTCACAAGTAATTATTTTACCAGTGAGAATGAAAAATTCTATATTATGATGGAAATCAATTTTGGTATTAAAACATCACAGTATGAAGCATAAATTTGATGACATTAGCTGGAACATAAGACATAGATATGTTTTTCCCTGACCTTAGCTATAAAACAAGACATTAGGTATGCATTTTCAAAGGCTTCCTTCTTATCTATAAAAATACACCTTCAATTTTGCAGCAGGCAGACATATTTGCAGGCATACATAATATATTAGAACTTAGAGATCTGGGTGGCTAGGTGGCTCAAAAAGGTTTTGTGCAAACCATCAGAACCACTTTATCAAACAGGATGTCCTTCCTCTTTCCATCAAGGACTAAGGATTTCAGATTAGGCATAAGTCTTAAAAGTGCCTGAAAAAGGCTTGACCTTGATGAGATTTGCTGTTCACTGAGATGAGCTTACTTAAAAGCAGCTAAGAGTAGAAGGACAGAGAGAATGTATGTCAGTCACTGCCCATATACAGGCATTCACTTGCAGTTGAATTAATGTTATAAAACATTTGTTATATTATAATTTCAAATTATAGTAGAACCAATGTAGTAATGAAACTCAATTTAATTATGGAAAAAAAACCCCAGAAAGATGCATGTATCAATCAAAACATGTGGCCAATTTACAAACAAAACCAATTTTATCTAAATTTTACTTGTCTTTCCTCAATAATTTATAAATGTTTAAAAAAGATCTTCAATCAGAAGGCTAAGACTGTTTTCTCAACTGACTAGCTTACTATGTAGGTAAGAGTTTCTCTGTGCTCTTTCTCAATGTAGAATACAGGAACTTCAGAGGAGGATAAGCCATGGCTTTCATGGAGGCCTCAATAACTCACACGAGAGGCAAAAATCTCAAGACACTTTGTTTTTAACACAGGGTCTCTCTGTGTAGCCCTGGCTGTCCTACACCCATACTGTAGACTAGGCTGGCCTCAAACTCAAAGAGATCCCTGGCCTCTGCCTTCTGAGTGCTGGGATTAACAACATATGCCCAGCTCTCAAGACTTTTAAAGACCAAAATTTTGTGTATTTTCAAAGGAGGGAAAGGATACACAGGGGAAAGGAAATGAGAACTAGTGAGGCTATAAGATGGGGAGGATAAAAGGAACAGTGAATTAAATGGAAAAAAAAATTCTTGGTCTCAGGTGCAATGCCCAAGATCCGAAGTAGTGATTTCAATTTTAATCCACTTATTAGGAAGGGCACACCGCCCCACACCTGAAATTTAACATACTCATTTTGGCTTTGCCACAAAACAGCATGTTAAAGGTCTCTACATTCAAAAGGATGCTTGCAAACGTCATTCATATTAAAATCTATGTGGAATTGTTGGCAATACATTGATAATAATACATTCTGTAAACCATGGCATACCACATTTTACATTATGCAAAGAGACAATATTTACAAGTCTTTAGGAATTTAAATATTTTATCCACTAACATAAGTGACAGTTTAGCAAAGTGCAGGAGGAAACCAGTGCTATTAATTGCATGTTCTTTAAGAGCAGAGTAAAACCATTTCTAAAAGCTACCAAAAGCTTATTTGGGTGTGTTCAGTAAGGGATTACAGAGCATTAAATAGCCTAGAAAAATGATGCATATTTAGAAACAGTGAGTATGAAAATCATAAGGCAGCATGCTCAGAACAAGGTTTTTGTTTTGTTTCTTTAAACACCAGCACTGATGTCTTTTAGTGTCAACGGTAAATACGGATATATGTTTGCATTTAAAAATCGAGAGTGCAAAACACAAGCCTCATTTAATAACAAAAAGGATGTGCAAATTTTCTTAAATTAACACAAATAAAAGAGTGAGAAGAATAGTCTACTGTTGTAAAGAATAAATTGAACACAGCGAAGGAGACTGTCTCCATTCCAAGATCATCTACAAGGCACTAAGGGTAGGAAATGACAGATAACACAGAAGTGACTGAATGAAACTCCTCAGTCAGGCCGGAATATGGGGTATTTTGGTAAGAATTCTATTAGTATTACCTGTAAAATAAAGACAGAAAAGGATATATTGACAAAATATTTTTCATTTAATGTACATAGCCCACAAAATCTCGTTGATTACCACAGGACTGTATTTTCATTGTGGATTATAGGGAGTGCAGTGCAAGACACAGTTTTCCAAAGAATTAAGTTATGACCAAACAGGCCTCTTGTTTTAAAACAGTACACACTCTTCCCCCCCCCCTCCCGGAGCTGAGGACCGAACCCCAGGGCCTTGCGCTTCCTAGGCAAGCGCCCTACCACTGAGCTAAATCCCCAACCCCTTGTTTTAAAACAGAACTGGCAGCCAACCCTACCCACTAGAACTAACAGCTGCTATTGTCTGATTTACAGCTGCTATTTGCAGAGAGTCAAGCTCTAGTACAGTTTTATATCCCCGTATCTTTTCTTTCAGCCAAGGAGAAGAGATTAAAACTACTTTATACAGATTAGGGAAAAAATAACTTTTCATTTTCTAAAAATTAAAACAGCTAATATTAGTTGAGGATTATTATTTTTGTAAGTTTATGAAATACGAACGAGTAGCTCAAACAGATTGACTATGAAACTCTGACTGCTCTGAAACTCACAGAGATCTGCTCACCCCTGCCTCTCAAGTGCTGGCGCACCTAGCAAGATTACATATTTTCAGTAAAAATTTGTAGCCTGTATTCAAATCTATTTTTGATAGACTTTATTCATTCATTCAATAGTTTATTCACTCCAAGTTAAATGCTAGCCAAATTAAAAAAAAAAAAAAAAAAGCAAAAACCAGTCAGGGATGTGAATTCAAAACAGAAAGTGAATCCCTTAGGTAAGGTTTTTGGTAAGCTTCCACCCCCCGTGGATTTTGCTAGGCAGCAGCTGTTCTTTCTGCCATGTTTGTGTCGCGCTAACAGAAACAAAGGGTATACAACATTTTCAGCTAAGCCCAGGAGCTGAGACTTTGTCAAAGATGCAAATGATCTCTAAACTTATGAGATACTTCAGGTTGGCCACAAAGCCAAAGAAAATGAATGGTGGCCTCTGCACCCCAACTGACAGAACTCTGGCTTGAGAAGCTAAAAGGAACGATCAGCAGACAGCAAGCACATGGGGTAAAAATCCAAAGAATGTAATCAAAACAGCTTCATACTTACATACTCCATCATATTGCTAGTTTCACATTTCCTTTTAGTCAACTTCCAGTGCAGAGCCAGCTAAAAAGGTAAGAGTTTGGTTAAGTATTCTTCTATCATCTTTGGCCAATTATATTTTAATATATCACTAAAAGTACAATGTAGGCTGCATGAGACAAAACAGCACATGAAAACCCTTATTGAGAAGGCATACTAATAACTGGGGAATAATCTATTAGTTCATTCCTTTGTGGACTTGGTACTTACTTTTTCAATTTGACAATGCAAATATATGAATGGAGCACTTACTTGCTTATGTGTCTTACCTTGTGGTATAATCTGTTATTCTCCCATTCTAGTAACTTCTGAATCGATCTTCTGGTCTAAGAAAAAGAATCAAGATTCTGTGAGGAGAGGAGCTGAAGAACATTATAAACTACATGTGTCTGTATTTTTCTGTTTTCTTGTAAGGTAGAATTAATTTCTCCTCTGGTTTTTCTATTACAAACCAAAGAAAAGTCAATGTATTCGACAAAAACTGCCAATGGGTGGTTACTGTATAGCTAGAACAGATCCACCTGTCTATCCATCTATCCATCAGTGAAATTTTAATTTATGCTTTTCCATACGAAGTCTGCATAAAAATTGTCCAATGGTATGTGGCCATGCACTGCTCTGCTATAAAAGTTTCCCCACAGTGCTAACACAGAACAGCAACAGTTGCAGGCTCCGTGCAGATATTCACAAACCTTTCTCAGGACTACTTTTTCAATAAACATCTCATGTTCCAAACTAAGGTGGTTCAGCACAGAAAGTTTTCCTAGCAGAAAGTAAAGTTTGAAATAAGAGAAGCAGTAAGGCAGGAAACAGATACAGGCTGAGTTTCTCCAGTCAAATCTTATCAAGATGCAAGCATTTTTGTAGGGAGTTAGAAAAGTAAAGCTTTTAAAACCACTCTAAGATTACCAGGAATTTTTGATTCTTATTAAATTGATTCTTATGAAATTTTAATAAATTTCTGATTAAAATGAAAGAAGAAAAAAAACTAGATGTGGTACATGTCTCTAACCCTAGCTTTGGAGAGGTGAATCCTGAGAGTTCTGGGCCAGTCAGGAGTCAGAGCCACATAGTGAGACCCAGCCTCAAAATAAAGAATAAAAAGAACATAAGACAGGAAGAAAAGACCCATTTGTCAAACAATTAAAAATAAAAATCAGTAGAAAAGTGAAAGACCTGTGTTTTGATCATGAGAGGAAGCATTTATATTGTTGAACTGTCTACACTGTTTTAGTACAAAAGAGAAAGAATATCCCAAAATTTGTATGGAATCATACAACACACACACACACACACACACACACACACACACACACACACACACACACACACACACACACACACCAAAGAACTGAAAGAATCTTGAGAAAGGGGCTGGAGAGATGACTCAGTGGTTAAGAGCACTGACTGCTCTTCCAGGGGTCCTGAATTCAAATCCCAGCAACCACATGGTGGCTTTCAACCATCTGTAATGGGATCTGATGCCCTCTTCTGGTGTGTCTGAATGAAGACAGCTATAGTGTACTCATAAAATAAATCTTTAAAAAAAAAGAATCTTGAGAAAGAATGAAGGTAGAGATATCACATGTCGTGATGTAAAACTATACTTGAAAGGATAATCAAAACAGTATGACACTAGTATAAAAGTCAGGCAGTGTAAAAGAGGCTGGAGAGATGGCTCAGTGGTTAAGAGCACTGACCGCTCTTCCAGAGGACCTGAGTTCAATTCACATGGTGGCTCACAACCATCTGTAATGGGATCTGATGCCCTCTTCTGGTGTGTAGGAGTACAAGTCAACACAGTGCCCACATATATATAATACAGAAAGAAATCAAATTGATATATGCTAAAGGAGGATAGATATAGTATCATACAAATATTAAACTAGGAGAGGGCAGAAAACAAGCACCTGATACTTATTCAGAGGATTGGGGTTCAGTTTTTAGCACCCATACTGGGAGGCTTACAACTATTTATAAGTACTGCTCAGGGGCATTTGACACCCTTTCTGGACTCCATGGATACTAGCTTTTTTTGCACACACACACACACACACACACACACACACACACACACACACACACATCATACAAAAATTAACTCAGAATGAATTAAAGGCTTATATAACAGTTTACAACCAGTAAAAATTCTTTTAAAAATATCATAAATAACAAGCTTTCTGATACTGTTCTTGGCAGGTTTTTGTTTTTTTTTTAATATAACCATGGGGGTGGGGCAAAACCAAATAGAAAACCCTAGACCTCTCTCCAACTCCCCTTCACGCCCATCCCTAAAGCCTGGAGAAAGGAAAAATAAAAAAGAAACCAAAGGGTAACACGCATAAAAAGGCAACAAACTGGGGTTGGGGATTTAGGTCAGTGGGAGAGCGCTTGCCTAGGAAGCTCAAGGTCCCCAGCTCAAAAAAAAATAACCAAAAAAAAAAAAAAAAGGCAACAAACCACAGAACCAGCAAGGAACCAGTCCTACTAGTGGAAGACAAAAAAGCTCTCCAGGCCTTTGTCTTAAGCCGCTAAGCTTTTGTTTCAGGTCAGGAAGGTGAGAAAGGAGCCAGCCATTTTAAAAAGTTTGCCACCTTTATTACTTAGTCATGGCCTCTCATATCTGTCTATCAGAATCTGTCTAATTCCTGGTCCTCAATACAATGACATATGAATTTGTAGGACACTTTGGAGCCATTTTTCTCCGTGGTCAGACAGTGTTTGCAGAGACAGGCAGAATCCCTGATGCGAGGGAGTGGGGGAAGGGTTAGACATGCATTTAGCAGGGCATAATAGAACGTACCGTTAATTCCACCACTCAGGCCGGAGGCAGAAGGATCTGTGTGATTTGAGGCCAGCTTGGTCTATATAGCGAGAACGTGTCTCAAAATAAGTAATAGAGAAATGTGCATAAATACCTACACTTTCCACCAGGCTCGAAGCAGAGATAGGGCTTTGAGGCTAGCCTGGTCCACATACTGAGTTCTAGGATAGCCAGGGATATACAGAAACACCCTGTCTGGGAAAAAAAAACCCTAAAATATTTTAACTTTCCCCAGTGTTTGGTTTTGTCTGTTTTGCCTGTAGTCACTTTGGTAATTCTGACACAAGGTGGTGCTCTGAGTCCAGGTTTGCACTATAGTCTCAGCAGTTCTCAACCTGTGAGTCTCGCTCGACCCCCAACCCTAGATAGTCTGCATATCAGATATTTACATTACAGTTCCCAATAGTGCCGAAATTACAGTTCTGGAGTAGTAACGAAAATAATTTTATGGTTGGAGGTTATGACAGCATTAAGAACTGTATTAAAGGGCCCTATCATTTAGGAAGGCAGAGAACCACTAATCTAGAGCTTTATAAAGTAGGAAACTGGTAAGGGAGGAAGATGGCATGTTTGGCAACTTGATTAACTAAGGGTGAGTGCAGCCCTCCATGCTGCCTCACTAATAAGTAAGTATGCAGTATGAGAACCATCTTACTCATCAAACCAGATTTGCATTTATGCACAGGCACTAAAAAGGACAGAGGGATTTGGCCCACTGATTTCTCAGGTGCTGTCTGCCATTTGTCTTTCTCACTGGTCTCCACTCACCAAGTGGGCTAGGTTGGCGGGCCAATAAGCGTCCCCAGTGCTAGGATTACAAACAAAGGCTTTTCTTTTTTTTCTTGAGGGTTCCAGGAGATCAAATTCAAGTTTTGCAAGGCAAGGAGGGCTGGTGCTAACCCCAGCCCCAGGTGTGCATTTGAATAATGTTTTGAAGCTATTGCTGTCATTTCAGTTCAAAGGCATGCTTTCCTCTTCCTCCTTTCCAGGAAGGCCAGGCACACCTATATGAGGATTATAAACGATTTACATTCACAGCAGCAGAGAGTGTGCCAGGGACTGGGTGAAGGAAGAAAGAGGTGTTGATTAAGTAAAATGAGGTTTTAGTCCTGCAAAAAAATAAATTCCAGAAACCTACCATGGAAACACGGGGGGGGGGGGCGGTAGATGTTGTATATACCTAAAGCACTCAGAAGATAGGTATTTTTTCTTTCAGAGGCTCAGATCTGGTATGAACAAAGGAGAAGTGTCAGAAAAGAATGGAAAGAAGGTAAAATCAGCATGTGGTTGTGTGTGTGTGTGTGTGTGTGTGTGTGCACTCGTGTGTGTTTGTGCACATGTTGCACATGTGTGCATTCTTAGCTCATTTCAAAGGTAACAGTTTGTTCAAGGAAACAATAGAGCTAACTCAGTGATGGTAGTTGTAGGTAAGGAGATGAATTAATGGCAGAGATGTCACAGTGGACAGGAGAGAGAAATGGAGTATCTGCACTCCTTGGGAAAAGGCATGTCCCATGAGTATTTGATATTTGAATTTTAATCAAGAGTCCTAAAGCTCTATTGTTTGAACCAGTAAATAAATGTAAGGCAATCACTAAAGAAGTTTATATTCTTGAACATCTAAATTATCTGAATTTAAAAATTAGAATCCCGGGGGCTGGAGAGATGGCCCAGCGGTTAAGAACATTGTCTGCTCTTCCAGAAGTCCTGAGTTCAAATCCCAGCAACCACATGGTGGCTCACAACCATCTGTAATGGGATCTGATGCCCTCTTCTGGTGTGTCTGAAGAGAGCTACAGTGTACTATCCTATAAATAAATAAATCTTTTTTTTTCTTTTCTTTCTTTTTTTCCGGAGCTGGGGACCTAAACCTAGGGCCTTGCGCTTGCATAGGGCAAGGGCTCTACCACTGAAGCTAAATCCCCAACCCCAAATCTTTTTTTTTTTTAAAAAAGAAGATAATAAAGTCAGACATAGTGGCTTGTGCTTTTAATCCCAGTAAACGAGAGGCAGAGGCAGGTGGATCTCTGTGAGTTCAAGGCCAGCTTGGTCTATAGATCGAGTTCTAGGACAACAAGGGCTACTTAGTGAGGCCTTTTTTCTGGGGTGGGGGGGAGAAGAGATAAGAAAATATTGATGAAGTTAAAGCTTTAATAAGAGAGTAAGAAGAGAAGGGAACAGATATAAGTTAATAAGTACTAATAGAAGTGATAGGAAGCCAGCAGTTTTCATCTCATGAACTAGGAAAGGAATAGTCTTAACATTTTTTTTAAAACCTGTGACTTGATCATTGGCAGGAGATGGAATAATTATATGAAGGAGACAAAACTCACTGAAGGAGAAGAAGCAATCTGGATGAGCCTATAGCAAACAGATTAAATCATGGGCTAGAGAGAGGCTTAGTGGTTAACATTTTCCACTCTTTTTTTTTAAATTTTTGAGACAGGGTCTCACTATGCAGTTCTAATTGTCCTTGTATAGGGCAATTATTTCCATGGCATTCAAACCAAATAAAGATACTATACAAAAATATGCCTGTAGGACTGTGGTGGTGCATGTCTGTAATCCTAGCACTCAGGAGGCAGAGGCAGGTGGATGTCTATGAGTTTGATACCAGCCTGGTCTACAGAATGAGTTCCAGGACAGCCAGAGCTACACAGAGAAACCCTGTCTCAAAAAAACAAAAACAAAACAACAAAAACCAACCAAGAAACTGGGATCAATTGAATCAAATCAAGTGAAAATCAATTAATTAATCAATCATATTAGCAAATGTAAAGAAGAAAAATTAGTGATCATACCAATATATTTAGGAAATGCTTTTCATAAAAAGAAACACATTCATGATGAAAACCGTGAGTGAACTCAAAATAGGAAGGAACTCCTTCAAATTGATAAATAATACACAAAAGCACAAAGCTAAATTTATAGCTAAGAACACTCTTGTGACAGCTGAGGGCCATTGCCAATATTCCTATTAAAAATCACAGGGACTGACATAGCTAATATCATATGACAAGAAAGAAAAGCCAGAAAGAATGGCTGTTCACAGTCCCACAACAGTTTACCATAGAACAGTTCTGTTGGCTGGTCCAGTATTAAAAGAAAAATAATTAAAGCTGAGCGTGGAGGGACTGGAGAGATGGCTCAGTGGTTAGAGCACTGGCTGTTTTCCAGAGGTCCTGAGTTCAATTCCCAGCAAACACATGGTGGCTCAAGCAATTGTCAATTGGGGATTGATGTCCTCTTCTGGCATACAGGCATACACACAGGCAGAATACTGTATACCTAATAAATCAATCTTTTTAAAATGCAACAAAACCCAAACCAAACAAAACCAAAACAACAACAATAACAACTACAACCAAAAAAAAAGAGGACATAGATCTCTTAGCCTCTGTATTGTTAGAAAATGGTCCCATTGGAAGTGGACTGTTGAGCATACTCTAGAAGGTATGCAGTCCTTTTTCTAGAAGCATCCCATCCCTGAGATATTAAAATGGGGGATAGCTGGGGCTGGAGAGATGGCTCAGTAGTTAAAAGCACTGACTGCTCTTCCACAGGTCAATTCCCAGCAACCACAAGGTGGCTCACAACCATCTATAATGAGATGTGATGCCCTCTTCTGGTGTGTCTGAAGACAGAGTACTCAAATACATAAAAATAAATAAATACTTTAAAAATGGGGATAGTGGGGTTGGGGATTTAGCTCAGTGGTAGAGCGCTTGCCTAGCAAGCTCAAGGCCCTGGGTTCAGTCCCCAGCTCCGGAAAAAAGAAAAAGAAAAAAAAATGGGGATAGTTGGGCATGGTGGCACATGCTTTTAATCCTGGTATTTGGGAGGCAGAGATAGGTGAATCTGTATGAGTTAGAGAACAGCCTAGTCTACAAAGTGAGATAATACCTCAAAAACAAAAACAAAAGCCCAATAACAACCCCCAAAACAACAAAAACAAAACAACAACAGAAACCCCAAACAAACAGGGCAAAGATGTAAGTAGAAACCTCTACAAAGAAGACACACAAATGGCAAATAATCTTGTGCGCATGTGCACATGTACGCATGTGTGTGCACACACACACGCAAATCTGATCAATATCATATGACTTTGTAGAACTGGAAATCTAGCAACGAAATATTACTGAACATGTTTTAGAATGCCCCAAATGTAAAAATATTGACAGCATCAAATGCTGGGGATGACCTACAGAGAAATCCTATTCACTTATGCTAGGAATGCAGAATGCTATTGACAGTATGGAGTTTAGCAGTTGCCTTCAGCACTTCCTGATCAGCTGTGGTGCTTTTTAAAGAGGTTGTGAAACATCTGGGGAAGAAGGCTTGTGGGGGTGGGTCGCTGAGGCAGGCCTTTGAAAGGTTCTAGCCAGGCCACGATTCTGACTTCAGTTCCCTGCTTTCTGACTAGCCATGACATGGATGAGCTGCAAATTCTTGATGCCACAGACATAATTGTAGCCATGGCATTCCTGCCTCAATGGACTATATTCCTTGAAATCATGAGCAAAGCTAAGGCCTTTGCTCCCTACGTTGTATTTGTCAGATATTGTACAACAGAACATGGAAAACCAACAAGACAATATGAAAGAATGCCAGATTTAAAAAAAATAGCGAAGTCAAAAAAACAATTAAATCTTTCCAAGACCCTCGGTACCTTGGAAAGTGACTGTATTCAGAGATAGAGAATTGAAGGTGCTAGTTCAGTACAATACAAACGAGGTGTTATGATGTGGTGTGCTTTGTTTGACACAGGGTTTCAAGCTATGATCAAATTTGCTAGGTAGCTAGCTGAGGCTGGCCTTTAACTCCTGATCCTTGAGATCACAGGCATGAGGCTATGATTGGTATTTTATAGAAAAGAAGATTAGAATCAGACATGCAGAGGGACTTGTGAACATATAGGAGCAAGACTGTAATTACCTGGCCAGAAAGACTCAGAAAAGCAATCCTTTTGGAAACTTTTCTTTGTCTTTGTTTTAGCAAGGCATAGGGTCTTCACTCACTATGCAGTCCTAATGTAGCATTTACTTCTGCTGCCTGTGGATCAAGATGTAGAGCGCTCAGCTCCTTCTCCACCATTATGTCTACCTGAACACTGCCATGTTTCTTGCGATGTTAACAATGGACTAAACCTCTGAACCCATAAGCTAGCCCCAATTAAATGTTGTCCTTTATGAAAGTTCATGGTGTCTCTTCCCAGCAATAGCAACCCTAACTAAGACAGGGCTCCTAGCTTCTAGAACCGTGAGGAAATACATTTTAGCTGTTTAAGTCACCTAATCGGTGGTACTTTGTTACTAAAGCGTCAGCAAACTAATACATTGTTATTAGTCACCTTAAAAGTAAATAGATAAAAAAAAAAAAAAAAAGTAAATAGATTAGGGGTTGGGGATTTAGCTCAGTGGTAGAGCGCTTGCCTAGCAAGCTCAAGGCCCTGGCTTCCATCCTCAGCTTTTGGGGGGGAGGGGGAAAGTAAATAGATTAAACTCTCAATTAAAATGTAGATATTTTCAGAATGGATTAAAACCATAACCCTTCTATTTATTATATTATATACATGACACTAAATTTAGAACTAGAACTAGGGATATAGATAGATTGAAAACAAAAGGACAGGGCTAGAGAGATGGCCCAGTGGTTAAGAGCACTGACTGCTCTTCCAGAGGTCCTGAGTTCAATTCCCAGCAACCACATGGTGGCTCACAACTGTCTGTAATGAGATCTGATGCCCTCTTCTGTGTTTCTGAAGACAGTTACAGTGTGCTCAAATAAATAGAAATAAATAAATAAATAGCAACCAAAACCAAAAAAAATAAAACAAACAAACTCCAGAAAATTTGTACAGCTCCCAGTTTAGAATTATGAGACTTCTGAGTGTATAAATGAGTGGGTCTCTAATTCTTGTGCCTTCTTTTGGGATCTATTCTTTCTGTTTGCCTTGTCTAACTTTATTCGGTATGATAGTTTTTGTTTTATTGTATTTTATTTTGTTCTTTATTGTTATCTCTTAGAAACCTGTTCTTTTGTAATGAGAAACAGAAAGGGATCTGAATGTGAAGGGAGGTGGCAGCGGGGCGGGCTGTGAAGAGGAGAGGGAGGGGAACGATAATCGGGACAGAAGAATTTACTGTCCATTTTCAATCAAAGGAAAAAAAAACACAGAAGCTTGTATCTCACAATTCTGGAGGCTTGGAAATCTGTGATCAAGAAGCCAGCATGGTTGGGTTCTGGTGAAAGACTTCTTGCTAAAATGTTGAGAGAGCTTATATATATACACAAGGAGAGACAGAGATGGTGATGGAGAGGCAAAGGAGGCCAGAAGTGGAAGAGAGAATCTCTGGTCTTTTCATATAAGGGCAACAATCCCATAAAGACTATACCTTTGCAATTTAGAGGGCTGCATAATGAATTTGGTGAAGGTATAAACATTCAGTCACTAACAATATAAGCCAGTAAATCAGAGGATAAATCTATCAAGAAGAGATAACCATTATAAACATACATGCAATGAGCAAGAAAGTCAAAAGTATGTTTAAAAAATGGACTACACTAAGGTGAAAATTAGGGAATTCTATAATAACAAAGACTTTGATATCCTACTTTCAATAATTGATAAAGCAACTATGCAGCTCAACAAAGAAATCCATAAAGGAAGAAATTAAATGCCATACTCTGAAGCAATGAACAGTCCACGGAAGCCACAAGCAAACCGAGAATATTGAATGAAAGCAAACTACCACATGCTAAATGTACAGGCTACAGCTAAAGCAGTGCTTGGAAGGAAAAGGAACTGTACGTGACTGTGGTAAGATAGAAGGCTGCCCTCACTCAGTAACCCGATTCACACCTTACGGACTAGAGAAAAGCAAATTAAACACAAAGGCAACAGAAGGAAGACAAAAAGGGAAAACAAATAGGAACAAAAGAAAACACCGAAAGGTCTTGCCTTTGAAAATACTGGCAAATATGGCAAATGTCTAGCTTCGTAAGAAGACTCAAATGTCGAAACTTTACTATCAACCTTTGGAATGAAGAGCGTGGCAGCATGCCAAGCTGAATGATATGCATGGGGATTAGATAACCTAGGTGAAGGGAACAAAGTCCTGGAATTGTCTCAAATACAAATACAAAATGGGAATAAACCAGAGTACATCTGAGTAAGTCAAGAGAGGGCATGCAAATCAAGCCCTTGCCAACACAGGAAATCCTAGGCTTTACTAGTACATTCTCTCAAATATATTTAAGAATTAATATTAATCCTTTTAAAACTCTCCTGAAATATGATAAAGAGGACGGAGCACTTCTTAACTTTCCGAAGGGAAGGGAAATGGAGAATGACTGCTTACTGGATATAGAGTTTTTCTTTGGGGATAATGCAAAAGGTCTGGAATTGCATATTGGTGATGGCTGCATGGCATGTTAATATATTTAATGCTATTAAATTATACAATTGAAAGTGGATTCGCAGGTAATTTTTGTATGTGTTTCTATACAGTAAGAGACATTCTTGCTTTCAAAGCCAGCTATGAAGTAATGTATACTGTATGAATGCCCAGTACACATTGTCCTAGGAGAAAATATGAGAGGGAAAGTATATCATACTTGCTTGGGATTGGGAGGAGGGTCTGAGGAGAAATCCAAAGTTACTATAAATGGACCCAAACTTTCCTTTTAAAGGTGATGGAAATGTTCTAAAGTTAGACTGTAGCAATAGTTACCAAAGTACTATTTGTAAATATGTCAAAATTAAGTGATTCATTTTTTTTTCTTTCTTTTTTTTTTCTTTTTTTCGGAGCTGGGGACCGAACCCAGGGCCTTGCGGTTGCTAGACAAGCACTCTACCACTGAGCTAAATCCCCAACCCCGTGATTCATTTTTTTAAAAAGGATTTTTCTATCTATGTATTTACGAATATGGATACTTTGTATGCATATCGGCATGACAGAATAGGGCATTGGATACTTTTGTAGATGGTTATGAATTGTCATGTGGTTGCTGGGAATCGAACTCAGAACCTCTGAAAGAGCAGTTAATGTACTTAACTGCTGACCCGTCTCTCCAGCACCATAGGATTTTTTTTTAAAGATTTATTTACTGTATATGAGTACACTGTAGCTGTCTTCAGACACACCACAGGAGGGCATCAGATCCCTTTACAGGTGGCTGTGGAGCCACCTTGTGGTTGCTGGGAATTGAACCCAGGTCCTCTGGAAGAGCAGTCGGGGCTCTTAACCACTGAGCCATCTCTCCAGCCCATTCATTTTCTTAATATGAGTAAGTTTTATAGCATGTAGGTTCTTTCTTTAAAAAGTACTTGAAAAATAACTGGATAGGTGACTCTCCCAATTAACTCTGTATCAAGTTAGCTCAGTGTCAACTACTGTACATAAGAAAGCAGATGAAAATCTTCCATGGAGCTGAATATAGTGGTGCACGCCTTTAATGCCAGTGCTCCAGAAGCAGAGACAAGTTAAGTCTGTGAATTTCAGGCCAGCCTGGTCTCCATATATATAGTAAGACCCTCATCTCAAACCAAACAACAACAACAACAACAAAACCCCAACAAACCAAAAACCAAAAAATGAAAAACAAAAGCTCAGTGGTTAAGGGCACTGACAGCTCTTCAAGAGGTCCTGACCTCAATTCCCAGCAACCACATGGTGGCTCCACAGCCATCTGTAAAGGGATCCGATGCCCTCTTCTGGTGTCTGAAGACAGCTACAGTGTACTTATATACATGAAATAGATAAATCTTAAAAATCAACAAAAACAAAACCAAAACCAACCAAACAAGAACATCTTATGAAGTAAAGCAGTTAGCCAGTAAAACTGACTGAACAGTGAATTCGGGAGCAGGAGCGCACTCATTAGCCTTTAGTATTACTTATGTTATGAACATAAATATTTCTATAAATGGCTATGGGCAAATAGTGGCTGGGCTGGGCAGTAGTGGTTTATGTTTTTAATCCCAGCACTTGGGAGGCAGAGGCAGAAGGATCTCAGAGTTTGAGACCAGCCTGCTCTACAGAGTGAGTTCCAAGAAAGCCAGGGCTACACAGACAAATCCTTGAAAAGGCCA
The DNA here is from genome assembly GCF_011064425.1 of Rattus rattus. Classification (NCBI taxonomy): domain Eukaryota; kingdom Metazoa; phylum Chordata; class Mammalia; order Rodentia; family Muridae; genus Rattus; species Rattus rattus. Next base: position 68,432,553 of record NC_046172.1, read on the forward strand.
GAAATCCAAAAATCCAAAAATCCAACCCCCCCACCTTCTGCTGCCAAAACAAAACAAAACAAAAAGGCCACAGTGGCTGGAGCTATGGATGTAATTCAGTTGGTATAATGCTTGCCCCGCATACACCCAAAACCCTGGATTGCATTCCCAGCACTATATAAACTAAGCATAGTAGCACTATAGTAGTATATATAATCCTAGCATTCAGAATTGGATGCAGAACTGGAAGTTCAAGGCCATCTTCACCGACAAGGTGAGTTCAAGAACAGCCTGGGATATGAATCTCAACACACACACACACACACACACTCTCTCTCTCTCTCTCTCTTCCTCCTCCTCCTCTTCCTCCTCCTCCTCCTCCTCCTAAAAGGTTCAAAGGCACGCTACATTTAAGTTATAATACTGTATGGAATAGTTTCAAGTCTTCTTTGCACAAGAGAACAGAAGGTATTTTATAAAAGGCACAAACGAAATGCTTGAACACAGCTTGCAGATAGAACTATTTGTCTTTCACCACAAGCCTTATTCCTTTTCTATATGACAGGATGTATGCATAGGGGTTTCATTTTTATTCTCTTTTAAAAAATACTTAGATTAGGGGCTGGAGTGGTGGCTCAGTGGTTAAGAGCACTGGCTACTTTTCCAGAGGACCAGGGTTTAATCCCCAACACCCACATGGCAGCTCACAACTGTCTGTTACTCCCATTTCAGGAGATCTGATACTTTCACACCACCATGCAAGCAAAACACCAATGCACATAAAATAAAAATAAATCATTAAAAATATAAAACGACAAATAAGAATGTAAACATACTTAAAATTAAAAAAAAAAACCAAACTAGCCAGGTATGGTGGTGCACTCAGGAGGCAGAAGCAGGCAGGTCTGAGTTCAGGATAAGCCTGGTCTACAAAGTGAACATAGGATAGCCAGGACTACACAAAGACACCCGGTCTTGAAATACCACAAAACCAAACCAAACCAACCCAAGCCAAAACATGGAGTCAAGCATGATGGTGAATTACAAGTTCTGCTTTATAAAACACAGGAAAAGGAAGGCTCTGGCTTCTAAATAACCCTCTCAATTTAACAAGGTCCAAAGTAAAAACAGAGAAAGGTTTAAAGTAATTTCATATTTAAGAGTGGTGGCATGACCAAGCCATAGCTCCTTCCATAGTATATGTTAGAGCAGTTAAGTCAAAACTATGTGGTAGCCACAGTTAGCTCTCATTAAAGTCTAGTCTTCTCAGATCTTTAGGTTTTATAAGAAACAGGCTGGATGGCACAAATCTTCTTTTAAACATTAACTAATCAGCTAAGTGCCAGGGGTAGGATCTAGAACTTCACACATGCTGGGCAAGTGCTGGCTCATTGGTCTGTGGTTTCAGGATTCTATTTTTTAAAGTTACTTATTTATACTATGTATGTGAGTGCACTGTCACTCTCTTCAGACACACCAGAAGAGGGCATCGGATCCCATTACAGATGGTTGTGAGCCACCATATGGTTGCTGGGATTTGAACTCAGGACCTCTGGAAGAGCAATCAGTGCTCTTAACTGAGCCATCTCCCAGTCCCCAGGATTCTAATTTTTAAATGCAGATAATAATTTAAATGGTCAAAAATATAGAGAAATGGTTTCATTCTTAGGGTAATTAATGATTCACAGATTGACACTAAAGGATCATTTTAGAGGGAATCTTATAGAGGCCAGGCTGGCCTCAAACCCACTATGTAGCCAAGGATAACCTTGAACTCTTGCTTCTACTGCTTTCCTGTCAAGTGTTAGGATCACAGACATGCTATCATACATGATTTATTCAGTGTTGGAGGGCTTTATATATGCAGGATAAGTACCTTACCAGTAGAGCTTTATCCCCAGCCTGAACTGTCATTTCAAAGATTATTTTTGTTATTTTTTTTATTTTTAAAAAGATTTATTTATTTTATTTATACGTGCACACTGTAGCTGTCTTCATACACACCAGAAGAGGGCATCAGATCTCATTACAGATGGTTGTGAGCCACCATGTGGTTGCTGGGAATTGACCTCAGGACCTCTGGAAGAGCAGTCAGTGCTCTTAACCGCTGAGCCATCTCTCCAGCCCTTTTTTGTTATTTTTTAAAATGTGAGTATGTGCATGCATGTGGAGATCAGAGACTACATGTGGGAGTTGAATCTCTCTTCTACCATATGGGTCTGGAAATTGAACTGCAGACTTGGCAGGCTTGTCACCAAGTACCTTTACTGAGTCACCCTGTTGTCCCTAGTATAAACTCTTTAAGGGATACCAGAGAATCAGCATCATCTCAGCTTTCATTGAATATTCCATCAGAATACTCATAGCACAAACACAGGACATGAAAACATGTTTCTGTTTCAGTTCCTCTGATACAGTTATTGAGATGGACAAAGCAAAAATAAGTTTCAGGGGAGAAATATCCTTGATAGCATTAAAACCCCAAACTTCGTTTCTCAGTGATTGAAACTGGCTACACCGGGACATCAAATCATGATTTAATTTCACCTGAGGCTTTAAAATAAAGGTGGAGGTTATTGATTTTAACTAAAGATACAATTAAAAAATTGTGTTGTCATCAGCTTTTGAAACTTGTAGAAAGTCAGTTGAAAATACTATACTTGTTTTGACAAACAAATTAGACCGTATTGAAAGCAAAGCTGTAAGCTGCTGGTGGTTATTAAGGGAATCAGTAATCTACTTCTAAAAAGTCATAGGGGAGCTGCACCTGTTGACACATGCCTATAATCCCAGTTGCTTGAGACTGAAGCAAAAAAAGAAAAACTCAAACTTTCCTGGCTACCCCAGGAGTCTAAGATTACCCAGCCAGGTATGTATAGGAGTTTTTCCCCCATTAAAGATTTATTTATTTCTTATGTATACAGTGTTCTGCCTGCATGTATGCCTGTTGGCCAGAAGAGGGCACCAGATCCGGTTACAGATGGTTGTGAGGCACCAAGTGGTTGTTGGGAATTGAACTCCGGACCTCTGAAGAGTAGACAGGGCTTTTAACTGCTAAGCCATCTTTCCAGCCTAGTAGTGTGAATTTTTAAATCCTAGTACCCAGGAGGCAGAGACAGATGCAGACAGATCTCTGTGAGTTCAGAGTCAGCCTGGACTTATATAAAAAGTTTCAGGCTGGTCAGTGATACACAGTAAGACCCCATCTTGAAATCAGCCTGGGTAACTTAATAGGATCCTGTATTAAAATAGAAACAAGGGATAGGGCTATATAGCTCAAGGGTAGAGCACCTGCCTGGCATGTACAACACTCTAGGTTAAGAAAAAAAAAAAGGCACAGGGTTGGCAGCATTTTATTATCTTTCTTTTTGAAGTAATTATGAAAGAACTTAAGAGAAAATGCAAGATAAAACGAGTGTTTCTTGACAATATTTCCAACTTAGTGGACTAATTGTTATTTACAATAAGTCCACTTACATGCATTGATAATAATATGCAACTACTTTTTTTTTTCCATGAGAGTTGCCATTTAAACAAATTAGTAGGTAGTAGGGAAAGAATTTTAGGTAAAATGGGTATTTTTCCCTCATTGGATTTAATCATAATTTGTATGTATGTGTATACATACATGCACATGGTTTATATGCACATGTATGTGCATGTGTCTGTATGTGCTCATGGAGACCAGAGGAAAAAGTCCTTCTTTATCTCCATCCTATTTCCTTGTGACAGAGTCTCTTGCTGATGGCCACAGTAACCCTTGTTTTCACCCATGTCTGGCATTTGACATGGGTGCTAGGATTTAAGCGCATATGCTTGTGCAGAATTGTTGCTGGGAATTGAACAGCAGTATAATCCCCGCCTGTTAATCAGACTTTTCAAAGATGTCCTCCCACTGGGGAAAACAGCCCTGAAATAAAAATGAAATTTTAAAGTAGACAAAATGAAGGCAATGTCCTAAATGCATGACACAACTATAAAAGAATGTTACTATGCCGCGTTCAAGCCTATGGGCTTTCTTCTCCTTTGAGGACTGCTGGTCCTTCTGCTTGGCTTCAGAGCCAAAGGTGCTCTCCAGTCCACCTGCAGTTCAGAATTATTTTAAGCCATCCCTTTGGGTTTTCCTTTTTTTGGAAAAAGTAATCCATATATATTTGAATATATAAATTAAATTGCATTTATTGCAAGTGGTATAAGCTCATATTAAGCAATAAAGTATTGATAAAGGCTGAATAAGTGACTTCTTTTGTCCCAGAATTTCTTTAGCTTTAAAATAAAGACAGCATTGTTCTGGGAGTTAAATAAATCGTGGAAACACTTCGAACACATAATAAGTGTCCATAAATGTCAGCTCCTTTTATTGTCATACAATAGGCTGGTTATACTTACTCTTTTGTTGAGACAAATAACAGGCCACAGGCTGCACCCCAGGGTACAGCAGCAGCAGAGACATCCACATAGCAGCCACTTCACATTGACAGGGAGAGCCTTTTTCAAGCACGAGTTCACGCGGCCAATGCTGGTCTTAAATTCTTCTGGAGCCACCTAGAACAGGGGAGTCTCTGTAAGAGTTTGTGGACAGTTCCCCATGACCTTTAATCGTAAGGAACATGCCTTATCACAAATATTTCAATGTCTAAATACATTTTCTCCATAAATCTCTATGATAGACTCCTGGAAGACTTAGCGAGTAAAGCAATACAATTTCATGCTTTTAGAACTTTGCACTGTATCCACAGTGCTCTGAAATGACTAACAATAAACTGAGAGCACCAGGACTGATAGGAAAGGAAACGAACACATCAAGCACTTTTGTTGGCAAACACTCTTGTTATGGCAATGGTGCTCAGATCTTCAGGCACCCTGACTCAAAGCTGGGTTATGGTTAGAAGTCTAAGACAAGACCACAAACCAAACAACTAACCAGCGGACATGGGATTAAAACAGGCATTGATAATAAACTACCTTTTTCCCCATGAGAATTGACATTTATTCCTGAAGTTGTCAAAATCATCACCAAGGATTCACCAGGGGTGCCAAGGGAACAAGGAGGCTCAAACACTGATTGGGGGTTGTCAGTTTAGAGGGAGGTGGAATGGGTAGGGGAACCCCAGCTGTCCCCCCCCCATCTAATGCCACAGAAAAGGGTCCTCCTCTGGCCAGCTCCCCTCCCCATCACCATGTCCAGTTTTTCTCAAGGGGAGGTGGGTTGGGGACTTGGGAAGAGGTTGTAGTGTGAGTAGGGCCCAGGAGGGAGAAGAGCACTGGGGGTAGGCCCCCCCATTTCACATGCACTCACAACACTGATTTCCCAGGGAGCAGAAATTGGGGAAGCCAGCTGAACCAGCGCAATTACTTTCAAATAAACTCTCTTAATACCTTTTTTTTTCTTGGAAATCTGTAATATAATAGTTAAACCTGATGCTGTTTTCAGGGAAATACATTAACAAAAAATAGTATCTGGTAATTATGTTTAAAGCTGTTTCCTAGCATTCAGCGCACATCAGACTCATAACCACTCTGAGTTTTGAAGGCTGAAAAGTGTTTACACAAATTTCATATTTCTAGTTAATTACCTGTTCCTGGAAGTAGCTGCTTGCGCTTTTCTATAAACAATGACAGGGTCTATTCAAAACCATGAGTGGGATGCATGTTAGTTAAGACTTGAACCAAAAATTCTCCTTTCAAGTTACATGATTCAAAGGAACATTAAGAATAGTGTGTTTTTGGTAAAATCATGTTTCTGGATCACCAAGATGATACCACATCGTTTAGAAAGTGAGCAGATGGAAAAGTCATGGGAAAATTTTCAGCATCTGGTTGTAAAGGCAAAACTTATGATGTTGGTAGAAAAATAAGTTGCAGGGTTGGGGATTTAGCTCAGTGGTAGGCGCTTGCCTATGCGCAAGGCCTAGTTTAATCCCCTCCAAAAAAGAACCAAAAAAAAAAAAATAAATAAATAAATAAATAAGTTGCTGTAAAATGAAAGCTACAGGATGACGTGTGACATCACAAATCTAAAAACTTCACTCGTCACACAGAAGGTACGTTTATTTCCTTTTTAACAGTGCCTTAGAATCACACAAACATAAGTATTAATGGATGCTATAAAGACTCAGTTCAGCATGATAATGATGAAAACACTAAGTACATAAGCTTTATTAGGACTGTTTGTGTCACCTGTAAGTTATTACTCAGTCCACACACTGGCTATTCTTGCCAGTTTTGAAACTGTAGACCTTAAAATGAAGTTTACATAGGGAAAACGGGTCCCATTCACCATCTACACTGCTAACAACATGATACAGTGGCAGTCACTGGGCACCAAGAATTCCAAGTGACATTTCTGGGGGTAAACATAAAAATAAGTTATGCTTTATAATTGAATTATGCTTTATAGTTGAAATCAGAAAATATGTTGAAGCTAAATCAGGAAACGTGTTTCTACTTCTTGCCATGTCTGGGAAAAAAAACCACAGATAAAAATCATCTAATTTTTTTTTAAAAAGATTTACTTATTTCTTCTTTTTTTTTTAGATTTATTTTATTTGTATGAGGACACTGTTGCTGTCTTCAGACACACCAGAAGAGAACATCAGATCCCATTACAGATGGTTGTGAGCCACCATGTGGTTGCTGGGAATTGAACTCAGGACCTCTGAAGAGCAACCAGTGCTCTTAAACGCTGAGCCATCTTTCCAGCCTTACTTATTTCTTATGTATACTGTGTTCTGCCTGCATGTATACCTGTAGGCCAGAAGAGGGCACCAGATCTCACCAAATTGGTCATGAGTCACCATATGGTTGCTGGGGCTTGAACTCAGGACCTCTGGAAGAGCAGCCAGTGCTCTTAACCACTGAGTAATCTCATCCCCCCCTCCCCATTGTTTTTTTTTTTTTTTTAATCAAGACAGGGTTTTTCTGTGCAGACTTGCCTGTCCTGGAGCTGTGTACACCAGGTTTGTCCTTGAACTCACAGAGATCTGCCTACCTCAGCATTCCAACTGCTGGGATTAAAACTGTGTACTAGTACCAACCAGCTAAGACTGGCTCGTTTATTTTTTCTTAATTACAATTCCATATATATATATGTGTGTGTGTGTGTGTGTGTGTGTGTGTGTGTGTGTGTGTGTGTGTGTGTGTTTGTATGTATATATGGTGAGATGGTATAGTTTTTGTTTTTAATTAATTTATTGTATTGTATTAATGTATTTTATGTGTGAGGGTTCTGCCTGCATGTTTCCCTGCAGCCCAGTAGAGGGCATCAGGCTCTCAGTATACAGATGATCATGAGCCACGATGTGGTTGCTGGGAATTGAACTCAGGAGAGCAGTCAGCTCTTAACCACTGAGCCATCTCTCCAACCCTGAAATGGACACTGGAAATTGAAGTTCCAACTTGGAAGGAATTTCTTAGCTAGAATTCTTTGGAAAAGAAAAGTCTGTAAATTACATCTCAGATGTAGATAGAAAAGCTGTTGTCTGAGTTCTGTGAGGGCAAAGCCTCAGTTTTCTTATACATCGATTACAAATAAAAGGATAATCTGCCACGCGTTGAGGGAAACGTCAATGTTCTGAGAAACTCAAGACCTGAAGAACATTGACGTTTCCCTCAGAGCTATTCTTTTCCCTTGCTTTCTTCCTCTCCCATTTTTTCAGAACCAGGGATGGAAGCCAGGGGCTAGCCCACGGTAAGCAGGTGTCCTACTGGTTATTCTTCCTCCAAGTTACTGTGTAAAGATTCATATGTCCCAAACAGGAGCATTTAACTTCCTTTTCATTGCAGGGAATCACTAAGTAACAGTTAAAGATAGTTTCTATCTCACAGGACTTTTCATCACCACCTTCTAAGGGACACACAGAATTCCCTGAGGGGCCGGAGTTCTCTGTCCCTTATTCTGTCATGACTGTGGAACATTGGTTCCTCCTATGCACAGGCTGTAATTTTTTCCTTTTGTTAGGAAAAAAGTCTGGAGAATAAATGAGGTAAGAACTCTAAAGCTACTTAGCACACTGCCTAGTGGACATCAGGCCCTTAAAAAATGCATATCTCCTGGTAAGACTGCAGGCAAAACAAGACTATTAACTGTGTTCTTTAAGCACTTAAGCACTGTTGGCTTGACAATGTGTACGCTTTCTAAAAACAGGACCCTTTACCTCACTGCCTGGGAATGCTTAGAGAACAGCTTTTTCCTACTATCTTGTGTTTTATTCCTCTCCTCTAAAAAAAATCTACTGGATATAACTGTAGTCACTCTATGATGCGGGCAATTCTGTTTTCTTTTTAAAGAACAAAATTGATTTCATATTGTGACAATGAATTACAAATACCTTCTCTATGTCAGACGAATATACTTTTATTTCAGAATGATTATTCAGCGAAGGCTTACTCGTTTTGTCACATTAAGCTTGCTCCCACAGGCCAGAGGTCTTTCGTGTTCTCCTGGCATCACCTGCATCAGCTAGTGGCCCGGAAACATATCCACCCCAGTTGTTTGGATCAGTGCAACTCTGGTGTCCTCCCCATTTTCTCAACCTGACTTCTAGCTCTTATTGTCAGGTATCACTTTGCAGTATGAGGAGATGATCTACAGTGTTGTCTTTTTTGAGCTTTGCTTATTTAGAAGACATTCGTTACACTTATTTACTTATCCATCTGTGTACGTGACTACACAGATAGGACACCCTGCAGGAGTCAGTTAGAGCCACTGTGTGGCTCTGAGGATCCAGCTCAGGCTGTCTGGCTTGTTGGCAAGCACCTTTTACCCACTGAGACATCTTGCCAGCCTTGAAACGACTTCTTAAAAAGTTTGCGATCATGATTGAAACTTTTATTTAAAAGCAAGCGTGTAAGTGACTCTATCCAAAAGAACAAAACCATGTGTAAGGTTTATTTCTAGCAGGGAAGTACAGTGTTAGAAGTCTGAGGGAAGGGAAGGCTGGCTTTCAATCTGATACGTGAATTTAAGCGATTATACACCATATATACCTATGTGCAGTTTGTTAGGAAACTTTCATTACATGTTTCAGAAAATGAAAACACCAGCACTCCTCAAATTTGCCAATTTCCCCTTTTAATAATCTACCTTTTAACAGATACTCTCTTACTACTGACAAACTAAAATTCAAATGCTCAAGTTACTAAAAATGAGAAATCAAATTTTGGGCCATAAGACAAGTATATTGAGAAGAAAAACTTTCACTAGAATCTTAAACAACAAACTACAGTCTGCATTGACTTCAAAAAGGGTTTGGGGAAAAAAGAATGCATTTGAGTAACAGTATAAGTCATAAAACAGAGGTAAGGAATGAGGATTGACTAACTCTCAACTTTAAACATGGAGAGAAATGTTTGGTTAACTACAGATTCCCAACCATTGGACTCATTTGCTTCTACACAACTATTTCTAGTATTCCGTCGGCTGGGAGCCTCTGACTTTCTAGTTGGACAGTAGGTTGTAAAGAAACATTTCATTCCTTTTGACTCTCTTGGAAAGAAAAAAGAAAACACCCTCAGGAAGGTGGGGGAAAGGGTCATAATATTTTATAACAGGATGCAGGAGACTCTGCAAACAGACTAAAAGTAAAGCAAAGCCCAGCAGGACTGATTTGCCTCTCTCATTGTGACAAGCACAGGCCTATCAATCATTTGTCATATTGGATCACAATAGAGTGGGGTCAATTTTTATGGCTTCCCATTCCTAACACTATACACTGCTTTCCCCATAATGCCCTTTGCTACTTTCAAGCTGAGGACTAGACACTTTCATTGCCTTTTTGAAACTTATGTAGGCCTTTCCTTTCTGGTTACCAGAATCTATCTGTGGGTATATAAACACACTTATCTACATGATTTGTCCTATCATGTCAGAACAACTCACTGTTCTGCACTTACAAGAATTAACACAAAAGAAGCAAAAGGTTAATAGTGAGTTGTGAAATTCCTGAAATGGCCTTTTAGGTTTTCCTAATTCACTCCAATTTTGTTTACCTCAAACTAGCTACTTAGAATATTCACTCATGCCAAAAGACCGATTTTCTTTAATAAAGGGTAATTCTTTTCTGTTAGGTATTAGAGTTATCCATTTTAAGACAATTTACACAAGGAGTATTACATTGGGAATTAAGACTTTTAATTTAATTTTTTCATATTTATGGAAGGCCTCCCCTTACTAGAGAAATGGTTTAATAATCCACACTAATCTATACTAATGAAGTAGTACCTACTGGAGAAAAAGATTCTCATTAAGGAAGTAAAACTTGTATTTATGTTATAAACATGTAACTTTTTCATCTTTATTAACTTGGGTATTTCTTATTTACATTTCGATTGTTATTCCCTTTCCCAGTTTCCGGGCCAACATCCCCCTAACCCCTCCCCCTCCTTCTCTATGGGTGTTCCCTCCCCATCCTCCACCATTACCGCCCTCCCCTCAACAATCACGTTCACTGGGGGTTCAGTCTTGGCAGGACCCAGGGCTTCCCCTTCCACTGCTGTTCTTACTAGGCTATTCATTGCTACCTATGAGGTTAGAGTCCAGGGTCAGTCCATGTATAGTCTCTGGGTAGTGGCTTAGTCCCTGGAAGCTCTGGTTGCTTGGCATTGTTGTTCATATGGGGTCTTGAGCCCCTTCAAGCTCTTTCAGTCCTTTCTCTGATTCCTTCAACGGAGGTGCCGTTCTCAGTTCAGTGGTTTGCTGCTGGCCTTCGCCTATGTATTTGCTGTACTCTGGCTGTGTCTCTCAGGATCGATCTATATCCGGTTCCCGTCAGCCTGCACTTCTTTGCTTCATCCATCTTGTCTAATTGGATGGCTGTATATGTATGGGCCACATGTGAGGCAGGCTCTGAATGGGTGTTCCTTCAGTCTCTGTTCTAAACTTTGCCTCCCTATCGCCTCCCAAGGGTATTCTTGTTCCCCTTTTAAAGAAGGAGTGAAGCATTCGCATTTTGGTCATCCTTCTTGAGTTTCATGTGTTCTGTGCATCTAGGGTAATTCAAGCATTTGGGCTAATATCCACTTATCAATGAGTGCATACCATGTGTGATAAACATGTAACTTTAAAAGTCGAATCTTCAGGAACTAGAGATAATGCTCAGCCGTAGAACACATGCTTAGTGTGAGCAAGGCACTGGGCTTGATCCACAGCAACACAACAATCATTGGTACTGCTTTTCTCATCGTTAAACACATATTAAGAAAATGTTGTATTATCATTTCTGTATTACCCAATACATGAGAAAATGCATACAATGCAAATAACATATACTTGAATGTATGTATACTATAAAAATAATCACCTGAAAAGAATCCGTGTTTTAGCCAGGCATGGTGACTCATGCTTGTAACTGAACAGTTAGAGAGCTGAGGCAGGAGGACTGCCACAAGTTTGAGGCTGGCTTGTATTACATAATGAGTTCCAGGCCAGCCCACAGGGTACTATTGACAAAACTCTGTTTCTAAAAAAAAAGAAAAGCAGACAGATTTAAAAGGAGGAGGAGGAGGAGGAAGAGGGGGAGGAGGAGGGGGAAGAGGAGGAGGAGGAGGAGGGAGGGAGGAGGAGGGAGGAGGAGGAGGAGGAGGGGAGGAGGAGGAGGGGAGGAGGAGGGAGGAGGAGGAGGAAGAAGGGGAGGAGGAGGAGGGAGGAGGAGGGAGGAGGATGTTTACAAGAACAGCTTCCATCCAGATCCTCTAGGCTGTATGAGAGGTTATCAAAAGCAGCTTACCATTCTTACAACTCCAACTTAAAAACATCCTAGCATCTTCTGGGTCAAAGGAATTTTTACTTGCAGAAAATTTGGAAAGGAATGAAGAGGTATGCAAAGATATTTGAAAAGATTACTTCAAGCACAAAAACCGACTCATTAAAAATTGGATAAATATACTTATGTCTGGGAGCTATATTTACTGACAATTTCGAAGATATTCATTTTCTAAGAAATTTTAAATATGTAAAAACACAAGTTAGTGTTCAAAGCTGCATGCAATTTCCCAGACAAAACACGCAATGGCATTAATGCAAATGGAAATAAATTCTCTATTGGAGATGTTTTGTTTCACATTTTTCTTTAATTTTACTGCTAAATCTACCATGTTCTCACTAATACAATTATTGAAGAGATATTTCCATGTTTAATTCTATACATTTAAAGGGAATGTTTACTATTAGTGTTTAGAGGACACATCTAAGTCTAAGCTGCTACTGCACTTGAAGTACTCTGAATCATTGATTAGGAGAGGGAGGCAGAACCTATGAGAAACCAAAGCCAATCATTTCCACAAAGAGAGCTTCTCTCCCCTCTGTGTGCAAGTGTGGAGGCAGGGATGGACTTCGGGGGTCTTTGAAGTTCGATCACCCTGCACCTTAGTTTTTGAGGCAGGTTCTCCCACCAAACCTGGAACTCATTATTTCTAGTCTAACTAGCCCGAGCATGTCTCCTAGGCTCTGTCTGTCTTTACTACCCAGTGGCCTCTCTTTGTACCTGGCATTTCTATGGAGCTTAGGCATCTGAAGTCAGGTTCTCAAGCTTGCGTAACAAGCACTGTTTGCCCATGGAGCCATCTTCCCAACCTGAAAGTTAGCATTTCTGTAAGACAATTAATTGTTCTAAATATAGTTCTTTATAAAAAGGTAATATTTCAAGTATACAACATGCTGGTGTTTTTTGTTTGTTTATTTTTTGAGACAACTAACTATGTAACCCAGGCTAGTCTGGAACTCGTGAGTGCTAGTGCTGGGTTTACAGACCCATACCATTGCAATAGCTCAACATGATACATATACACACATAGTGACATAATTATATAGTCAAGCACGTTAACAGAGCTCCTTACATAGTTATTTATCATTTCTTTTAGAGAACCTGAAATCTGTTCATTTGGTGAATTTTCAGCATATAGTACACTATTATTTATAATTGTCACACAGTACATTAATCTAGGTTTGAGTCCTGGGAAGTCTGAATTTTGAGCATGAATGCTTGCCTATACAACTGAATAGAGAGAAACCCAGAAATAGAAAGGTAGTTACTTATTGCTGTGAGTCCAATATAATAAACTCAGTCTAAAAGGAAGAAAAACATTTAACAAAAATATCATGCTTTTTATTTGTAATAAATGATGCATACCATATAACACTTTTAAAAGAATAATAGTGACCCAGTTAAAAAGATTACTTTGGCAATGAAAGATTGGAAATGATAGATCTAAATGAAAACAATTACAGCTACCTGTGCTGGACAAAAAAGGCCAACACTGGAAAAGCTGAGCAGGTAAATAAACAATGGCTGACATTAAGGAAGAACAGACGAAATAGCTGGCCAGAGGCTGGTAGTCATGGAAACACCATTTAGTCACTGTGCACACAGCTTCCAAGTAGGGAGGCCTCCTGTTATTTGGCTTCATTACCAGTGAGTCAAAGCATTTGTCATAACATTGAATAAACCATAACACAGTGCATTAGAATTGGAAAATTCAAAGCAAGCCCACTTACCTTCCCTGTCAGAACTGACGGAAATTCTGTATCAAACTTGTTGCTCAATCCAAACCTTAAAAACAAAGACAGAACAAAATCTATTCTATTCAGCATATTTAACCCTTTCTCAGAAGTTATAAATCCATGAGGTTTTCTTTTCTTTTTCAGATTTAAATAATTGTGTCCTAAATATTCACAACTATATGATGTGTATGACAGTTAAAAGAAAACTTAATGAATTAAAAACCTATACTTAAGTCCTAAAAATAATATTAAATTAAAAAAGATCCATTAAATCTAACAGATATTTTCTGAATAAAACTTTACAGGCAGATCTTTGAGTTCAAGACCAGACTGGTCTACACAACGAGTTCTAGGATGGCCAGGGTGACACAGAGAAACCCTGTCTTGAAAGACCCAAAACCAAAACCAACCAAACAAAAAGCTGAGTGGTAGCGCACTTGGTGAACAATCCCGGCACTCGGAAGGCAGAGACAGGTGGAACTCTTTGGGTTTGGAAGCCACCCCTGGTTTACAGAGGAGTTACAGACAGCCAGGTTACACAGAGACCGTGTCAAAAAAAAAAAAAAAAACCAAGGCAATGAAACAATAAAACAAAGCAAAACAAAAACTATGGAAAGTATATATACTTCCTTTTCCATTTTTAGCGCACATTTATATTTTGGAAGAGGATTCATTTTTACTTACATTAAAAAAGAATAATAACTATTATTAATTTGTAGTTTTCACTCTTAACCAGATGGGAATTTGATTTTAGGCAATTTATTTAGTTAATTGACTTTTAAATTGTTTCTGAGTGCTAGGATTAAGCATGTGCCACCACAAATGCCAGTTTCCTTGTCCCCCGAACGAGGATAACGGCACTTTTCTTGGAGGCCCTTAATAGTTTGAAGTCCTACAGTTACTTAGCATAGTGTGGAGCCTGGGAAAGTAGGAGTGATTGGTGTCTGTCCCTTGCTACTGCATTCATGGTGTTCTCAATGCTAGTTTACTTTGGCTCTCGCTCACCTATCATCCACTGACATAAAATTCTTTTTTTTAAAAATATTTTATTTATTTATTATATATATGAGTACACTGTAGCTGCCTTCAGACACTCCAGAAGAGGGCATCAGATCTCATTGCAGATGGTTGTGAGCCACCATGTGGTTGCTGGGATTTGAACTCAGGACCTTGGGAAGAGCAGTCGGTGTTCTTAACCACTGAGCCATCTCTCCAGCCCCCTGACATAAAATTCTTACTTATTCTGATATGCAATTGTCTGACATTCAGAAAGTGACCTAAGGCATTCCTACTCAATTAGCAGACGAGCAAAGGTCTATACAATTCCTTTTGACTTTATTACATATCATAGTGAACAAACATACTGGATGAGAAAACTTTTGAGGTCAGGCTCTCTTTTCTCAGAACAGCTAAGCAAATGAAAGGTATTTAAAAAGATCTTTTAATTGTCTGAAGAGAACCTGGTCACACTCATCAAAGTATAATTCCAAAGTTTGTTTACATTAATGGGAAAAGAATTTATTTATTTTTACTTATTTATTTATATGAGTGCTCTATTTGCATGTATGCGTGCATGACAGCAGAAGGCATCAGATCCCATTACAGATGGTTGTGAGCCACCATGTGGTTGCTGGGATTTGAACTCAGGACCTCTGGAAGAGCAGCCAGTGTTCTTAACCACTGAGCCATCTCTCCAGCCCCTGGGAAAAGGATTTTTAAAAAGTACTGGGATTAAAGGCATACATCACCCCCGCCCAGCTTATTTTTACTTTTTAAACATCTCCTTTAATGAGCAGCATATAGACATCTATTAGTGTCTGTGGGTGACTGGTTCTGAACCAGACCTTGGATATCAAAATCCCTGGATACTCAAGTCCCTTATGTTAATTTTTAGTGAAATTTTTATTATACATATATTTTGCCTGCAGGTATGGTGTGTGCCAAGTGCATGCCTAATGCCCTTGCAGGTCAGAGAAGGATTCATATCTCCTAGAACTGAAGTTACTGATGGTTATAAGCATCCATTTGAGTACTGGGAGCTGGTTGTGAACTTCCCTCTGAATCGCTACTTCCTGAAATACATGTAGTGAACTCTACAGTACTAGGGAAAAGTCCTCTGTAAGAGCAACAAGTGCTCCTGACTGCTGAGCCATCTCTGCAGCTCCCAGTTCCTTAGATTAAAATGGCATAGTATTTGCATGTAACCCATATACATCCTTCCGTAGTCTTTAAATCATCCTAGTAGTAGCTAATACAACTGCTACGCAAATCATTGCCATACCATGTTGTTAAGACAACAGGAAGATGGGCTGGAGAGATGGCTCAGAGGTTAGGAGCACTGGCTGCTCTTCCAGAGGTCCTGAGTTCAATTCCCAGCAACCACATGGTGGCTCACAACCATCTGTAATGGGATCTGATGCCCTCTTCTGGTGTGTCTGAAGAGAGCTACAGTGTACTTATATATAATAAATGAATAAATCTTTAAAAAAAGATAACAGAAAGATAACGATAAGAGAAAGTCCATGCATGGTCAATGTAGATGGTGATTTTTCCCAGGTATTTTTGATCTGGTAAAATGGTTGAGATGTGTAAAGCCTGTAAGATAGTGTGAACTGATTATCTATATCATAAAATATAAAGAAGCTGGCATAGAAGCACATTCCTATAATCCCAGGATGAGGCAAGAGGATAGAGAGTTCAAGGCCAGCCTGGGCTACATAGTGAGTTCAAGGTCAATCTGGATAATATGTCAATAATCCATCTCAAAAATCAAACAACAAAGCACACTGAAAAGCAAACCAGGCCCATTACTGTCATAATGCTGGCTAACAAGGAATAGCCATCCTCTTCTCACTTCTCAATTCTCTTCACTAACAGTGGGGACATAAAAAGAGTGCTGACTTCCAATAACCTTAATTCGGAGGATTTCACTTAGTAGCCACAAATATTGAAACAGCTTCTGGTGAATGAACACCTTTTCTCCGTTTCATAAGCAAACTATGAAATTACGAACTATGGCTACACAGAAGTTACACAAATGCATCTATCTATTCATTACTCTTAGCCAAGATGTGGCAGTCTTCAGCGTTAGACAAAGAGGCACTTGGGAACTATTCATAAAGTCATTTTATTGATGTTATTAAATATAGAGTCTATTATGTGTTTGAAGTTGACCAAGCTGGTGGTTGTCAATGATTGAATTCTCTTTAAGTGTTTTCAATGCCCTTACATTTTAATTTCTTGGAACAATTCTTTGAATGGTAGGAAATAGAGGCAAAGAAGGGTGGATCCTTTCATTACTTTACCCTGCCTTCCTACATCATTTGCTTTCCATGCTTGTGAAGATGACTATTTTCAACCATTTGAACCTTGGATGAATGAATGCTCATGTGCTTAGGTTAAGAATCAGTACATACAAAGTCTTGTAACAAGAACCACTATTTTGCTAGAAAACTATGTACTTAATAATACTGATTCTAAAGTACATGTAGTGAACTCTACTGTACTAAGGAAAATTATACCCTACAACACAGAGGTTTTTCTGTTTTGTTTTGTTTGTTTTTAGATTCTTAGATCTCCTTAATCTTTCTTAACAGACTACACAATGGCTTAAAGCCTTGTAAAACAGTTACCTGATTGTTTTCAGTGTTGGGGACTGAACCAGGGCCTTGCTCATACTACTCAAGGCCTCTCTCTCTCAGAATATCAATAAGTCACTGTAATCTCTCAATGACAGGTAACAAAATTGTATGACATTCTCTAGTCTGAGAAGTGTCTGTAACTTTGTTTACAAAGGTACTGCTTGTAAATTTAACCATCTGTTTTGGTTCTATATCTAATGAGACTCCCTAAAAACTGGTAATCCAGCAATTATCTCAACTAACTTCTATCCAGGTACTCTAGCAAGGGCAGACAGATGTACACACATTTTAAATAATGAGAGTGTGGTCATATTTAAAAACACAAGGGGGAAAAATCTCATCAGATGTATGTTTCCTGTATTTCAATACACCATGCCCCAGTATTTATCCTAAAAAAAGAAGAAAAGTGTAAGTCATATAAACAGCATTTCTGAAACATTTCATACTTGCAAGTGCTATTCATCATTTTGTTGCTAGTCTCAAACACCTGTGGGAGTTAATTTAGTAATATTTTTTTTTGACAGGGTCTCACTATATAGACCAGGCTGGCTTCTAATTCACAGTGATAAACACTTGCCTTTGCCTCCAGTGCCGGGATTAAAGGTGTACACCACCACATCCTGGCTTCACTTTGCTTCTCAGGAAATTATAATTAATTTCATGTTAAAATTTATATTTCATTAAAATAACTAGGAGGCCAAATCACAAAGATGATACAAGTAAACTGGAGCTCTCGGGAAAGCTTAACAGAGCTTTAGACAGGGATGGTGGTGCGATGATCCCTCCTCACTAGGATTAGGTTACTATCACAGCTATGGAAGTCCTCTTCACAGCATGAGTCAACAAACTAGCATTTGCTGATGGCCTGTGATAAGTTTGTACCCCAAAGACATAGACTATCACAAAAATGAACCAATATTCATGGACTGTACTTAAACAGGGATTATGATAGGTACTGAAGATTCATGGGAATGAAAGATTGTTCTTGCTGCTGTTGCTTATAATTTAGCAAGGGCAAAGAAGACTGACAGAAAATGGTGACATTTGGATAGTTAGGGTGAGGGGAGGTGTGAACTGGCATTTAAAATGGAGGCACTAGCTTGAACAGACACATAAGATAAGAAATAGCAGACTATGATGAGTAGCATACAAGCAGCAAAGGAAATAGAAGGAGATGAGGGAGACAGGTTAGATCCAGTTCTGTATGCCATATTCCAGAGCCTGGACTCTATCCTGATAATGCAGGAGAAGCTAGACTAATCTTAAGCAGGAGAGCAATTCAGTTAGATCTATACTTCTGGTGTTTTAATAAGCAACAGGCTTAAGCATAGCTGCCAGAGTGACAAGGACAGAGGCAAGACAACTTGTTAGGGTGAAAAAAGAGACCCGAATCAGGCACTAGAGAAGAAAACAAGCAACTTTTAAGTCCTATCATCACTTTTTGATGCTTCACTTTGGGAAAGGTGAGAAGAAAAGAGAGGTAACAGGAGGTACACTCAACTGAAATGGAGAATACAGAACGCTAAGGTACATTTGAAAGTGAAACAGGCCAGGTTAAAGCCTGAGCACTGTCTGGTACAGACATACATATTTGGAAACACTGGATTACTAGACCACAAGAAGCAGAAGAGATGTGTAGACAATAAGACTAGAGAGCTAAGCACAAAACTGAGAAGATAACTTGTATTTAAGAAGCAAGACAGGAAGAAGACTGTGAATGAAAAATATACACCAGGCAAGCACTCCATTATAAAACTATACACACTACCAGTGTCTGATCCTGGGGATCTCAATGGAGGTCAGATTCTTCACAGGTAAGGTGGCAGAACTCAGGCGAAAGAAAGTAAATATGGCACATGTATGTACTTTTAAGAAATTTGGCAAGGTGAGATTAGATAGCAGCTAAAAGGGATGTGGGTATCAAAGGTTTTTGTCATAGAAGAATTGAATATAATTACAATCTAGACTCTAGGTTCTAGGGAGAATCAAAGTGAGGCACTATTGGAGCCTGGGGCTAACTTAGAGAACAAGACCTTGCGAGGAGGGTAGAAGAGAAGGGTATGAAAAGCAGAAGAGATGAGTTTTGGGTAAGGAACTCCTTGAATTGCAATGTTGGGAGAACTCCTATCTAATAAAGAGCCAATGCAGGTTGCAGCAGCATATGACATGATTAAATGGAATTTTAAGAAAATTAGTTTGGCACAAGCATGCACAATGAAGTGGGGAGAGGCAGCAGACTGTGCCTGTAATTCAAGAAGGGGAAGATGACAACTCAAGCAAGAGTATTGCCAAATAGGAATAGAGAAAATGAAAAATCTAAACAAATTTCCAAATATATAATGATACAATTCTGGGAAAACTGGACATAGGGCAATTCAAGGAGAAGAGTCAAATGATTCAAACATTTCAAATATTACCCTGGGAGAGTAGACTTTTGGTGTTACCACAACAAATGTGGCAACTAGAAGTACAACCCATTTGGGGAGCAAAAAGGTTGAGCATAAGATATATTGAGTTAGAATCAGGTTAAACATATCTATTTTCTTAAATATTTATCTCTTAATCATAGTAAAAAGCTACAAAATACTTCCCTCTTTTAAAAAAAGAACCAGCTGATGGTGACACCTCTCAAAATTTTAACTTTGAATAGAAGCCAATCTTCTATAGATGAAGACTGAACAGAGAATAGAAAAAGGCCAGTCAGTATCCAGGAGAAGAAAAACTAGTTCACTCACATTGGTACAGGGCCAGGGTTGTAGCTCAGTGATACAGCATTTGCCTGGGTGCACAATGCTGTAGTTTGAGTTTTGTCACCACAAAACCCAAGAAAACCAATATAGCATATAGTTTAGAACAATCTACACATGCCTATGTCAGAAAAAATGAAACAAAATTGATATTTTAGATGTATCAGATTAAGATTATTAAGTATTTGCTTCATTTGACAGATGGAAGGTTCTGTTATTATAGTTCGCGTCTCTGATACCAAACAAACATTTTATGAACAACAGGGTTTCACTATGTAGCCCATGCTGGCCTAGAACTCGTGTGATCCACGTTGGTCTTGAACTCACAGCACTCTCCCTATTTTAATCTACCAAATGATGCTATCACAGTCATGAACCACCATGTCTGGCTTCTAAACATTTAATCTTCTTAGAAGGTTAGATATTTAGCATCAAATGTTCTTTCTAAATGAGAAAATGTGCACAATAAAGCTAAACAATTTTCATGTTTAGTGATTTAAGTACTGGCTTATGCTTTTCAGAGTTTTCTTCAAATAATATCAGGATACTATCGGCGCTATCCCTTTACATCTAACTCCAGAATTTTAAAACTGTGTATGTGTGTGTGGGGGGTGATAGCAGGAAATTATACCTATAAGGGGCTAACCAGGGCAAATCTCAGTGTTCTGTTTTAAGTGAAGAAAGGAAACTGGTTGTGTTGACAATAGAATGGAGCCACAAAGAAGTTTTAAAGAATTTAAATTATGCTTCCTTGCTATGTACTCACTTCGTGAATTGTAGAAAATAACGGGGGGAGTTGGAAGATAAAATTGTGGGTCAGTATAGAAAATACCTTTTCTCTGTTTGGTCATGGAAATTGATCTGCATAAAAGAAGCCTGGAAAACGAGGCAGCAAGTGTGGTGGGCATGATGGTGTTTTACAGGTTCATGGAATTAAAAACAAAACAAAATAACAACAAAAGAAGCCTGGATACAAGAATCATAATTCGTTTGAATGATGTTCTCCCTAGTGACAAAAGGAATGGAAGGAAAACGGTGCAGGAAGTTGGTGCCTGAACATTACAGGCTATCTGCAAAACATCTTGGACTGCAAAGCAAAAACAAACAAAAAAACCCCAAACTGTCTTCCAATTAATTAATACAGAATAAGGCCTAAAAGTCTCCTCCAAAGCCTTCCACAATTGACAAACATTTGGTAATATATGCATCAATGATTTAAAAAGTGTATTGCAGTCAAAATAGTTAACATGTTAAAATGAAAAGATAACATGATGGAGGAGTTGGAACATACTGTATGATTTCATGCAAGCACTCAGTTGAGTCAAAGGGACTATGTGAGCCATGATAAAAACTAGAGATAGCCTGACTTGACAAGAAGGAGCAAATGTATTTTGAAAAGGCAGTAAAAGACACCACAGTCAAGAGTATGAACACGACACCATATTCAAAATTTCTAGTATGTGCCATCCAAGCAAATAAAAATGATATAGCACTCTTCAAAGCCCAGTGATCAATTTTACTGTGCAACTGTGCACACTTTATTTTCTCAAATATGATATAGGATTCAATGTAAAAGAAGCCATCCTGGTTGAGTTTTAAAGAAATTATCCTCAATTCATCAAGGGCTAATTTCTATATACTTAATATTCATATATTTAATGTCTGGACATACATGATCCCCTGTAGACATCTTAAATTAAAAAAAATGGGGGGGGCTTGGACATCACGCACTCAAATCCCTTCATTTTGGAGATGACGAACCCAAGGCCTGGAAGTAAGAATCAACTGACCAAGGTCACAGGGCCAGTAAGAAGAAAGATTGAGATTATCAACCAAGATCTCTCACTCTATATCCATAGCTCTTTCTACTTTGCATAGATTCCTATTAACCTGAACCTCTAAGGACGTGATATTAAAGGAACGTCAGAGTAGTGCGTTCAACAGAGAAAGGATGACGATATTCATTCATGTAAGCATTAGGTAGGAGAATGGATGGATAAATATGTGGGTGGATGAATACTTATATTATTCACAAAATGCATCACATATTTTTGTTTTTGAAGAACCCAAACCTAGATCTTGTCACCTGTCACAGCAGACGCCGTTTTCCACTAGCCATCAATCTTGGCAGCAGAGAAGCCCAGTGCATCCTGCAGTTTATAGACTATTCACTTGCCAACACACGAATGAGCAGATCGCCCCTACTCCAATGTCTCTGGCTTTCTACCCCACAACTCCATGTCTACGCTCACTCTTTCCTCCGGGTCGATGCAGCGTTATCCGCCCCCCCCCCCTTTTACACGACATCTATTCAACCTGCGCTTTTGCCATTTAGACCAGGTGCCCTTTGCTAACACTACGTTTTAGACAGCCCTCCCCCATTCCGCAGGCCCCTCAATGCCCTTCTCATTCGTCTGTCGTCAAATTTCAGCCTCTGCAAGACCCCGATCCCAATCGCTTACACAGTGATGTGGCCGGCGCCGCGCACCAACACAGGGTCTGGGGCATATCTCCGCAGATTCTCCTCGCTCACTACCCGAGGCGGGGGCGGCACCTCCTCCTCCTCCTCTTCTTCCTCGTCTTCCTCGTCTTCCTCCTCCTCGTCTTCCTCCTCCTCATCTTCCTCGTCCTCATCGGGCCCAGATACGGACGACGACGACGACGACGACGGAGACGAGGACGAGGACGATGTTGCTGCCTCTTCTTCTTCCTCCAATTCCGAGATGGTGTCGAACTCCGCCATGTTGGGCAGCAGGATGCTCATCACGTGACCGCGCGATCGCCGCCACTCTCCGGGAGAAGAGTTTGAACCTGCGGAGCTGCTGGGAGAGGAGGGGGAACGGACTGAAGAGAAAGAGGAGGGGGCGGGGAAAGCGCTTGAGGAGACGCGCCTGCGTGTTGGGTAGACAGCGCGGGGGTTGGAGGCGGGGGCACGAGGGACCAGGGAGTAAATTCGGTGTACGCTTGCGCGCCTCCAAGGGGAGGGGGCCGGTAGAGGTGAACTCAGGGAATTCTCGAGGTCCGGTCTGCGGGTGCTGATCTTCATACTGCGTTTCTGCGTTTCGGACGTCAGTCTCTTGTACACAGGGGACATACGTTCTCGTTTTAGTGTCTGTTAATTAATGCGGGATATATTTGCCTCTAATGCAGACAGTTGAGGGAAAGCAAATTCTATAAAAGCGAGTTTAGGACATTGCCCAAAATATCCGAAGGTATGCATATGTCAATCTCTTAGGCAGAGATTGTTCAATTCTGAGAAAAGGGTAAACATTTTTCAAAAGAGGAAACTTTCTATTAATTTCTTATGCTAAATGGTACTTTGCGGACTTGCTAAGCATCACAGACCGTGTTAAATGCTCTGTGTACTTATCTCATTTAATCTCCCCACAATCCTATGAGACGTGTACCACATTGAGCCTCACATCACACAAGGCCAATCTAGATACAAAGAGAACAAATAATTTGTCCAAGGACATGGAACTAGTAAATGACAGATGAGCCTTTAAATCTGGAGTCTCTTCTGACTCCCAAAGCCCTGTTCTTTTAAACAAACAGCCATGGTACCTAAAGTTGTTTGGAAAGGCTTGGTGAGGTGGTGCATTTTGGTTGGGTCTTATGAATAAGGATGCACAGGTTTGCAATGAGTGATTTGACGCTAACATAGTGGCACACATCTCTAAACCCAGCACTTGGGAGGCAGAAGCAGGAGAATCTTTTGAGTAAAGCTAGCCTAGTCTACAGAGCTCGTTCTAGGACGTTAGAGTTACAGAGAAACCCTGTCTGGGGAAGAGAGGGGGGCGGGGGAGGCAGGCAAAGACAGAGAGGAAGAGACAGAGATACAGAGACAGAGGTACAGAAACAGAAGACAAAGACAGAGAGACAGACAAAGACAGAGACAGAGAGACAGAGACAGAGAGACAGAGACAGATACAGAGAGACAGACAAAGACAGAGACAGAGAGACAAAGACAGAGAGAGACAGAGAGAGCAGAGACAGAGAGACAGAGAGGACAGAGACAGAGAGACAGAGACAGAGAGAGACAGAGAGACAGAGCAGAGACAGAGACAGAGAGACAGAGACAGAAGCAGAGAGACAGAGAGGCAGAGACAGAGACAGACAGAGACAGAGAGAGACAGAGAGACAGAGACAGAGAGACAGACAGAGAGAGACCAAGGCAGGGAGGAAGGGAGGGAGGGAGGGAGGAGAGAGATAGAGATTGGGGTTTGGACACGAGGAGCTGGGGAGTGTTGAGGGCATGCCAATTTAGAGGCACATTAATTAACATCACCTGTTTTATAGACTCCAAACTATATTCTCTCAAATACCACAGCTCATGTCATTCAAACACTCGTTCGAGGTAGGCATCTTTTTATGTCTTTTACAGATGAAGAACTGTTGGGCTGAAGATATGGCTCAGCAGTTAAAAGCACCAGCTCTTCCAGAGATCCCTGGTTCAATTCCCAGTACCCACATGCCAGCTCACAAGTGTCTGTAACTCGAGTTCCTCCAGGGATCTTACACCCTTACATACACATACCTGTAAGCAAAACACCAATATACATGAAGCTAAAAAAAAAATCATTAAAAAAGACGGAGTCAAATACCGGAAAATTTAAACAATTCATTTAGGTCTATAGTGACTTGTTCTCCATTTTTTCCCCATCCAAACATTCTACCTCATCTCTACATTGCTAAAATACAGAGATCACCTATTTTGAGTTTCTAGGTAATGCACAAGCTGGTTCATATCTGGCAGTGGCTTCTCTTCTCCTTCTGCTGCAGTAGAGCGTCCATTCTGATTAGATGGTATGACTGGGAAAATTGACAGAGCCTGGAATTTAGAATGAACCTTGTATCAGCAGCATAGTGGTAATAAGCAAAATATTTAGACATGTGAGGAAGGGAGTAATCTGTTATAAGAGAGATTGTTCAAAATATCAAGGAATTGGGGTTATTAATACTAAAATTTTCTATTATATTCAATAGTTTAGCTATTTTGGAATTGAAAAGTAAGATGTAACATTATCTATATGGAGCAAATGTAGCGTTTGTTGTATAAAGAGCTTTTCTTTAGCCGGATATTAGTATAAAAGATAGAATCTTAAAATACTGTGTAATAATAGTTGGTTTTCCTGGCGCTATGAAACATATCAACAAGGGTGAATGACCTTAGATCTGAGATCAAATTTAATATTCTGTGCCTGTTCTTTTTAACAAGCAAAATAAAATCACAGAGGAGGTTAAATATTTCCCAAATATCTTAGTATAAAGAAAGAGTCCAGTGTAACAATATCTAGAGGGAATACTATTTAGTTGATTACCGCTCCCGAGGTAGCTTTTGCTTTTTAATCACTCAAACTTAGTCTAGGAAGGAATATTTGACAGAAAGGGAAAAGGAGTAAGAGCTGGATTTTGTGATGAATGCAAAAAGACATTGGAGGTATTGTGGCTAGGGGAGACTGAAAGGAAGAAAGAAAAGAGAGGTAGGGGAAATGCTACTGTAAGTTGCAAAGCAGAGAGTCTTGGGGTTGGGGATTTAGCTCAGTGGTAGAGCGCTTGCCTAGGAAGCGCAAGGCCCTGGGTTCGGTTCCCAGCTCCGAGAAAAAAAAAAAAAAAAGCGGAGAGTCTTGAGATGTAATTCAGTTGGTGGAGCCTTGCTGATCATGTGAAACCCCAGTCCTAATTTCCAGCACAGCATAAACTGGGAACGGTGGCACACATTTGTAAACCCAGAGTCAGGGAGGAGGAGGAGGAGGCAAGAGGCAGGAAGATCAGAAGTTCCAGTTCATCCTTGGCTACATAATAAGCAGGAGGTCAGTCTGGGACACTGAGACACTATCTCAAACAAAGCAAAACAAACTAAATAATTTGGAAAGAGGCTGCTGACATTTAGTCAGGAGTCAAAAGGACAGGGTAGTTTAGGGGAGTGCTCCACTTGGCCAAGGGTGCAAGCACAGTGAAATCAGCTCATCTGCTTTCCTGCGTGTACATTGTGCTGAAGAAGCATCTGTGGTTACAAAGGTAATCAGTTCTACTGGGCGACAGGCCGGGTTTTGGATTGGGAAAGCAGAGAAAAACAGGTTTTGTGTATCCACTGTCAGTGAACACATGAAGCATGATGGTTTTTAAATGATAAGTTAGCTTTTAGGAGAGTAAATTGGGGAGTGGATAGAGAGGAAAGCAGGTGGAAAAAGATTTTGTTTACCTAATGTGCTAAGGATGGTCACTCTCTCAGCTAATAGATGGCTGACTGAGGCACAACATCTCGGGTTTAATGGTCTGAGAGGATTTTTAAAAGACAGCGTGGTTTATTTGTTAAAGTATGTGCTTTAGTGATGTTAGTCAATTACAGAATTGTGCAGTCATCATCAGAAACTAATTTTAGAATATTTCCATTGTCTCATTTTTCAATAGCCCCCGCCCGAATCCTCATCCCCAATCCTATGCAACAATCTGAAGTGCCCACCCTGACCAGCAAGGAAGACGCAACACTGTCGGACTCTTCTTAACAGCCTTTATTGCAGGAACACCAATTGTTAATACGGGGACCCCGAGGAACAAAGGCACTTGCCTTATATACAAAACAGACTGTGGCTGTAAATTTATCCACTGGGGATTGGTGGAGTATGAAATACCTATTTACCATGAATATCACCCTGGCCTTGTAGGTGCTGGGGGTATGCCAACACATGCGCTGTAGGTGTTTACCACAAACGACCACCGGATCTTTTGCCGCTCCCTACCACAAACCATCTGTGTTGTTAGTATTTCTTTAGCAGGATTTTCAAATAAATAAATTATAAAATACATTGGTTCTGACAACTTTTGCTTAGTTTGTTTTCGAGGGTCATCATATTGTGTCATTTATTGGGGCTTCATTCCTTTTTATGGATAAATGGTATTTTATTGTTGCAGTAGATCTTGTTTGCCTTATCCACTCACCTGGTAATGACATTTGGATTCCTTTCATTATTTGTTTATTGTGAAAATAACTATTGTGGACATTCATATGTCTCTGTAAAAACATGATTCAATTTTTTCTTGAATAGATGTGTATAAGTGGAATTCTGGGCCATCTACTTTTTTATTGGATATTTTATTTATTTACATTTCAAATGTTATCCCCTTTCCCAGTTTCTCCTCCACAAACCCCCATCCTCTCCCCTCCCCCTGCTTCTATGAGGGTGCTCCCCCACCCACCCACCCACTCCCACCTCACTGGGTCATTGAGCCTTACTTAAGATTGTTGAACTTTGGGGCTGGAGAGATGGCTCAGAGGTTAAGAGCACTGACCGCTTTGTATAAGATCTGACTTTGGTTCCCAACACCCATTATTTGGGCAGTGCACAGCCTGTAAGTTCAGCTCCAGCAGACTAGATGTCTCTAGCCTCTGCATATACATGTACACATCTGCACACACACAGTTAATGATAAAGTAAAATAATTTGTTTTACAAAGATTGTGTTGAACTTAAAAAAGCTGTTGAATGATTCCCCCTCCCCCCACCACCAGTGTCTCTATCAGTTGACATTCTCATGAGTTATTCTCTGGTTATTTATTTTTTGATCATAGCTTCTCTGTCTTTTAAATGACTTATTATAACAACTCAATTGCTACCACCATTTATAAATAGGAAAGAAGTCTTTATTAAAAATTTTGCTTACTGTTTCTTCTTTGTTACTGATATTCTAAGACATTTGACATTTTTGTTGTCTTTCCTATTTAGTCTTTGCTCCATATTCTCTCTCTCTCTCTCTCTCTCTCTCTCTCTCTCTCTCTCTCATCTCTCTCTCCCCCTCCTCCCTCCCCCTCCTCCCCCTCCCTCCTCTCTGTTTCTCTGTCTCTCTGTCTCTCTCTGTCTCTGTCTCTGTCTCTGTCTCTCTCTCTCTCTCTCTCTCTCTCTCTCTGTGTGTGTGTGTGTGTGTGTGTGTGTGTGTGTGTGTGTGTGTGTGTGTGTTTTGTACCATGCTGGGGATGGAACCTAGGGCCCTGCACACCCTGGGAGAAGTGTCCAGACACTGTGCCACTCCTTCTGCAACCCTTGTTCTTGTTATTCAGGCTCATTGGCAATAACTTACCTTACTTTTCCTGGTCTGACAAAATGTCGATCTTACTTTCATTCCCGAAGTGTCTTTTTACTACTGGGTGTTTAGTTTTGGACTGACAATTTCAGCATTTGCAAAAGATTGTGCTACTTGTTTCATGTATCCAGGTGTTTACTTAAAGAACAATCTCTTGTTTTTGAGTTGTTGGTGATATTTTATTTGCTGGATGCATTAAGTATTTTTCTTTGTTGTTAATATTCGAAAATGTAATTATTATGTAATGTGGTGTGTGGATTTATTTGTCCTAATTTGAGGCTCCTCCTCTACCTCCTTTTCTCTTTTCTTTTTTTTTCTTTTCTTTTTTTTTTCGAGCTGGGGACCTAACTCAGGGCCTTGCACTTGCTAGGGCAAGCGCTCTACCACTGAGCTAAATCCCCAACCCCCTTTTCTCTTTTTCTTGAGACAAAGTCTGTCTATGTAGCTCTGGCTGGCCTGGAATTTGCTATGTGGACCAGGCTGGTCTAGGACTCACAGAGATCCACATGCCTCTGCCTCCAGAGTGTTGGGATTCAAGTCCTGTGTGGAGTTTGATGAGTTGTTTTCAAGTAATTGCGAGTATTCTCATATTACCTTATGAGAGCCTGGATTCTCTTTCAGCTTTGTCTTTTGACTGAAGCCTGCTGGCTCTGCTCCCTTAGGGAAAGGTGAGCTGCTGTACCATTATGTGTCACCCTGTTGGAGGTGAAAGTCCACTTTCCCCATTGACTTGATTAACACTCAAACAGGGGTACTTGGTGCTGCTGGATGACATAAGCATTTGGGCTTATGTCACTTGCACGAACCCTGAAGGTAGAAGTGCCTTACAGTTGAGTGACGATGAGAAGTCCTGAGTTTGTTGTTGTTTTGCAACTCCTTGCTGTGAAGATGAACGCGGAGCTAGAGTTCTTTTCTGTGATGTTAACACTTACTATATAGGTACTCAACCATCTAAAGGGTTTCCAGGTCGCTGTGTTGTTCCTTTTCTGGTTCTTTGGCTAGAAAATGCTGAGCTGGGAGTGAAGTTATATCTTTCCCAACTAGTATTGCTGTGGTTCTGGCTCCTTCATACCCAAGTCTGGGGGAGATGAGGCAATAAGAAATCCCAGTGGGGAACTGAGAATAGGACCCCCGTTGAAGGAATCAGAGAAAGAACTGGAAGAGCTTGAAGGGGCTCGAGACCCCATACGTACAACAATGCCAAGCAACCAGAGCTTCCAGGGACTAAGCCACTAACTAAAGACTATCATGGACTGACCCTGGACTCTGACCTCATAGGTAGCAATGAATATCCTAAAGAGCACCACTGGAAGGGGAAGCCCTGGTCCTGCAAGACTGAACCCCAGTGAACGTGTGATTGGGGGGAGGCGGCAATGGGGGAGGGTGGGAGGGGAACACCCATAAGGAAGGGGGAGGGTTAGGGGGATGTTTGCCGGAAACCAAAAAGGTAATACACTCGAAATGTATATAAGAAATATTCAAGTTAATAAAAAAAAAAGAAAAGAAAAAATAAAGGAAAAAAATGCAAAAGAAAAAAAGAAATCCCAGTGGGGGTGGTAATGGGGAGGATGGGAGGGAACACCCATATAGAAGGGGGAGGAGGAGGGGTTAGGGATGTTAGGCCCGGAAACCCGGAAGGGAATAACAATCGAAATGTAAATAAGAAATACTCAAGTTAATAAAGATATAAAAAAAAAAAATCCCAGTGAAGAAGGGGCATTGGAATCCTCAGTGATGTAGCCCCAAGTAAGTTTTCCTTGCTTAAGTAGATAAGCCCCACCCACATTCATGAAAGCAGCCCAATTAAAAGCAGCAGGTCACACACACAGACACACACAGACACACACACAGACACACACACACACACACACACACCACACCACACCACACACACAAAACATGAAAGTAGAACAGAGGTGTTTTGGGAAGAAGGGGTTCTGTGGTAATAACAGAGAGCAATGGGGTGAATATGATCAATAGCTCACTACATAGGCCTGGCTCACCTGGAGCTCCTATGGAAAGCAGTCTCTTGAACTCAGAGATCCGCACGCTTCTATCTTCTGAGGGCTGGGATTAAAGGCATTCACAACCCGTCTGTCCAAAATTATGGGTTTTGTTTGTATTTAATTCCCTAAAATAGAAATCTGTGACTGAATTTTTAAACATATAATATCATTTTATTTTAGAGCACACAGCTTAATATCGTTTAGTATAATCACAAATGTTTGAAACCATAACACTGTCTGATGCCACAACATGATTATCACCCCATTAGTGCCCATTCGAGTTCCACCTCTCCTTCCAGCAGCTGGCAACCAGTAATCTACACTGCGTTTCAGTGGATTTGTGTGTCCTGGACAGTTCATAGAAATAGAACGCAGGATGCAGTCTTTATGTTGGGATTATTTTGTGTGACACATTGCTTTTAAGATACAAAAGTTTGCTGGTGTGTTGCTCTTTGAATGGTTGAATAAAATTATGGTTATTAGTAAATCATATTTCGTTTGCATTCATTAAATGGTGGCTATTAGGTTGCATTTAGTTTTCCCTATTATGAATAAGAACAGGAACAATACAACTACTGGGACTAATGTTGCTTTTAGTATTCCATACAAGCACTTATAAGCATGAATTTGCAAGTTTCTTGTGGGTTACACACAGGAATAGATTTGTCAGGTTTCATAGAAAAACCTATGCCTTTTTCTCTAAGAAGCAACCAATCTTTGTTTTTTTCATCTTTATTAAGTTGGGTATTTCTTATTTACATTTCGATTGTTATTCCCTTTCCCGGTTTCCAGGCGAACTTACCCTAACCCCTCTCCCTCCCCTTCTCTATGGGTTTTCCCCTCCCCATCCTTCCCCCATTTACTTTCTGTTTTTGAAAATTATACACTTCTCTCTCTGTGTCTGTCTCTGTGTCTCTGTGTCTCTGTCTCTCTCTGTGTCTCTGTCTCTCTCTGTGTCTCTGTCTCTCTCTGTCTCTCTCTGTGTCTCTGTCTGTCTCTGTCTCTTTGTTTCTGCCTCTTTCTCTGTCTCTGTCTCTCTGCCTCTCTCTCTGCCTCTCTCTGTCTCTCTCTCTCTCTCTGTCGTGCTTGTGGAGATCAGGGAATAACTTGAAGGAGTTGGTCTCCCTTCCTGGGGATCGAACTTAGATCATCAAGCTTGGCAGCAAGCACTTTTGTCCATGGAGTCATCTTGTCTGCTCCTTTGTATGTGTGTGTGTGTGTGTGTGTGTGTGTGTGTGTGTGTGTGTGTGTGTGTGTGTGTGTGTAGTTTGTTGTTGTTGTTTGAGACAGGATCTCACTATGTAGTTCTGGCTGTCCTGGAACTGACTATGTAAACCAGGCTGGTCTTGAACTCACAAGACATCTGCCTGCCTCTGCCTCCCAACCACTAGGATTAAAGGCATGAACCACCACTACCTCCTGGTTTCCTTTATTCCAAGGACTCTCTGTTTTACAAATGGCTGCTTTCTCTGTATCCTCACAAGTGGGTTTCTCTGTTTGTGCACATTTCATGGCTCTCTTCAGTTATTCATTTTGTTGCCTTATAGAAGTAGAGGTGGCAAGAAAGAGGATATGCATAGGTATGAGCAGCTATGGGTCTGAGTTGGAGGTATATACTTGTGTGCAGTTGTTTGGGCCAGGGCTGGCATTGTGCAATCGTCTGCTTGCAGAAGTCAGCCTTGGCTGCATGGGTTATTGGGCTTGGAGCCTTCTGCACCTTGTGGCTGTTTGAATGCACAGGTGCAAGGTTGCACTGAATCTCTGGACCAGAGCACCCATAGAGGCAGCAGCTTGGCAGTCAGTGTCAATGAGGGTAAGTGGATTAGGAACATAGAAAATGAGCCAATAGGATAGAATAGATCCTGTGACAGCAAAATTATGGCAGGAGACATTTGGGCAGAGAGATGGAAGAAGAAATTACCAAGCGTCTGAGGTTCCTTTTTTAAAAATTGGATAGTTTATGTATTTACATTTCAAATAAATCCTTTTCCAGTTCCCCCCTCTCCCATTCCCCCTTCCCCTGCTTCTATGAAGATGCTTCCCTTCCCACTCGCTCACTCCCACCTCAACACCCTGGCATTCCCCTACACTGGGGAAATGAGCCTTCACAGGACCAAGGGCTTCTCCTTCCATTGGTGCCCCAAAAGGCCATATGCTACATATGCGGCTGGAACCATGGGTTCCCACCATGTGTACTCTTTGGTTGGTGGTTTAGTCCCTGGGAGCTCTGGGGGTCTGGCTGGTTGATGTTGTTGTTCTTCCTATGGGGTTGCAAACCTCTTCAGCTCCTTCAGTCCTTTCTCTAACTACTCCATTGGTTTCCCCATGCTCACTCTGATGGTTACCTGGAAGCATCCTCATCTATATCAGTAGGGCTCTGACAGAGCCTCTCAGGACACACCCATATCTGGCTCCTGTCAGTAAGCACTTCTTGACATCAGCAATAGTGTCTGGGTTTGGTGGCTGCATATGGGATGGATCCCCAGGTGGGGCAGTTTCTGAATGACCTTTCCTTCAGTCTCTGCCCCACTAATTGTCCCTGTATTTTCTCCCATGAGTATTTTGTTCCCCCTTCTAAGAAGGACTAATGCATTCACACTTTGGTCTTCCTTCTTCTTGAGCTTCATATGGTCTGTGGATTGTATCTTGGGTATTCCAAGCTTTTGGGCTAATATCCACGTATCAATGAGTGCATACCATGTGTGTTCTTTTGCGATCGGGTTACCTCACTCAGTATGATATTTTCTAGTTTCATCCATTTGCCTAAGAATTTCATGAAGTCATTGTTTTTAATAACTGATTAGTACTCCATTGTGCAAATGTACCACATTTTCTGTATTCATTCCTTTGTTGAAGGGCATCTGGGTTCTTTTCAGGTTCTGATTGTTATAAATAAGGCTGCTAAGAACACAGTGGAGCATGTGTCCTTCTTATATGTTGGAGCATCATTTGTGCATATGCCCAGGAGTGGTATAGCTGGATCCTCAGGTGTTTACTATGTCCAATTTTCTGAGGATGGCTCAGTGGTTAAGAGCACACTGACTGCTCTTCCAGAGGTCCTAAGTTCAATTCCCAGCAACCACATGTTGGCACACAGCCATCTGTAATAGGATTCGATGCCCTCTCTGGGTATTTGAAGACAGCTACAGCGTCTGAGGTTTCTGAGATACATCACTGGGATAGAGGAATCGCAGCAACTTCTTTGGGGCTGGCTAATCACAGGAACAGCGGATCCACTGGCTCTGGGTGGCTCCTTTAAGTAGAGAGGAAGACAGAGACTTGGCCCAAAGGGCAGTTTACTGCAGCTGTGGTGGCAGTTGATAGCTTTCAGATGGTGGCTACAGGCACAAGGATCAAAGTCTCTGTTCTTGTGTTTTTCTATTGCTTTCAGTTTCAGTGATCTTTCTCTCTCTCTCTCTCTCTCTCTCTCTCTCTCTCTCTTTCTCTCTTTCTTTCTTTCTTTCCTTTATTTTCCTTCTTTCTTTTAAACTGGGGATCGAATCCAGGGTCTTGGGTTTATTGGGTAAGAACTCTACCACTGGGGCTACAGCCTCAGCCCAAAGTTCAAGGTTTTATTTTTTTTCTTTTTTCCTTTTTCTTTTCACTGATTTCTTAAAATTTCATTTTCAGTCTTTCCTTTCTGCTGCTGACTTTAGGTTTAATTTCCTTACCCTCTTCAGGTTGTTATGGTGGACTTTGATTTGTTCCCCTTAAATCTTTTCTTTTGTTGTATAGACATTTAATCCTATAATTATCTCCAAAATTTAGCTACAGCACATTACTGATGTACTGTACTTTTATTTTCAGTTAGTTAAAACATGTTAATTTCTCTTGAGACTTCGGTGACCCATAGGTTATTTAAAACTATGTTGTAGGGTTGGGGATTTAGCTCAGTGGTAGAGTGCTTGCCTAGCAAGCTCAAGGCCCTGGGTTCGGTCCCCAGCTCCAAAAAAAAAAAAAACAAAAACGAACAAATAAAACTACGTTGTAGAGTTACCTAAATGCTTTCAAATTACCAACTCTCTATTAATGGTTTAGATTATGTTTTTGGAGTATGAACATAGATTTCACATAATTTCTGTTGTTTTCTCAAATTTTATTTATATTTCATAGCTCACATATGACAGACACATCATAGTAAATGTCCTCTTTGTGCTTTCTAATGCACTTGTATTTTGCTGTGTTTGGACTCAGTGATTCTTCAATGTTAATTTTATTATGTTGATTACCTAGGGGGCTCAGAGGTTAAGAGCACTGCCTACTCTTCCAGAGGTCCTGAGTTCAATTCCCAACAATCACATGGTGCCTCACAACCATCTGTAAAGAGATCTGATGCCCTCTTCTGGTGTGTCTGAAGACAGCTACAGTGTATTCATCATTATATATATATGTATATGTATATAGATATAGATATAAATATAGATATATATCTTTTAAAAAAGAGTACTATCTAGCCAGGCGTTGTGGAGCACACCTTTAATTCCAACACTTTGGAGTAAAAGGCAAATGTATCTCTGTGAGTTTGAGGTCAGCCTCCTGGTCTACAGAGTGAGTTCCAGGACAATCAGGACTACACAGAGAAACCCTGTCCAGAAAACTCACACACACACACACACACACACACACACACACATGCATTCACACACACCCCATGCACGCACACATACATACATTTTCTCTCTCTCTCTCTCTCTCTCTCTCTCTCTCTCTCTCTCTCTCACACACACACACACACACACAGAGTAATAATAATAAAAGAAGAAAATGCCTCATGGATATGGTACCCACATGAACATCAAGCTGCACATTTGCCACAAATGTATAGGGGGTCTAGGTCCACTTCCTACATGCTCCCTAGTTTGTGATCCAGGCTCTGTGAGCCTGTGTAGTCCCAGGAACATTGATTCTGCAGGTCTTTTTATGGTGTCCTTGATTCCTCCAGGTTGCTCAATTCTATTCCGCACTCTTCCACATGATGCCCCAAACTCCATCTAATGTTTGGCTGTGGGTCTTTGCATCTGCCTCCATCTGCTGCTGGGTGAAGCTTCTCAGGAGATGTTATGCTAGGCTTCTCTCTGCAAGCAAAGCAGAGTGTCGTTAATAGTGTCAGGGGTTGGCTCTCTTACATGGGTGGGTCTCAAGTTGGACCGACGTTGGTTACCTGTTCCCTCAGTGTCTGCTCCATCTTTGTCCCTGCACATCTTGCGGATAGGACAAATTTTGGGTTGAAGGTTTTGTGGGTGGGTTGGTGTTCCTATTGCTCCACTGGGAGTCCCTCCTGGCTACAGGAGGTTCCACATCCTCACTGCTGTGAGCCTCAACTTAATTCTAATAGATTTCTGGGAGCTTCCCTCATCCCAGGTCTCTGGCATGTCCTTGAGAGATCCTCCCCTCACAGCAGCTGCAGATTTTCATTCATTTTCATGGCCATCTAGCCATCTCTCCTGTCTCTCCCCACACCTGAACACCCCCTCTATTCCCCTCAATCCCCCGGCTACATCCAGTTTCCTTCCTCCATCTGCTTCATATGACTATTTTATTCCTCCTTCTAAATGAGATTCAAGCTTCCTCACTTGGGCCTTCCTTCTTGTTTAGCTTCTTTGGGTCTGTGGAATATAGCATGAATATCCTGAACTTTTTGGCTAATATCTACTTATTAGTGAGTACATACCATGCATGTCCTTTGGGGCCTAAGTTACCTCACTCAGGATAATATTTTCTAGTTTCCTCTATTTGCCTGCAAAACTCTTGAAGTTCTTGTTTTTAAAAGCCAAACAGTACTCCATTGTGTAGATGTACCACATTTTCTTAATCCATTCTTCTGTTGAGGGACATCTGGGTTGTTTCAAGCTTCTGGTTACTACAAATAATGTTGCTATGAACATAGTGGAGCATGTGTCCTTGTGGTTAGTGGGTATATGTCTAGGACTAATATAGCTGGGTTCTGGAGTTGAACTATTCCTACTTTTCTGAGAAACCATCAAACTGATTTCCAAAGTGGTTGTACAAGTCTGCACTCTTACCAGCAATGGAGGGGTGTACCCCTTTCTCCACATCCTTGCCTAAAGTTTCATTTTTAACAATTGAAAAAAAAAGCCATGTCCTTTTTGTCTTGTTTTGTTTTTGTTTTTGTTTGGGATTGTTTTCTGTTTGTTTTTTTCAGGGTAATAGCCTGTCTGTTCTCTGACAATTTTCAGACCTGCCTGGGCTTGAACTCACAAATATCTGCCTGCATCTGCCACCATCCCACCACCAAGTACTGAAACCAAAGGCATGTGTCACCATGTCTTTCCAAGCCACATACATTTTGAGTCAGACAAAAACAAAACCACTAAAAACCAATAACCAAACCCAAAAACCAACCCCCCCAAAAGCCCATAAAATAAAAAAATAGCAGGGGGAGTCGGGATGGGGTAGGGGGTTTATGGATAGGAAACTGGGAAAGGGAATAACACTTGAAATGTAGATAAAAAATCCAATAAAAGGGCTGGAGAGGTGGCTCAGCTGTTAAGAGCACTGACCGCTCTTCCAGAGGACCTGAGTTCAATTCCCAGCAACCACATGGTGGCTCACAACCATCTGTAATGGGATCTGGTGCTCTCTTCTGGTGTGTCTGAAGACAGCTATAGTGTACTCGTATACATTAAATAAACAAACAAATAAATCTTTAAAAAATCCAATAAAAATAAATAAGATAAAAAAATTTTAAAGAAAAAATAGGAATAAAATAAATATATAGTTGAATACAAACATTTGTCTATGTTTTGACTTACTGCATTTAATCTTTCCTCTCCTCCTCCCTTATTTACTGCTTTAAAATATGTTTAATATTATGTGTATGCATGCATGTCTGTGTGTGGATACAGGTGCCTGCTGAAGTCAGAAGATAAAGTTGGATCCCTTGGAGCTGGAGTATAAGCAGTTGTGAGCCACTCGACATGGGTGCTTAGAACTGAACTCAGGTAGAGGAGTAATATGCACTCTTACCTACTGAACCATACTGAAATTTATATGGTTTTACTTGATCTTATGCTAAGGTTGAATACCGTTTTTTTTTTTTATGTAGTATCATTTATAGTTTTTTTGTCCTGTTACCATTTTAGTGATTGCTGTGGGGCTTATGATATTCATTTAAAATAATTGAACTTTGCTTTCATATGCCACTAAATTGCTTCACATATAGTGAAAATTTAACAGAATATACTCAATTTCCCTAGTACATCACTATTATCATTTCCAACAGTTATATTTTAGGCAAATTGACAATAAGAAAGACAAACCTAGGCACAGTGGTGCATGCCCGTTATCTGAGGGCCAAGGAGGCAGGAAGATTGTGATTTAGAGGCTTGTTTGAGCTACATAGTGAAACCTCATCTCAAAAGGCCCAAATGAGGATGAATGAAAAAATAAGGGTCTGAAAATGAGAGATCTCTATCAGTTCATTTATAAGTTAGAGTTTTTAGGTCAGCCAGGGCTACATAGTGGATTTGTCTCAAACCAAAAATAAACTAAAAAACAGACCAAAGGAAATGTGACGTGTGTTATCTTTACTCATTTTTCCTCTGCATTGAATTTTCATGACTCACCTGATAAAATTTCTTTCTGATCTTACAGGACAGAACTTCTAGCAATGGATTATCTCATAATTTATTTGTTCAGGAAAGAATTTTGTTTGTTTTTTGTTTCGTTTTGTTTTTCCGGACAGGGTTTCTTTAAGTGTCCTTGACTGTCCTGGAACTTGCTCTTTAGACCTGTCTAGCCGTGAACTTAGAGAGGTCTGTCTGCTACTGCCTCCCAGTGCTGTGCACCACCACAGCCTGGCTGGTTTGTTTGAATTTTATTTATTTTCTGTATATTGTTGTTTTGCCTGCACATCTCTGTGCAACTCATGCATGAGTTAGAGTTATTTCCAGCACTATACGGTGCTGGAAATTGCATCTGGCTCCTTTGGAAGAGCAGTAATTCTTTCTACATACAAGATTCCACGTTTGTTGGCTTTCCTCTCAACCGTTTGAAAAAGTAGCTCTGTGTTCTTCTCACATATTTTGTAATGAAAAGTCCGCTGCTGTGTTAAAGCGTTCATTTTGCTTTTGGTTGTACATAGTTTAACAATGGCATTTCTTTATATGGGTTCTTTTTTCTTCAGTCTTTGTCCAGTTTGGTATTTGAAGTCATGTGACTTTCTATATAAATATTAGAATAAGCTTGTCTATAGACACACACACACACAAACCAGGTAGAGTTTTGATAGGCATTTGTTAAACCACTAAATCAATAAAGGGACATCTGTCTTCATTTACTATGTTTAATATTTTAACCCACCAATTCGCCATGT
The DNA here is from genome assembly GCF_011064425.1 of Rattus rattus. Lineage (NCBI taxonomy): Eukaryota > Metazoa > Chordata > Mammalia > Rodentia > Muridae > Rattus > Rattus rattus. The sequence goes on from NC_046172.1 coordinate 68,470,840, forward strand.
ATTTTGGTCTTTAATTTTTTCCTTAGCAGTTTGCAATTTTCTGCTTGTAGGTTCTATACACTGCCCAGTTCTTTGTGAAGTTTGTATTTAAGTCTTTATTTTGTCCCTTGCAGTTGTGTGCATTTTGTGATATTGTGCTATTGCCTTATTTTCATGTGCTCATTGTTAGTGTATAGAAACATGACTTTTATTTTGGTGATTATCTTATATCCTGTGATAGTACTGGCCTCATTTATTTTAAGAGTTTTCAGTAGACTTCATGGAATTTTTTTTTACATCATCAACTATGCTGTTTGGAGGAGCCAAGATTTCTATATCTTTATGTGAAGAAAAATTGTCTTGTGCAGGCAGCAAGAGGAGGAGTCTCTTCTGCACTGGGCAGAGCTTGATCATAGGGCTTCAAAGCCCGCCCTCACAGTGAAGCACTTCCTTCAGTAAGGGCATACCTTCTAAAAGAAGCACTTTTCATGGGCCAAGATATTCAAACCACCACACTTACCTAACCAGCTGTTATAATCACATATGCTTATTCCTTGCTCTCTGCTTCTCTCCCTCCATCCCTCTCACTCCTTGCACACTCACTCACTCACACACACACACACACACACACACACACACACACACACACCTATGTTTCTGTACAGAGGATCACTGGATAACATATAATGTAGAACTTTAGGGCACTTAGCCTCAGACAGTTAATCATACATGTATAAGTGTGTGTGTGTGTGTGTGTGTGTGTGTGTTACTAGGGGCACAAACTAGGGACTTGTGATGCTGAACAGGTGCTCTGCCAGTGTACACACCGAGTCACATGCATAACTTTTGATTTCCCCAAAACTTAAGTACTAATTACCATCCCTTTGTTGACTTAAAGCTTCACCACTTACAGACATAACACAATGATACCCATTTTGTATTAATAATCATAGAAATTAAATGAAGCCCATAATACATGAGTGTGAAAAAAATTGCTAATCTGGTTAGGTGAAAATGAAAAGCCAGGCTTTCTATGTAGTTTCTAGTAGAACCATGTTGCAGAGAGGGTTTTGCTACTGTCTGCCATTGATGAAAGTTCTAGCATCCTACTTGGCTTTCTGTGTCATATTACCTTTATTTGTTACTACTTTTTCTTACAGTAGATGTCAAGTCAGCACCATAATACTATCACCATATTACTGAATTTGCCTTCTGCTACCTATTGTTGATCCTAATATTCTTTCTACTTGGTGGTCTACACTGTGAATTCTCTGTGATTATCCTTTCCTTCTTCTGTTATGAGCTGGCCTTTCTCAGTGATCCCACAGCATTAACAACATACATTTTCCAGGTGATGGTGGCTTGAGCCTTTAATCCCTGCACTCAGGAGACAGAGACAGGGGATATCTCTGAGTTCAAAGTCCCAAGACAGCCAGAGGTACACACAAAAAACCCTGTCTCAAAAAACAAAACAAAATAAGCAATCACAGTGACTTTTTTTTTTTTTTGTTGTTGTTGTTTGTTTGTTTTTCAAGACAGGATTTCTCTGTGGAGTCCTGGTTTCTTTTTGGTGCCAGAAATATGACTTAAATACTAACTTATTACCTTCATTTTCTAAAAGGTGGGATCTTAATGAGCTTATTTTCATTCAACATGCATTTTGTAAGACTTACTTGGCATCATGACTAGACTAAATATAAACAGGTGACTAAAAAGTCCTTGAAGAGCTTATTGTTTAGAGATGGCTCAGCGGTTAAGAGCACCCGACTACTCTTCCAGAAGTCCTGAGTTCAATTCCCAGCAAACTACATGGTGGCTCACAACCATCTGCAAGAGATCCGATGTTCTTCTGGTGTATCTGAAGCTACAGCATTTATATATAATAAATGAATAAAAAATCTTAAAAAAAAAAGAAAAGATTGAACCCATAGCCAAGGAGTGGTAGCTCATGCCTTTAATCCCAGCACACTCGGAGACAGAGGCAGGTGGATCTCTGTGAGTTCCAGGCCAGCCTGGTCTACAGAATGAGCTAAGACAACCAGGAGTACACACAGAGAAACCCTGTCTCTAAAAACAAAAGAAAAAACAAAAAAGTAACTGTGATTGCTTCTGCATACATATGGATGGGGACATGAGAAACAGATATATCAAGGAAAATAAAGACTACACACACACACACACACACACACACAGGAGATGAGGTCTTTACTTTGGAGGTCTGGTTGGCCTGGAAGTATGCATATATGTATATTAGACTAGGTCCAACGATAGAAATCTGTCTTTGCTTTACACCTGAGTGCTGAAATTAGCGTATGCATTGCTAAGTTTAGCCTCCAGAGTATATTTAAAACAGCTGCCAAGTTTTATTGGCTCAGAGTTTAGTGAGGTAATACCAAAGTAATAAAAGGACCTTTAAGGTAACATTTTAATTGTTTTATAAAAAAAAAAAGACAGACCCCTCAAAGATCACATTTTTTGTGGAAAATAAAAGCAATATTAATTATTTTTTGTAAAAGTATGAGCATAAAAATGATATTTATCTTGAATTCTCCAAAATCATCTACTTTTCTTGTGATCCACACATAATTTATCTAAATAAATTGGATTGTGTTTTATTAGTGTTAGTTTTGTTTTTGGCTTTTTTTTCCAATACAGAGTTTCTCTGTGTAGCCTTGGCTGTCCTAGAACTTTCTCTGTAGACCACAGGGGCCTCCAACCAAGAGAGAGATTGGCCTGCCTCTACCTCCTAAGTGTTGGATTAAAGGCAGATTAACCACTTACTGGATTAAATCTACCACCCCATTAACTATCACAATCTTTGAGCCAAATTTGAAGAAAGATTTAATTAAATACCAGCCAGGATTTGAAGCATACTTTAATTAAATACCAGCTTGGAGGATGGACTCTGGTCAGATCCATTCCTGGGTTCCCAGAAAGTGGCCAGGAGTTGCATCTTGCAAAGACTTAAAAAGGCAACCCCACAAGGCCACCATGTTTCCCACCTATACCCAATTAGGGGCAAGCATACATCCTGACATAGTTCCTGCCCAAGTACTTTCCCACCTTTACATGAGATCAAACATCTATTCTGTGGTTTGGGTCAAACAACCTTTGTTTAAGGAAAATGAAAAACAATAGCCTCCAGTATTTCAGAGTAGTGTCTGTCCTTGGGCAAGGGGTTTATAGGTTGTTTTGTTTCATGGATCTCTTAGGCACAGTAATTAAAACTTAAAATGTAAGTTTGGCTTTCAAAGCCTCCGTAGGCATCATTAACAGCAAAATTCAGGCAAAACACCCATAATTATAAAATAAATTAATAAATTATCTATTAATAGTAAAACATTAAGTCAAAATCATCAATGCAGCTTGTTTTATAAAGAGCTTTTCTTAGACCTACTTGCTGCATTATTGAAGAATACGGTGTCTCATTAACTACAGTCACTGTTCTCCAATAGATCTCATTTGTGCGTTATACTGAACTGAAACTTTGACCAACATTTCCTCACTTTACCCTTAAACACTTGATAAACACTATTCTACTCTAGATCTGTGAGATCAGCTTTGTTAGATTCCACATATAAATGAAATGATGTGACATTTGTCTTTTATTATTAATATAATGTCCTCCAAGTTCTTACAACTTATCAAGAAATGGCGTAATTTCCTTCTTTATCTTGGTTGAACAGTATTCCATTGCAAACTCTGCTGTCTTGTCTTTTTCTCTTCCTTCTTTCTTTCTTTTTTTTTTTTTTTTTTATTAACTTGAGTATTTCTTATACATTTCAAGTGTTATTCCCTTTCCCGTTCCCAGGCAAACATCCCCCTCCCCCCTCTCCTTCTTTATGGGTATTCCCCTCCCATTTCCCCCATTGCCGCCCTCCCCCAACAATCTAGTTCACTGGGGGTTCAGTCTTAGCAGGACCTTGGGGGCTTCCTTACACTGGTGATCTTACTAGATATCTAATGCTACTTATCTGTTTGGAGCCCAGGTCCATAACCCATGTACAGTCTTTAGGTAGTGGCTTAGTCCCTGGAAGCTCTGGTTGCTTGGCAATGTTGTACATATGGGGTCTCTAGCCTCTTCAAGCTCTTCCAGTTCTCTGATTCCTTCAACGGGGGTCCTATTCTCAGTTCAGTGGTTTGCTGCTGGCATACGCCTCTGTGTTTGCTGTATTCTGGCTGTGTCTCTCGGGAGAGATCTACATCCGGCTCTTATCGGCCTGCACTTCTTTGCTTCATCCATCTTGTCTAATTGGGTGGCTGTATATGTATGGGCCACATGTGGGGCAGGCTCTGAATGGGTGTTCCTTCTGTGTCTGTTTTAATCTTTGCCTCTCTATTCCCTGCCAAGGGTATTCTTGTTCCCCTTTTAAAGAAGGAGTGAAGCATTCACATTTTGATCATCCGTCTTG
>NC_046172.1:68475330-68497159 GCF_011064425.1 Rattus rattus
GGTTGCTTGCAGTAGAAAAGTTGGTCTTACCTGTGGTCCCAATGCTCAAGTTTGCTCGTGGGGTGTTGCTTATCTATCCTGTATTTCTTTAAGAGAGTTATTTATGTCCTTCTTAAAGTCCTCTCTCATCATCATGAGATGTGACTTTATATCCATATCTTGCTTTTCTGGTGTGTTTGGATATCCAGTATTTGCCTTGGTTAGAGAACTGGGCTCTGATGATGCCAAGTAGTATTGGTTTCTGTTGCTTAGGTTCCAGAACTTGCATCTCGCCAACAGATTATCTCTGGTCTTAGCTTGTCTTGCCGTCTCTGACAATGGTTTGAGCATCCTTTTAGCCAGTATGTCAGCACTCCTGCAGACCTGTTTTCTTTCAGCTGTATCTGGGACCAGAGAATTGCTCTTGTGTTCGTGTGTCCTGAAGCCTCCAGGTAGGTCTCTTGAAGCAGAAAAGTTTGTATTACCTCTTCTCTCAGGTGTGTCAGCACTCCTGGAGACTGGCTTTCAGCTCTGGATGCAGGCAGATACCAGAAGGGTCCTGCCTCTGACTGCTCCTAGGTTCTTGTGTCCAGAGGGCATAGAAGGCACTATAGGGGTTCCTCTTGGGTAGGAATGTGTGTAGAAGTAGTTGTCTCCTCTGAGCTCTCAGGATCGTCTGCACTTCTGAGAGTCAGCTCTCTCCCCATGTGATTTGGGTTCCAGAGAACTGCGACTGGTTCAGTTCACAACACAGGCAGAAACTGGAACTGATTCATTCATTCTTGAACTACTCATGAATAAGTGAGTAAGTAGAAACAGGATTTCTATGATGTCAAGATCACACCAAAACCAGAAAAACAAGGAAAAGAAAGAAAGAGAGAGAGAGAGAAAGAAAGAGAGAAAGAAAGGAACTAAGGGAGAAACAAACGGAGGAACAAAGAAACAATGGTAGATCCTTGGTTAATATCCATACTGATCATAAATGAGCAGAATTTCAATAAAATACTTTCAAACCAAATGTGACATTTTGTCTGAAATGCAGATATCATTCAATGTATACAATTCATTACATGCAATAAATCACATAAATTAACTTAAAAACAAAAAATGATAACTTCAGTAGATTTAGAAAAAGTCTTTGACAAAATCCAACCTCTCTTCATGATAAAAATTCCAGATAAAGTGGGACTAGAAGGAACACAGCTCAATATAATAAAAGTACATAAGAATGCCCCACAACCAACATTATGCTAAGTGGAGAACTGGAAACAATAGCCCAAAAACCCAGAATGAGATAAGATTGTCCATTATCAACATTTTCTTTCAATTTTTGTATTAAAGCCCACCTTCCATGACATAGTTACTTCAATAAGGCCACACCTCTTAGACAGTACAAATAATTGCTGAATGAATGTTCAAATTCCAGAGGATATGGGGATATTTCTAATTCATAACATCTGTTTTGGCTTGTTTTTATGTCAACTTGACACAGGCTAGAGTTATATGGGAAGAGAGAATGTTATTTGAGAAAATGACCCCACTAAATTGGCTTGTTGGCAAGACTGTGACACATTTTCTTGATTGATGATTGATGTGGGAAAGCCCAGCTCACTGAAAGTGTTGCAATATGTAGGCGTATCTGGGTATGACAAGATGGCAAGGTGAGAAAACCATGAAACAAAACATTAAACTTCATTCTTCCATAGCTTCTGCTTCAGTTTGCACCTCCACATTTTTTGGTTTAGTTACTGCCATAACTTCCTTCAATTATGGACTATCAGTTGGACGTGAAAGATGAAATAAACCCTTTCCTCCCTCTATAAGTTATTTATGGTCAAATTGTTTTATCACAATAGTAAACGTTCTAAATTAGCAGCACACCATCAGTATTTTATTTGTTTTATTTCTAAAATATATCTCTTATCTGATCTCTATTTACCATTTCCAATGGTATCAACCATGGTTAAGCTAAAACTGTTTTTCAAGTTGATTTGTGCATATGCCATCTTACTATGTCCATGTTTTAGGAGTTGATCATTACTGGCTTTATCATTACTCAGATAACCCCATAAGAAAAAGTGGATTTAAACTACTTACCTTGTTCATTTTGGCTAAGTATACATATAGAGATGATAGGAATAAACTGGAATTCAAAAGAGAAATCTCATAAGTGTCAAAAATACACAAAACATATAACAGCCTTAGGGCTGGAGGAACAATACAGAAACAGGGTATATTACAACCTAGTTCTCATCCAACAAAAGGAAGACACGTAGGCCAGAGGATTCCAATTCAAATACAGCAACATAAAGTAAACCAACCTGTTCTGTTGCTATCCAAATAAAGCCTAACCATACTAGCAACACGTGGAAAGTCAGGTCACACTAGTGAAGAAAAATAATAATAAAATCAAGAATTAATTTATAGTCTGTAACCATAGTAAAAAACATGAGGAGGTAGGTCATGGACCCTAGCAGAGAACCTAATGTTGTTTTGCTAAGGAGCCATATTTTCACACTACATTCTACATCTTTATGTTTATGTACACAGATTTGTGTGGTTTTCAACTTTCATCAGATCAAATTATTACTGCAGTAGATTGTGGTTAATACAGAGACCCATGATTAGTCAGTGTGCTGAGAGTAGACAATTCTGAGGTCTCATCCATAGATAAGACATCCATATCAAGCTCCTGAACCCCAATTCTCAGACAATTCTTGGCAGCTTGAGTGTGAATTATGTAAGAGCTGGAGGATGAGAGAGTTATGTGAAATATGGGACATGATTTCACTATTGCACACATGAACTGACAGAAGTGATTACTTATACTAGACCTGTATAAGAGCATGCCAATTAAATATTCAAACACTGCTGGGAAAGAGGCTACTGAGGTCCCATATAAAGGTTGTACCTCTGGGAAGTTACAGGATGTTTATGTATGCTAGCATATAGAGAGTTTTATTTGGAGGTCTAGCCATTATTTGATTACCCACACCCCAGTAGGTAATCCCACACTCATGTGAATATGTCAGACGAATTGGATTCAGTGGATCAAAACTAAGTAGTTAGAAACCTAAATAAATAATAAATAATAAAAATTGACAATGTAACATTCAGAGAAAGATGTGATGGGAGATTCTGTTGGGAGTTGTAGGGAAGGAGCAGAGTAGATATGAAGATACATTGTATGAGTAAATAAAAATGTCAAGTAAAAATAAAAATAATATTTAAAAACATTCTGTAGAAGACAGGGATGTGCCCATGTTTGAAGGTGGTAACTGAAATAGCATCTAATATTATATAGAAAGGTCAATTATAATGATAAAAGTTCTAATCAGAATCCACGATAATGTGGGCCAAGAACTAGAGGAAGGGAAATTTCCATAGAAAATTCTGTAATTTATTAAAATGGTCATTCAATACTTAAAAAGGAAATAGTGAACTTAATTACAGAAGAGGCGCTCCTGGATTTGTGACTTTGTAAGCTAATCCTTAAAGGATGACAAAGGAAGTTATAAATTATAAAAGATGAGATATTAAATTAGATAAATAGGGAAACATAAAGGACAATAAAGTTAAAATATGGGTGCATATGGTAGACTACCTCTTCATGAATTTTACAAATCATATTTAATGGTTGAAATAAAAGTACTCATGCCATTTATTTCCAAAGCCCCACATAATCTATTCCTATAGTCTGCTCATCAGCCTTATTTCTTTCCATGGCTACTGACATTCCCCTTCTTTTTGGTACAATATTTTTCTTGCTTCTTTAAATACACAAGGCTTGTTTCTTCCTATTTTACAGCATTGCCATTCACTGTACCTGTGAGTTGCACTGTAATTCCTTCACATGTTGACATGTCTCTCCTAAAATGTTACCTAATCTCTGAGGCTTTTCCTGGCTACATTCTTTATGATGAATTTCCTATCACTAACACTTTCCAAGCACATTTGTTTTTTCCTTCATTTCATTACAAGAATGTAAACGCCATAATTATTGAAGTTATTGTGAGTTCTTTTCATTTCCGTGTGACTACTACTTGTTTGGAATGTACAACAGGAACTTATATTTTGAACTGAATTAACTAGCCAATTTAAGACTTTTGTCTCAGTATGCTAAAACTGGCATGGACCACCTTTTATTGGTCTGGAAAGAAATAAGGAGAGTTGGAGTACATAAGAAAATGGAGAATATCTAAAACTATAAGCATTTTCAGTCCATCCTTTTCATCCCTTTGATTTAATCATTTATTTGTTGAACATAAACTACGCATTACATTTCGTATTAAAAATCTCACTTAACGAAAGTTGGGGATTTAGCTCAGTGGTAGAGCGTTGCCTATAAGCATAAAGGCCCTGAGTTGGTCCCCAGCTCGAAAAAAAAAAAAAAAAAAAAAATCTCACTTAATATCTATAATAAATTTATAAAGCAAGCATTGTCATTTCTATAAAATATGATACAGACTGAAAAATAGACCATCAGTTTCATAACAGCATTTCTAAGCAGGATTGTTTGGGAATTTCCATGGGAACCCGTTGGTCAACAATTCAATTGAATGCAACACCAGTCCCACCATTGGAAGCCTTGCCTGAGAACAAGCCAATTGCGACTCTGTATTCTCATTACTAAGAGTCTTCATTAGCATCGCCTTCATAGATTCTAAGAAGTTTCTTCTGTACTAGGTTTCCATCTCATCTCCTCCAATGCTCCACCTACTTCAAGTCCACAAATTAAATCTATTTTATTCCTTCCTCTCAAGGAAGTGTTCCCCTAGAACATTCCTCTTTACCTAACCTCTCTGGGTGAAGGGATAGCAGCATGGTTATCATTTATTTAACAGTTACCAATCCACTTATAAGTGGATATATATCATAGTTGTCTTTCTATGTTTGTGTTACAAATTTCACAAGTGAATGCTCTAGTTACACTCCAACTCCACTTGTGTCTCTTCCACTCAAATTCAACATCATTTTTCCTTTAATTATCAAATACATACAAATATGAACATACATATCCATGTAGAAATCAATACAAATACAACCTTGATATTCTAATTAACATAATTTGTGTGTAGTGCTTTCATGAGCACCTGTGTGTTATATGTGTATGTGTTTCTGATTAAGTCTGGGTAACATATTAGGGGAATCATGTCTGGAGAAGATGAATTCTCCATCTCTCAACAGCCATTGCTTGCCTGTTGCTCTTTACATACTTGTGGGGCAACATGAGATTTTCCCCACCCACCTTGAGATGTTAACTGATACCTTCATTTGCTGTCCTTGTTGGGACCATATATTTGAGCTTTCATGGATAATCATATATAGAAGAAATTATCTTGTATCAGATGTGTCCTGGTCCTCTTGTTGTGTCAGGAAGTGTTTGTGAACTCCAAAAGTCCAAGGAGCCATTTCCAATGTAATCATATTTGGGTCTCTTTATTATTAGTCTGGGCTTCGGCTCTCCTCTAACCTCTCTTGACACAGTAGGATGGGAAGGTGGAACCACCTCAAATTCAAGCAGGATAAGGTTTTATAGGAAATGGAATTAAGTGTGTGTAGGGGGGTGGTCTATCCTGGCAGGTACCTAATTGAATGTCTATTGCAAACTGGCAGGTGGGTGCTCTGAAGCAAGACCATATACAATCACAGTCTGAAAGTACATCTGAAACAATCAGACTAACCTATGAGTAACTGTTGATTGGAAGTAGCTAGGGAGTAACTCTGGCTAAGGACAGATGTGGGGTCCTTCCTGCTACATGGGTGCAGCTAGGGTTGTGCCACAGGTCAAGTTCTCAAGCTTTTTTCTTTCTTCCTTTCTTTTCCTTTTTTGTATTTTTGCATTTTTATTGGATATTTTATGTATTTACATTTCAAATGTTATCCTCTTTCCTAGTTAACCTCTCTCCAATTCCGCCCCCACCCCTGCTTCTATGAGGACGCACCCCATCCCACCCACCCACTCCCAACTCAACAACCTGGCATTCCCCTACACTGGGGAAATTGGGCCTTCACAGGACCAAGGGCCCCTGCTCTCATTGATGCCAGATAAGGCCATCTTCTGCTACATATGCAGCTGGAGCCATGGGTCCCTCCATGTGTACTCTTTGGTTAGTGGTTTAGTCCCTGGGAGCTCTGGGGAATCTGGTTGATTGATATTGTTGTTCTTCCTACTGTGATTTGTAAACCCCTTCAGCTCCCCAGTCCTTCTTCTCCATTGGGGTCCCTGTGCTCAGTCTGATGGTTAGCTTCAAGCATCCTCATCTGTATCAGTAAGTCTCTGGCAGAGCCTTTCAGGAGACAATCATATCAGGCTCCTGTCAGCAAGCACTTCTTGGCATCAGAAATAGTGACAGGGTTTGGTGACTGTGTATGGGATGGATCCTCAGGTGGGCAACTCTCTGGATGGTCTTTCTTTCTATCTCTGCTCCATTCTTTGTTCCTGTATTTCTTTTAAGATGGAGGCCAGTTCTCAGATGGAGTAGGTTTGGCTTCTCACTCTCAGTAGTAGAGTCTTCTCACAACTTTTTCCAAAGTCTGTGTGTAAGACTTGCACTGTATATGTATCAATTGAGTTGGTGTATGTCACAATCAATAGATCTTTGAATTTTGGGAGCTTGTAGATTCCACAGTGGTCTTTTTCTGGTATAAAAGTAAGTGTTTTGATGAGGTATAAAAGCTAGATTTCTGTGGTGGTATATGTATAGGTATTTAGAATGTAGTTATAAATTATAAGTTTAAGTTTAAGAGTTTAAGAAAGTGCCAATAATAAAGAGTTTAAGAAATTTTAAGTGTTAAGAGTTTCAATAGTTTAAGGATGCAACCACAAGGGGGAGGGACAAAACTGGGAGGGAAAAGGGACAGGGGTAGGGGGAGGGGGAACATGATCTGGTATTGGGTTGGGGAAAAGGACTGAAGCCCTGAGGGCCAGCAGAAAGAATGGAAACAGGTGATCGAGGGAGGAAGGAGGTTTGGAGAACCCTTAAAGGGGCAGGGGCAGGGCTAGATGAAATGCCCTACAGTGGGGAGAGGGAACTTGTTGATCCCACCTCCAGCAAAAAATCAGGGCATCAAGTGATGGATGGGGTTGTTATCACACAGTTAATACTCTGACCCACAATTCTTTCTCTCTGAAAGAAATAAAGGGATGGAAGTGGAAAAGAGCCTGAGGAAAAGAAGGTCCTGCAACAGGCCGAAAGTTGGATCCAGCTCAAGGGGAGGCCCCAAGACCTGACATCATTACTGAGGCTATGGGACACTCATAAAAAGGGACCTATTATGATTGTCCTCCGAAAGACCCAACAAGCAGCTGAACGAGTCAGATGCAGATATGTGCACCCAACCAATGAACAGAAGCTGCTGACCCTTGTGGTTGAATTAGGGAAAAGCTGAAAGAAGCTGAGGAGGGCATCCCTGTAGGAGGACCAGCAGTCTCAATTAACCTGGATCCCGAAGATCTCTCAGACACTGGATCAGAAACTAAGTATCATACACCAGCTGAGATGAGGCCTCCAACACATATATACAGCAGAAGACTCTCAGGTCTGGGTTCAGTCAGAGAAGATGCACCTAACCCTCAAGAGACTGGAGGCTCCAGGGAATTTAGGGGTCTGGTGAGGTGGGTGGGGTGTGGACATTCTTGTGGAGACAGGGGGAGGGAGGAGGTATGGGATGTAGAACAGACTAGGAGGGGAATAAAATCTGGAGTGTATAAATAAATAAATAAATAATAAGAAAGCAAGTGCCAATAATTATAGGCTCTTCTGTAAGGTCCATGACCTCACCAGCCACAGATAGTTGGCTGAGTTTATAGTAACAAGCATGAATTTTCTCCTATTAGTTGGTTTTACGTCCAATTAACTGTTGGTTCCTCCCCAAATATAATTGACACATTTGCACTGTTGATGATACCCTTGCTATGCAAGTTATTGCTGTGGTACATAGATTTTTAGCTTGGAAAGACTGTGGATTATTTTTTTTCCTTGGCAGTTTATGTAATTCCCTTGGATGCTATGAGAACTAATTCTAAGAAATAAAACTTTCTGATCAGTTCCAGCTTCATTAACCCAAGTCTTATTCTGAAGTATGTGGTGTCTTCAGCAAAAGGACCTTACATTCAAGTTTTGGGAAGCAACTGAAGGGAAAAGAAGTGACCTGTATTATTTGAGGAGTCTATTGGAATTCCCTAACCAACAACTTGAAAGGAAATTTCCTGGACATTTCTCTGGGGAATTTGTGACTTTTTAAGGAAAGCGGATTATTTCAAAGATAGGTAGTCATACATGTGAAAAAGACATAGTGGGAAAATAGAGAAAATGAAATCCATCCTTGGGCCTAGTTGCATTCATATTTTGCCTTTGCTAGTTCCCATCTATGATTATGAATGAAAATTACTTCCTGTCACCCTGCTTTACTTTTCTCTTTCACAATGTGGATATAGAAGGATTATCTATCTAATCTTGTAGGAATGATGGGAAAGTAAATTATTTGTTAGTGTTTATATTTAAAATGATGTTTAACGCATAGTATCTCAGTGTTATTTTTGGCTGTAATTTTCGAAGCACTTTTGGTTTGGGCCTTCTACTTACTAGAGAACGGTTGGAGGAGGGATGAAAGGCCAAACCTACTCCATTTTAGAACCACCTTCTATCTTAAAAAGTTAAAAAAGGCCCAAGAACTTGACCTGCAACAGAACTCAAGCTATACCCACAAACCTGAAAGTACCCCACACCTTGTCCTTGGCCAGAGTTACTCCCTAGTTACTTCCTAGCGACTGTTAATCAAAGATTAGTCTGATTGTTACAGGTGAACTTTCAGACTGTTTGTGATTGTATAAGGTCTTCCTTCAGGGGACCCACTTGTGGGCCTACAACAGACATTAGGTTAGATGCTTGCCAGGATGGACCTCCTCCCCTTACTTGCTTCTATTTTCCATGAAACCTTGTCTCAGTGAGAGTTCTGAGCTACTTCACCAAACTGTCCTGTGAGTCAGAAGCGAGTAAGTCCAAACTCGAGTGTGTAATAAAGAGACGCTAATGCTATTATATCAGAAACGACTCCTTGGGGGTTTTTGGGGGGTTCGTAACACTTCTTGGCATAGCAGTTGTGCTATTGCTTTCACACTTTTAAAAAGGAAAAAAGTTAGATACACAGAATTTATGTCTATGCGATCAGTAATAAACTGATGAATAATCAAGTGAGGAAAATAAGTCAGATGTTTAAAAATTGTGTTGTATTTGGTGATTTGCTATTATGAATCCTTAAGTGTCTGTTGTTATAATTGCAATAATGTTCTTACATATATGGAACTGCACACATGTAGAAAGTGAGCCCCCCTTTTCTTTCAAATGTTTTTCTTTCATTTCTATATTCTACCCTTCGATTACAACTGTTTAAAAATAGCTTGCTTTCAAATACCTAATGAAAAGGATGCCAGTATTAGAATCAAAAGATACACATGTAAGTAATAGATGGAGCAATCGGGCTGCATTTAAGAATATGTATATATTAAAGGAAAGAGGGCATGAATTTGAACAAAATGTAGGGGTGCATGGAAGGGCTTGAGGGCAGAAAGGGGAAGGGGAAATGATTTGATTATGTTATAACCTCAATAGATTGATGACAGTTGGGAAGTTAGATATTGCAATTGAGGTAAAGATTTTAATATAATAATAAAATCACAGGGATATATGGAATGGAAAGGTAAGACCTACTTCAGATCACAAGCATTACCATACTTTTTATCAGATATAAAATGCCTAGATTTTTATCTGATAGGAAAGAGAAACCCATAACTCTTAGCAGAAGAGTGGAACGATAGTATTAGGATTCACTCTTTTTTTTTTTTTTCTGTATGTTGGAGATAGGCTAAATAGAAGGAATTCGAGACTATTTAATTTGACTGTTTTCAAGTTCTACTTTTAATGATGATTCTTAAATGGATTAATCTTGCTTTTAGCCCAGCACCCACCAGAGGCAGTAGAAAAGGAAGGATATGGGGGGGAGTACTATTTAGAAAGGTCCTTTGGATCAACTCCCGTCTGTGTTGTCTGGAAATTGGCAGTTCAGTATACAGGTTAGCAGTGGCAGTTTGATCCACTTGCAAACGCCTTTCAGATATATTAGCAATCCAGGTCAGCAGCAGTGGTGGCATGACCTAGCAAAAATAGCCAGGCCTCAGCCTTGGCATAATTCAGCAGGAGGGACCAGCAGGAACACAAGGAGAACTTCTCACCTGTGCCGCTTTCAGCAAAATGAAGTTCAGCAAAGACTCAAGACCAACAAGTGTTGTACAGCTAGTTCTATAAGCAAGCTGAGTCAGCCTTAACCACTGTCCGTTGAGTCCTCTTTATATCCCTCCAGACATCATGTATCCTCCATGGGTCTTGCTATGCATCTGTCTCAGCTGACATCACCTTGTTAATCAGCCCAAGTCTAAGGAAGTGTCAAAAGAGCCTCAGCATGCCACCAGAAGGTTTTAGATTGTTTATTTTGCTTGTGTGTGTGTGTGTGTGTGTGTGTGTGTGTGTGTGTGTGTGTGTGTGTGTGTGTGTGTGTCTATGGAGTCCTGACAAATGAAGCTCAACTACACAATATCAGCTGGATCACTACATGTGACACTAGCAAAGAATCCCTCATCATGTGTCCTTTCATGTGCTTGCTTTCACAGAACATCCTTTCTCCTGTGTCTACTTCAGTAAAACATTCCCTCAATGACACTGCCTTAACCTTTCAGCTGTGTCCACTTCAGGAAAACATTCCTTCAAGTGTTTGTCCCAGTATCATCCAACACTACTCACTCTCCAAAGTATCCATAAGTTTCTTTTTCAAAACTATATGAAAATTATGTAAGTAAATCTAAGGTACAAATATCAGTCAGTGAGTTCAAATTTAAAAATTGTCATTTGTTTAAGATTAAGAACCACACAACCTGATTGATTATTGGCTAACTGGGAATGAATAGAATTGGGCACGTTAAAAAAAAAAAAAAGAACAGAAGCTAAGAACCTAGATTTGAAATCTCTTGAGTTTTCATCCAAAGCTCTTACCATTTCTCTAAGCTGTTTACTCTTCCCTGCTGCTGCTATTAGCTTGCACTGGACCTCTTCCATGGCACAGGAGCCTGGTCTTTCAGTAAAGTATCCTGTGTATCTTGCTTCCCTCTGTGATTATATTAAGGCACTGCAAGCAGGGAATGCAACTTCTCTCTCTCATTATATTTAGAGATGCTCATTTAGAGAAGCATTCCTGAAAGTTATCCATCCTGTACACAGGAGCTTGTATGGCCATTGGGTGGCCTGGGCAACAACACAGGAACTGAGGAAGGTGCCTACTGCACCTAATGATGTAGTTCTCTAGGACCCATTTAAGTGTCTCCGTGGGAAATCTCTGCAAATACTGTGATTCCAGCTACCCTGGGGGCTTTGCCCAAACAGAGAGTGCTCTTGGCTGAGCCTCCAATCCTTCCATTTCTACACTTTGTGTATTTCAACAGAAATCTGATCTGGACTCTTCTGATTCATTTACACTTAAATCATCCAAAGACTCTGTTGTAAGAGTGAATTCGGCTCCAAAAATGTCTTATAAGCGTTGGTTATAAAACTCCCTAAGATTTTGTGAGCTAAAATTTTTTTACTCCCTTTTTCTTTGAAACAAGATGTTGTGACTTTGCCAAGAGTAAATGGATTTCCAACCTCAAAGGGGTCGTGTTTGGTTCAAGAGTCAGAAATTATGGAGCTCAAAGGCCCAAGTACATTCTTCAAGAATTGGCAATAATGAATCCCAGGGGATGGGAGGAATGATAAATCTGAGAAGCTGAGTGAGGGGGTGACAGGAAGCATCCACTCTACCCTTTTGGCTAAATGCCCTAAAGCCTTAGGACTTTTGTCCCTTAACTGAGTAAGTGGGGCTATGAGACAGCACAATGCTACAAGTCACCAACAAAATTATTCAGAGAAACATTTCCCATTTTGAATAAGTGCCTGACAGTTTAGAGTGCTTTTCACAGTTTTTCCTTTCACTAAGTCCTTCAAATGCTCTGAAGGCTAGGAATATCCATCTCCATTGTTTCAGAAGAAGGAAGTGGGACAAAAAAAAGAGTTTCAGAGACAATCTATAACAATGTCAGAGACTCTGTTTAATTAACTTTAGACTACATTAATAAAGGAGATGTGAGATGTGCCTACTTTCCTTGAATTAATAAGAGGCAAAAAAGCAATATCATGGTTAACTTGAAATGTCTCTTTGATGTAACCTGCATTGCAGTAAAGTACTATTTCTTCAAACTAGTGGAGTCATAGGGAAAGTTGGTTGATACATCTCTTATAACCTACAGTCTTATGGTTTCTTTATTCATGAGTCTCTGTACTTGATTAGATGGTGACTATCCCAGAGACTGAAATGTGTGCTAGGTATCTTTCTATGGCTTAATTCAATGTCAGATAGAGGAGATGATGATGTAGGAGTAAGTGTTGGAAATATATAATATAGGTAAAATTTAAATATCTGACCATATAGAGGAAAGAATGTGTAGGAATGTGTCATGTGAATTTAGAGGTTTAGAAATTTTGAGGTGTTTGTGAAACTAAGTACGCTACCATGAGTATTAGAAAAGAAATGTCACATATGTATGTTTTTCTGTAAATGAAATAGAGTTATATTATTCTATGACTGTGCTTAGAGATTGGCCATAAAGGCATTTAAAGATTTTCTGATGGTATCTTTCCAATAGCAGGTCACCAGGCAGAGAAATAGACAAAAGGAAGTTATTAAAGTCATAAACTTATTTCTGTGGCAATTTCTAGTTTTCTCAGCATTTCTCTCCACACCCAGTTCTTTGGTCCCTTATGTCAGAGAAATCTTGCATATGAATTCATCAGGAATATTGGCAAAGAGTTTATTTCATGGTTATGTCTTATTGGTATTTTTGTATTATGGCAATACTGGCCCCTTAAAATGAATTCGGGCATTTTAGCATCCTCATAAAAATATATTACAAACCTATTGTGATCAAAACAGCATGGGGGTGGAAGAAGATTGGTATATTTACCAGTAGAACATGAAAAAATGCATCCATGAATAAGTAAATGCTTAAGGCATCACAATTAAACATAGAAAGTAAGCCATTAAACATATAAAGTATAAAAGAAAATCTACATGAAAAAGAATAAAAGTAGGCAATATAGCAACTATAAAAATTATAGACTTTCCTCAAAATATCAAAACTAGAACTGCCATATGATTCCATAACCCAAGTACTAGATTATATGTCCAAAGACAAGGATATATGTTTGCTGAATATAGAACTGTACTTTCACATACATTAAAGCATTATTAATAGCCAAGATATGAAAATAGCCTAAGTTCTATAGTGCATGGCTTTCTAGGCAAGACATTTTTGCATTTTGCTCACAGCTAGATGTGACTGATGATTAATTATCTCTTTCAGTAGTAACATGCACAGAACTTTCCAGCACTATGAAAGCTACCCAGTAGAGGGGAAGCCTCTAGGTCAGTATCAACTTAATTGTTCTATGTCCTGTGATTCAATATATGCTACCTTCAGTGATAGGGAGTTACTATCAGTGATAGGGAGTGATAGGGAGTTCTATAGAGTAATGAACAATATTTTCAACAGCCTGAAACGTTTTGGGATCTATTAGTAGCAACTGGATTTTTCATTTTGTTTACATGTGGTGTTTAGTAGGGTCATTGTTGCCACATTGTGGGGTAACTGTTTATGTATTTCAAAAATGTGTGTTTATATATTTTAAGAAGCTTTTACAGTAGTAGAACAGCCCATATGACACTTTCCAGATATCTTTAATATTAGTTACTCATTATTGCCTTTTATGTCTTAACAATTTAATCCATACTCTGTTTAACTCTTCACAGTCTAGTATTCCCATTTGCTCTGTTTTAGTACTACATTCACTTTCCCTTCATTTGAACAACTATCCTATGATCCCTTAGTAATTTCCTGGCCTCTATAGATATTTCAAAGGAAACATCTGAAAGTTCAAAGGTAACATACATAAATAAGAGACAAATGCAAAAGGCATGTTTCTGGATCTGGGTTACTCACTCAGACCGATTGTTTCTAGCTTCATCCATTTACTTGTAAATTTTGTAATTTCATTTTTCTCAACACCTACACAATATTCCACTGTATGAATATAGCACGTTATCAGTATCCATTTATCAGCTGATGGGCATCTAGACTGTTTCTCTTTCCTTGTTATTATGAAAAGAGCAGCAATGAAACATAAATGATTAGTGTTCTGATCATATTTCAGGTAGAAATGGGGAGCATTCTATTGGTCAATGTAGGAAACTCCATTTTTTTTTTGGTTCTTTTTTTCAGAGCTGGGGACCGAACCCAGGGCCTTGCACTTCCTAGGCAAGCGCTCTACCACTGAGCTAAATCCCCAACCCCGGAAACTCCATTTTTTAAAAATTACTTTTCTTTACAATCCAGCTGTTGCCCCATCCTGATCCCACCTCTCAGAGTTCCTCATCCCATTTTTCCTTCCCGCTGTGTCCAAGAGGATGTCACTCCCCAGGCCTCCCCACTCCCTAGGGCCTAAAGTCCCTCTTCTTCCACTGAGCACAGATCCAGCAGTCCTCTTCTATATATGTGTCTGGGCCTTTGGACCAGCTCATGTATGCTGCCTGGTTGGTGGCTCAGTGTCTGAGAGATCGCAGGAGTCTGGGTTAGTTTAGACTGCTGGTAGGAATGACCATTTTTGTTATACCATAACAATGAACATGGAAGAATTATGTTCAGATCTTAAAATTTTTGTATAGGATAATAGTTGTGAAGAGTAAAATCAGACTTTTGGGAGAAACTATCGTTTGAAAGGTAATGACAGAACAGCCTCTCCCTCTTGATTGCTAACTATAAAATGTGAGAGAAGAGAACTGATTTAAGAATTGAATTGTTGATCATAAGGGAAGCCAAAATTTAAAAACTTAGAAAATTTGTAGCCTACCTATGGGTTTCTAAGGAAACCAAGATTTTGTAAAAAGCAGATGAAACTCTGTGTAAATGTGTATTGTGTAGCATAAGCTGATCATGCATGGGCCAAAGTGATTAGCCTATGGGAAAATCGCAGACACTCCCTCCCCTCATAGGTCAGGCTCAGGAAAAAAAAAGGCAAAAGCCTTCCTCTTAGTTAGAGAACTAGTGTTTACAAACAATTGTCCAGTGTGTGTAAAAAGTAGCAGCTGAAGCTTCCTTCCTTAAGATCCTTGCAGCCTAACACTGCTTATACTGCTTCCCTTTAGAGACCTCCTACCTTTGGACAGTAGCCAACCTGCCTTCATATATATATATCATCCTGAGGTTCCATACTGCTGTGGTACTCAGTGCTACTTCAGTAGAATACTGATATTCATCCTAAGTCCAACTTATCTGTGTACATGTGTGCCATTACTTTCTTCTCATTATTCCCTGGCTACCCGTAGTGAGTTTTCCAAAATCAAGCTGCATACCATACCTATCTATAGTGTAAAAAATGTCTATTAGGATGTAAACATGAGCAATCTGGTCATGTTTAATGAAGAAATTAAAATGAATGAGCTATGCCACTAAAAGGTAGGGCCTATTTACCAAGCCAGTTAGGAGATTAGTTATCTAAACAGTAACCAAGAACTATATATAAGTGCAATGGAAGACTGGATCTAAACACTTCTTGGAGGTCATCCTAGCTTCATATCACACTACAGGATCAGGGTACAAGTCCCTGATGCAGTGTACCAAGTGATTTTGATGCAATGATTACAGATTCCCAATTCTATTTAAATCATTTGCTCCATTTTTCTCACTGTGGCCCTTAGATAGGCCTTACAGAGGTCTACCAGGATCAGTGTACTGTGCATTGTGACTAGAAAAGCAATGGGTATGATTGCTTTTGCCCAGACTTCAAAGGATAAGCCAAAGAGGTGGAAGGCACTGGGAAATAACTGTCACAGAGAAGGGTTAGTTATCCTTCTCCAGACTTCTTCCTTCTATCCTTTCCTCAAATCCTTCCCATGTTACCCTTCTTTTAAAAAGTTTATTTTTTTGTTTACATCTCAAATTCTGCCTTCCCTCCCTGTCCTTGCCATACAGTGTCCCTCCCCCATCTCCCTCTTGTTCTCCTCTGAGAGGGTGGCCCCCAATATCCCCCCAACCTTGGTGCATCAAGTCTCTTCAGGATCAGGCGGATCCTCCCCCACTGAGGCCTGAAAAGGCAACCATGGAGACTGAGCTGCACATGAACCACCTATGTGCTAGGGGCCTTAGTCCAGTCTGTGTATGCTCCTTGGTTGGTGGCTCAGTCTCTGACAGATTCCAGGTGTCCAAGACAGTTAACTCTGTCCCTTCAGGAACTTAAGTCCTTCCCTCAACTCTTCCATAAGAGTCTCCTTCCTCCTACAAATGTTTGGCTTGTGGGTATCTGAATCTGTCTCAGTCAACGCTGGATAGAGCCTGTCAGAGGGCAGTTATGCTAGGCTCCTGTCTGCAAGCATAACAGAGTAGCAATACTGTCAGGGATTGGTGCTTGCCCATAGTTTGGGTCTCAAATTGGGTCAGATATTTGTTGACCATTTCTTCAGTCTCTGCTCCTTCTTTCTCCCTGTATTTCTTTTAGACAGGACAGAGTTTGGGTTGAAAGTTTTGTAGGTGGGTTGGTGTCCCTTATCCCTCCACCGGGTGCCCTATCTGGTTGCAGGAGGTGACCTCTTCAGATTCTGTGTCCTCATTAATAGGCCTTGTATTAGCCAGAAACAGGAAACAACACAGATATCCTTCAACCAAAGAATGGATATAGAAAACATGGTTCACTTACACAATGGAATACCATTAAGCTATTTAAAAACAAGGTCATCATGATTTTACTGGCAAATGGATAAAACTAGAAAATATCATCTTGAGTGACGTCATCCAGATCAAAAGGACATGCATGGTATGTACTCACCGTTAAGTGAATGTTAGCCAAAAAGTACAGATATATCTCACAGGCCCAAAGAAGTTAAACAAGAAGGAAGGCCCAAGTGAGGATGCTTAAATCTCTCTTAGAAGAGGGGAACAAAATAGTCAAGGAGGCAGAGGAAGGGAGGGACCTTTGTGGAAGACAGGAGAGGCAGGGAAATGAGGTGTAGGATCATGTGTGGGCAGAGACAGGAGAGAGGCCCAGAGAACTAGGAGAATGAATGGAAATCTTCAGCTGCTGTGGGTGGGGGTTAAGGGAATATCTAGAAAGTCTCAGTGACCTGGGATAAGGGAGGCTCCCAGGACTCACTGGAAGTAATCTTAGCCAAGATTCTTCTTGCTCTATTATCCCTCAATAGGGAGAATCTACTATTGTTTTTCTGCTGCATGGATATAGTATTAAATCAATTGCCAAAACCTTGAAATTGTATATGTGAATAAGTGCATCTCTCAACCTTCATCAGAGAAGTTTCTGGCAGTCATTGGTGATTAACACAGAGAACTACAACTGGTAAATGTTTGGAGAAGAAGAGATTATGGAATGCTCAGCCCTGGATGGGATATGTATCATGCTGCCTACTCTCATGGCTCAGGAATTCCTATGGATGAGGGAGAAGTATTGTAAGAGCAAGAGCAAAGATGACTCCTGTCAAACAGTGTTTTCTGAATACAACATGAAAGTTGCCTGTGTGAATTGAAAGCATCTGGGACTGTTGGCCCCAAACCTGCACTGAATCAAAGATGAGATATTATTTCCAAGCCAAGCCCCCAGCAAGAAAGTGGATATTATGGTATGAATGTGAGCCTCTCAATGTTCTTGTGTGGCGAACTTAATGAATAAAATGAGTGTTGGGAGTTAAGTCCTTTGAATAGTGATTACATTGTTTATAAATGATTGGTAAATTATATTCTATGTAGGAGAATATGCTTTTGTCAGAGTAGATTTGCTATATAACTGTTTTTGTTTTCATCTGCCCTATTAACTTCCTGCATCATTTTACTGTCTGCTATAGAATGAATGATACACAGAAAGTCTTTGTCTAGATGTTGAACCCTTGTTTTGAAACTTCCCATTATTTTCTTCAGAGCCTGAAGAAATGAATTTATTATTTTTTCTTATAAATCACCTAACTTAAGGTATTCTTTCACCACAATCCAATGACAGTAGGTAAAATGTGTGATTAATCCTACTTTACACTCATTTTGAAACCCTCACTGTTTCTCCTCATTTATAATGAGAAGCCTAGGTAGACAAGTGTGGAATGAAATGCAAATATGCATTAACAATTCTAGTTTCCATGTAGAATTTTCTGGGTGACCTTAAGAAGATAATTAAACACTATAATCGCCTTTCATCTAAAAACTGAAGCTTGAATGCATATTTATATTGGTTGATTTCAGGTAAGGATAAAGATATATACATGCATTACACAAACCAAAGAAGGTTGTATTAATATTTAATAGGTGGGGAGTGATAAAGACTGGCCCTAAGTGCCTTGCGTTCAGCATCTTTCCATAGTTTTGAGTTTTGTTTTGTTATTTTTATTCTCTTTTTTCTCCCTTAGAATATTTTTCTTGAAACAATACTTTACCTGAAATTTTGATATGTAAAAGTATAGCTAGTCTGGTTAAAACCAAATGGGAGTTGAGAGTCTACGGAGCAGCTAACAGCAGATCCTAAAAAACAGTGACTTACGGATTGCAAATGAGTAGTTGGCTGAAAATAAATTTCTTACATGTGGTTATAGTAAAAACTGTCTTCATATTTCTATGCTGTTCAGATTTTAAGGCCTACTAAAAATTAACAAAAATTACATTTGGGTTTTTCAGTTTTCCATAGGACCTCTGGCTTATCACAAATCTTGCCACACTTGATTTTGATTGGCATTGGCAGGCTTCTTTATCTAAGTTTTCTTATGTTTCCTGGATTTAAGGATCAGAAAAATCATACAGCTTTTCTTCCCTCTTATTCACTTTTCTAAACAAATCAAAGGTAAATATGAAGAATGTTCCCTATTTTTCTATTGACTGCTGAAATTCTGCCCACATGCAGAGAAATTCCCTCTAGGACGATAACTCAACATCAGTTGAGTGTGTCACCCATAGCATGCTCTGTAGAATTGCTGCTACAACTTTTTACAATTCTGTGTGTAAACTACTTTTAAGGATTGCAATGTAACCTTTAGTCTAGCAGATATTTTTTGAGGCATCCTCATACTTATGTTGGCATTCGTCAAGAAGTCTTACGCCACAAAAAGAAGACAGTCCTGCCACATTTCCCCTGTAAAATTTTCCATTTTGTTAGATGGCTCTATCTTAATTTTATATCTTTTCAACCACAGGAAAAACTCACTCCACTAATAAGCCATGCCATTTCATAAGACGAAGCTTATGATAAACTTATTTCTGTTGTGCCTACACAGATTTCATTCACAGAAACTTAGTCTTGGCTGCATGCCTTACTACACAAACCAAGTGCCATACAGCTACTATTTCCACACTCTTTGATTCTTGCACATTTGAGATTGCTCACAACTCTATTTTGTTATTTTTCTTGGGGCTATATGAAAAAAAAATCTAATGTCACCTAGGACACTGATGACACACCAAATAGTTAAGCCTGGATTAGTGAACCAATACGTTTGTGTGGGGTTGCTTAAAGTAAGTGACACAAGTGTCTGCAACTCAAAGGCTGTTATACGAACAAAATATTCTGCCACAGCATAGCATGGCTAAGTAAAAGTACATGACCAGATCCTTCACTGCAACCATGCTTTTACCTCTTGCTCTGGTGCTGCCAAAGATAGTATGAAGATGTAGCAGGATTATTAAAAGCTGAAGGGACAAGAAGGAGTATGTTATTGGACTATCAATCATGGTTCTGATTACACGCCTTCCCTTTTTATGAGGAAACATTAGTAACTGGTCTTAAAATGATTTTATCCAGGTGATCACAACTGCTTTGATTTCAAGATGATCGTAGTTACATTGTGCTTAGAGGAAATAGTTCCACCACAAAGTAGCATTTTTTAACAGATACTTTTAGATGCCAGTTGATCCTAGCCATGCTTTTTTCATATATCCAAACATATGTGGCCAGTCTGTGAGGCTGTCTTGCTAATAACAATTGTATGAAATATGTGGAGAAACATGCTAAGAAAAGGCTCAGTACCCTGATCACCAAGGGAACAATTTTGGTTTATCCATAAGAGTTCAGATGCTGAAGAAAGTAAAGATTCTAAACATAGTGTGATAAATTTCACTTGAATCTGCTTGAAAAGCACCAAAGTTTTTATTGAGACTAATACAAATGCATCATATTTAGAGACTTAAAGAACTCCTAATAATAGGTTTGTGCTGTAACCACTTCCCAGATGGTTATGATTAGCAGTATTTACTGTCATCCTCTCAGGTGGATAGAATCAGCACAGAGAGGGTGTTGGAGTAACAAAGAAAATTGATAAACCTGATGAGGCTGGAGATGGTGACAGCAACTATTTCTAAACAAGTTTGGAATTTTATTACAATATCTTTTAAAAATTTATTTATTTATTACTTATTTACTTTACATTTTTCTCATTGTCACCCCATCCACAATCCTTCTCACTAATTAACCATCCCCCTCACCTCTGAGCATGTTGAGGCACCCTGGATATTCCCCTTACCTGGAAATGAGAATGAATAGAAATCTACAACTGACTGGGTTGTGGAGCTGGATGACAGTGGGCATCTCCAGGAAGAGATGGCGACCTGGGATGGGGAGGTGCAGAATTAATGGGGTATCTTTATTAAATTATCAACTTTTTTCATCTTTATTAACTTGGGGGTTTCTTGTTTATATTTTGATTGTTATTCCCTTTTCCGGTTTCAGGCCAACATGCCCCCCCCTCCTCCCTTCCATATGGGGTTCCCTCCCCATCCTTCCCCATTACCGCCTCCACCCAAAAATCAGGTTCACTGGGGGGTTCATTCTTGGCAGGACCAAGGCTTCCCCTTCACTGGTGCTCTTACTAGGCTATTCATTGCTACCTATGAGGTTGGGCCCAGGGTCAGTCCATGTATAGTCTTTGGGCAGTAGCTTAGTCCCTGGAAGCTCTGGTTGGTTGGCACTGTTGTTCATATGGGGTCTCCAGCCCCTTCAAGGTCTTCCAGTCCTTTCTCTGATTCCTTCAACGGGGGTCCTATTCTCAGTTCTGTGGTTTGCTGCTGGCATTCACCTATGTATTTGCTGTATTCTGGCTGTGTCTCTCAGGAGAGATCTACATCCGGCTCCTGTCTGCCTGCACGTCTTTGCTTCATCCATCTTGTCTAATTGGGTGGCTGTATATATATGGGCCACCTGTAGGGCAGGCTCTGAATGGGTGTTCCTTCTGCCTCTGCTCTAAACGTTGCCTCCCTATTCTTTACCAAGGGTATTCTTGTTCCCCTTTTAAAGAAGGAGTGAACCATTTGCATTTTGGTCATCCTTCTTGAGTTTCATGTGTTACGTGCATCTAGGGTAATTCAAGCATTTGGGCTAATACCCACTTATCAATGAGTGCATACCATGTGTATTTTTCTGTGATTGGGTTCCTTCACTCAGGATGATATTTTCCAGTTCCATCCATTTGCCTAAGAATTTCATAGAGTCATTGTTTTGATAGCTGAGTAATATTCCATTGTGTAGATGTACCACATTTTCTGTATCCATTCCTCTGTTGGACATCTGGGTTCTTTCAGCTAGTTTGTATAAATAAAGGCTCGATGAACATATTGAACATTGCATCTTCATTATAATAAGGCATCTTTTGGGTATATGCCCAAAGAGGTATATTTGGATCCTCAGGTAGTTCAATGTCCAATTTTCTGATGAACTCCAGACTGATTTTCAGAATG
>NC_046172.1:68497259-68526436 GCF_011064425.1 Rattus rattus
TCTTTGTCTCTGAGGTGTGTTTCCTGTAGGCAGCAGAATGCAGGGTCCTCATTGCGTATCCAGTTTGTTAATCTATGTCTTTTTATTCGGGAGTTGAGGCCATTGATGTTGAGAGATATTAAGGAATAGTGATTATTGCTTCCTATTATATTCATATTTGGATGTGAGGTTATGTTTGTGTGCTTTTCTTCTCTTTGTTCTGTTGCCAAGACGATTAGTTTCTTGCTTCTTCTAGGGTATAGCTTGCCTCCTTATGTTGGGCTTTACCATTTATTATCCTTTGTAGTGCTGGATTTGTAGAAAGATATTGTGTAAATTTGGTTTTGTCATGGAATATCTTGTTTTCTCCATCTATGTTAATTGAGAGTTTTGCAGGATACAGTAACCTGTGCTGGCATTTGTGTTCTCTTAGGGTCTGTATGACATCTGTCCAGGATCTTCTGGCTTTCATAGTTTCTGGCGAAAAGTCTGGTGTGATTCTGATAGGTCTGTCTTTATATGTTACTTGACCTTTTTCCCTTACTGCTTTTAATATTCTTTCTTTATTTTGTGTGTTTGGTGTTTTGACTATTATGTGACGGGAGGTGTTTCTTTTCTGGTCCAATCTATTTGGAGTTCTGTAGGCTTCTTGTATGCCTATGGGTATCTCTTTTTTTAGGTTAGGGAAGTTTTCTTCTATGATTTTGTTAGGGCTGTTTACTGGTCCTTTGAGCTGGGAGTCTTCACTCTCTTCTTTACCTATTATCCTTAGGTTTGATCTTCTCATTGAGTCCTGGATTTCCTGTATGTTTTGGACCAGTAGCTTTTTCCGCTTTATATTGTCTTTGACAATTGAGTCAATGATTTCTTTGGAATCTTCTGCTCCTGAGATTCTCTCTTCCATCTCTTGTATTCAGTTGGTGAAGCTTGTATCTACAGCTCCTTTTCTCTTCTTTTGGTTTTCTATATCCAGGGTTGTTTCCATGTCTTCTTTCTTGATTGCTTCTATTTCCATTTTTAATTCCTTCAACTGTCTGATTGTGTTTCCTGGAATTCTTTCAGGGATTTTTTGTGATTTCTCTCTGTAGGCTTCTATTTGTTTATTTATGTTTTCCTGTGTTTCTCTAAGGTAGTTCTTCACGTCTTTCTTGAAGTCCTCCAGCATCATGATCAAATATGATTTTGAAACTAGATCTTGCTTTTCTGGTGTGTTTGGATATTCCATGTTTGTTTTGGTGGGAGAATTGGGTTCCGATGATGTCATGTAGTCTTGGTTTCTGTTGCTTGGGTTCCTGCGCTTGCCTCTGGCCATCAGATTATCTCTAGTGTTACTTTGTTCTGCTATTTCTGACAGTGGCTAGACTGTCCTATAAGCCTGTGTGTCCCAGGAGTGCTGTAGACCTGTTTTCCTGTTTTTCTTTCAGCCAGTTATAGGACAGAGTGTTCTGCTTTCTGGCGTGTAGTTTTCCTATCTACAGGCCTTCCAGCTGCTGTTCCTCTGGGCCCTGTGTCTGGTCACCAGGCAGGTCACTGCAACAGAAAGTTGGTCTTACCTGTGGTCCCGAGGCTCCAAGTTTGCCATGAGGTCCCTGCCATGAAGCTCTCTGTGGAGCAACCAAATGGGAAGATCCTGCGCCGCGTTCTAGGAGCTCTGTGCACCAGGTTCAGATGGCGTTTGGTATTTTCCTCTGGAATCAGTAAATGTGTGCAGGTGCAGTCTCTTCTTTGTTTCCCAGGCGTGTCTGCCTCTCTGAAGGTTTAGCTCTCCCTCCCACGGGATTTGGGTGCAGAGAACTGTTTATCCGGTCTGTTCCTTCAGGTTCTGGCGGTGTCTCAGGCGCAGGGGTCCTGCCACTCCTGGGCCCTCCCCCACGGGAACCCAGAGGCCTTATACAGTTTCCTCTTGGGCCAGGGATGTGGGCAGGGGTGGGCAGTGTTGGTGGTCTCTTCCGCTCTGCAGCCTCAGGAGTGCCCACGTGACCAGGCGGTGAGGTCTCTCTCCCACGGGGTCTGGGAGCAGAGAGCTGCTGCGGGCCGGGATCCGCGGGTTAGGGACTCCCAGTAAACACCGGAAGTTCCTGGTCCTAGAGGAATTTTGCCTCTGCGTGTCCTGAGTTCACCAGGCAGGTCTCTTGCAGCAGAAAAGTTGGTCTTACCTGTGGTCCCGAGGCTCAAGTTTGCTCGTGGGGTGCTGCCTATGAGCTCTCTGCGGTGGCAGCAACCAGGAAGCAAAACTGCTCTATCTTTACTCTCACATTTGAACTTGAAATTTAAATTCACTCAAAGTCTCTGTCTGTCTCTGTCTCTATCCCTATCTCTCTGTCTCTGTGTCTCTGTCTCTGTCTCTCTCTCCTTCTCTCATGTGTGTGTGTGTGTGTGTGTGTGTGTGTGTGTGTGTGTGTTTGTGTGTGTGTGTATGTGATGAAACTAGAAAGGGAGTCAGGGAAAGGGAAGAAAAGGATTTGATTCTTAAGTTTATATGACAGAAACAGACAGGAACTACTCTGAGAGATACTATGGGAATCTCTATGGGCAGCAAGAGGAAAGGTAGAAGAAAATGCAGAGGGACAACAAAGTTTAAGTCCAAGTAGATCAAAGACCTCCACATCAAACCAGATACACTCAAAATAATACAAGAAAAAGTGGGGAAGAATCTTGAACACATGGGCACTGGAGAAAATTTCCTGAACAAAACACCAATGGCTTATGCTAAGATAAAGAATTGACAAATGGGATCTCATAAAACTGCAAAGCTTCTGTAAGGCAAAGGACACTGTTGTCAGGATAAAACGGCAACCAACAGATTGGGAAAAGATCTTTACCAATCCTACAACTGATAGAGGGCATATATACAAAATATACAAAGAACTCATGAAATGAAACTGCGGGAGACAAATAACCCTATTAAAAAATACATTCATAGCTAAATAAAGAAATCACAGCTGAGGATGCGAGATGGCTGAAAACTTACCCTAGAAATGTTCAACATCTTTGTGTAAGGAAGCCTGGAAATCAAAACAACCTGAGATTCCAACTCCACCAGTCAGAGCTAAGCCTGAAACTCAGGTGACAGCAAATGCTGGCAAAAGATGGGGAAAGAGGTACTCCTCCATTGTTGGTGGGATTGCAGACTGCAAATCCATTCTGGATATCAGTCTGGAGGTTCCTCGAAAATTGGACGTTGAACTGCCTGAGGGACCCAGCTTATACCTCTCTTGGACATATACCTAAAGATGCCCTAACATATAACAAAGACACATGCTCCACTATGTTCATAGCAGCCTTTATTTATAATAGCCAAGCTGAAAAGAACCCAGATGCCCTTCAACAGAATGGATACAGAAAATGTGGTACATCTACACAATGGAATATTACCAGCTATTAAAAAAACAATGAGTTTAAAATTTGTGGTACAAATGGGACTAAAATATCATCCTGAGTGAGTTAATCTAATCACAGAAAAGACACCATGGTAATACTCATTGATACGTGGATATTAGCCCAAATGCCTGATTACCTTTAGATGCCTAGAACAATGAACTCAAGAAGGATGACCAAAATGTGAATGTTTCTCTTTTTAAAAAGGGGAATGAATAGGCCTTAGGGAAGAATAAGGCAAAGTTTAGAAAACAGAGAAAGAACACCCATTCAGAGCCTGCCCCTACATATGGGTCGCATATATACAGCCACCCAATTAGAGAAGATGGATGAAGCAAAGAAGTGCAGAAGTGGAGATCGCTCCTGAGAGACACAGCCAGAATAAGCAAATACAGAGGCGAATGTCAGCAGCAAACCACTGAGCTGAGAATAGGACCCCGTTAAAAGGAATCAAAGAAACGGAAAAACTTGAGAGAACAAGACTATATGAACAACAATGCCAACCAACCAGGCTTCCAGGGACTAAGCCACTGCAAAGACTATACTTGAGGGCTCCAACTGTATAGGTAGCAATGAATAGCTAGTAAGAGCACCAGTGGAAGGAAGCCCTTGGTCCTGCAAGACTGAACCCCCAGTGAATGTCTGGTGTTGGGCAGGAGGTGGTAATGAGGGGGAGGATGGGAGAATACCCCATATACAAAGGGAGGGTAAGGGTTATGGTATGTTGTGCAGGGGAGAATTGGGAAAGAATAATTAAAATATCAATACTCCAAAATTCATGTTGGAGAAAAAATGCAGTCCTTTTTTCACTGAGAAGTTTTTTGGCTTCTTTTCATATATCAAATGACCATAGATAGGTATGTGTATCCATTTCTGCATCTTCAAGTCTACTTCACTGACGTACCTGTCTGTTTTTGTACCAATATCATGTAGTTTTTGTCACTATCTTTCTCAATTATGGCTTGAGGTCAAGGATGCTGATTCCCCCAAGTAGCTCTTTCATTGTTGAGAATATTTTTTGATATCTTGGTGTTTTTGGTTTTTTCCAGTTTAATTTGATAATTCATGTTTCTATCTCTAATGAATACTGGGGTTAGGATTTTTATGGGGAATGCATTGAATCTGTAGATTGCTTTTGGTATGAAGGCCACTTTTACTATATTATTCCTGCTGATCCATGAGCATAGAAGATCTTTCCATCCTCTGAGGTCTTCTTCAATTTCTTTCTTCAGAGACTTGAAGTTCTTGTCATACAGATCTTTCATTTGCTTTGTTAGAATCACACAGTGTTTTTTTATGTTATTTTTCCTACTGTAAAGGATGTCATTTCTCTAATTTCTTTCTCAGCCCATTTAACCTTTGAGTAGGGTAAAACTACTGATTTATTTGAGCTAATTTTGTATCCAGCCACTTTGCTGAAGTTGTTTATCAACTATAGGAGTTCTTTTGTGTTTTTTTTTGTGGGAGGGGCACTTATGTGTACTATCATACCAGAATGTATATAATTTTAATTATATATATATATATATACATATATATATAGCTATAAATTTTAAGACTAACTTTTTCAGCATATAACAAATGAGAAATGTTCAAAATGCAAAAGAATAGCAGAACAAAACAGAAAAATCAACTATATGTTAATTTTATTTAATTATAAATTAATGTGTACAAACATGTTATTTTTGTTTTAATATTCATCAATAAAATTTATTTTGTAATATTATATACTTATATATTTTAAATATTTTAAATTTTTAGATTATAATATCATTATATTTCTTTCTTTCTTTCCTCCAAATTCTCCACATAATTCTTGCTCTCTTCTAAATTCATGACCTCTTCTTTAATTGTTGTTGCATCTATCTGCCTTCTGCATAGCTAGATATAGATTAAAATGTGTAGATATGTATTAGATCAAAATACATTATATGTGTGTGTACATGTGTAAATACATAATCATCTAAAAAATATCAAAATGCACTTAACAGAAAACCTAGGACCTGTTTCCTTTTGCATCTAAATTAAGAAAATAACTCACTTTTCACGCCTTTTTAAAACTACAGTGCATAGATCTGAAATAAAACAATGGAGAGCAGATTTTGGATAAAAAAGTGACAAGATACAACAATTGTTGTGGACAGGATGGTCAATATTGAAATGACACCCACCATGCATATACAAATATTATAATAAGAGAATACAATTGGACATGGAAGTGCATGGCTGTAAATCTGGCATTTAGGAGACAGAAGCAGAAGGAAAATGATTTGCCCCATCTTGTAGATACAGTGATAACTGGTCTCAAAAAAATGAGAGGGACATTCAGACTATGGCACTATGTATAGCACCTGAACTGCTCTGGGTTAGATGGGGGTCCCAGCCATGAAAGATGAAGTCAAAACAATATTACATGCCTAACCCAGAAATTCCACACAACTGATAACCACACACAAGGGAGAAAAATGTTTTTCTCCCAGAGAGTCTCCTAGGAAATACAACCCACATATAAGCTTAGGCCCCATGCCCAGCAGTAGAAGGCCGGTACTCAGTGACATCTTTGAAGGTTTATTACTGTGTGCAGGAAACACATTTCTTTGGAGTCATCCACCACCTCCATCTCTTAAATTCTTTCCCACTCTTCTCCTATGATCCCTGAGCCTTGGCTTGTGCAGGCTGTGATATACATGTCCAACATAGGGCTAATGATTCTGCAGTAATTTTCTTTTGCCATTGCCTGGATCATTTGTAAGTCTCTGGGTTAATTACTGTTTTTTGCAAAAGACAGTAAAATCTCTACTGATGATTATGATACACACTAACATGCACTAATCTGTATAGCAACAAGTCTTGAGGAGACAGCTTAATACTATGTTCATTTAGCATGGTAATAGTAGTAGGTTTTCTTATTACCTGTCTAGCCATAGATTCTTGGTCTCCATAATGGTGACATTTAAAAAAAATGACCAAGTAAAGAAATAACATAATTTTCAAGAATTATAATATTTAAATAATAAAACTATTCCAATTTTATTATAACTAATCTATAGTTTCAATATATTGAATATTCGCTATTCAAAAATTTTACTTTATAACTTATCCTAATTTATTTTGAAATCAAAACATCTGCTTCACATAAAAATCATATTTGTTTATTATATAGTGGCACTATATACAACCGTAATATGTACTGTTCCGTTTTTGTTTGTTTTTGATTGTTTTGTCAATTTGCAGTAAGCTAAAGTTGTATGGGGAGAAGACACCTCAGTTGAGAAGATGCTTCCACTATATTACTTATATGCAAATCTATAGAGCATTTTAAAAATAAATAAATAATTAATTAATTAACATTGCATCTTGACAACAGTTTTTCCTCCCTCATCGCCTGCCAGTCCTTCTTCCCCTCCACCATTTACTCATCTCCCCTTTTTCTTCAGAAAAGGAGATGCTTTTCATGAATATCAAGATGCAGTAAGACTGGCCCCATTTTTTCCTATTGAGGCCAGAAGAACAGTAGGGGGAAAGGGTCATAAAGAGAAGCTGAAACTCAGAGACAGCCTGTTCCCATTCTTAGGAGTGTCACAGGAAGAGATAACCATTATATATGTACAAAGGGCCTATGTCTGTCCCATGCATACTCTCTGGTTTGTAGTTCAGTCTCTGTGAACACCTACAAGGCCAGATTAGTTGATTCTTTAGGGTTTTTGATGGTGTCCTTGACCCCTCTTGTTTCTTCAGTCCTTTCTCATCCTCTTCCACAGGATTCCAAAACCTCCAACTAATGTTTGGCTGTGGATTTCTGCATTTATTTCTCTCAGTTGTTGGGTAAAACCTCTCTAGTGGTGGTTATGCTAGGTTCCTATATATAAGTATAGTAAAAATCACAACAGTGTCAAGGATGGGATCCCTCTCATGGCATTTGTCTCAAACTGGATCAGGCATTTTTTCCTTGGAGGAGTAGACAGGGGATCTTGGATGTCATATGAAAATCAGGCTGAGCAAGCCAGGGAGAGCAAAATGGTAAGAGTCATCCTTTCAAGCCTTCTGGTTCAATTATTTCTTCCATATCCCTTTTTGGTAAAGTTGCTCTGACTTCCATCATGAAGTACTGCAATGCTACAAATGAAATAAACCCTATTTTCCAACACCCAAGTTGGTGCTGGTCATGGTGTAATTAAAACACGTAGTAACAGAGTATGTTGGAGTGATTTAACCTTACTGTTTTAGATAAGAAACTAAGACTATAAAATTTCTTAGTCTTCATTCCACCAGTTTCTAGATATATGACTTTGTATCTCTGTGTCCCTCACATATTCATCCTATGGTATGACTATAATAATACTACCTACTTCATTTGTTCTTCTGAGTGCTATAAGAGTTTAAATAGAGTAATTGGCATGCACTCTGCTTTATGTTATGTATCAGCTAATTTTAGTTTAAATGGCACAATGACACAATAACAAGCACATTGCATTTATGGCAAAAATCTATAGAATAATACATAGAATACACAGTAGTAGTAAAAGAAAAGAGAATGAAAGAAAAAGGAGCTCCAAGATCAGAAGCAGAATTATGATACATACTCTTCCTTCCATTGACTAAGGAAATTTCAGCAGTATGGTATTGAATAAACTGCTCATAATGAGAATTAAGGATACAAAAGTGAGAGGGAAGTCAACAGTAGTAAACAAAAAAAAAGAGGCTTTTAATTTAAAATTATACAAATTATTCTTAAAATAACTAAAATACAAGCCATAATATGTAAAAAAATAAATACTGATAACTAAATCCAAATGTAAAAAAGAAGGTCAATGAAGGAAAGAGAAGACAGATTTTCCAGATGGGTAACAGATTGAAAGATCTTTTAATACCACATGAAATTCACAAAGGATTAATATTTAAAGAGTGTTTGTAACTTGCTCACAGCTACTGAAAAAACTGAAACCTAAAAAGGGGCAATGAATGCAAGGAAGAATTTAAAGAGAAAATTCTGAATGATAATGTACTGAGACACATTAAATGTCTGCTAAAGCCACCCAAACAAAACCACCTGAGAAGCATCAATCACATTGACAAGACATAAAAAAAATGGAAGTAATCAGAGAAAGAACTGGAAAAGCTTGAAGGGGGCTCGAGACCCCATATGTACAAAAATGCCAAGCAACCAGAGCTTCCAGGGACTAAGCCACTACCTAAAGACTATACATGGACTGACCCTGGACTCTGACCTCATAGGTAGCAAATGGAATATCCTAGTAAGAGCACCCTGGAAGGGGAAGTCCTACTAAAGACTGGGAACCCCAGTGAACTAGACTGTGGGGAGGGCGGCAATGGGGGAGGGGTTGGGAGGGGAACACCCATAAGGAAGGGAGGGGAGGAGGATGTTTGCCGGAACCGGGAAAGGGAATAACACCTGAAATGTATATAAAAATACCAATTGTAATAAAAAAAAAAAATGCTGACATTATCATGTCATGGGGAGTATAAGAAAGAGAAGAAGCTATCATAATTTTATAGAGAATTTTGCCTGAGCAAGTAGGCAAGGTATTAAATTAAATGTGTGTTTGTTGGGGGCGGATAGATGTGTGTGCTGAGGGGAAGGATATAGTTATAATCACAAAAGAAAATAAATAATAAAAAGATGGATTCCATAATCTCTCTAAGAGTTTTCCCAGACTAAGGCATGAATCAATACATGTCCATTTCTTATTCCAAGCACAAAGAAAGCACAGACCTACTTGTGTGATAATAACTTCAATTTTCTTTTTTTATTTTTAAATATTATTTTTCTTATATATATTATGTTTAAATTTCAAATATTATCCTTTTCATCCTCTCCCTACTTCTCCCTCTGCTATGAGGATGTTCCCACCCCATCCACCCACACCCAACCTCAATGCCCTGGTATTCCTTTTTACATTGGGAAATGAGCCTTCAGAACCAAGGGCTTTTCTTCCCTATGGATGCTGAAAATGCCATTCTCTCTGCATATGGCTGGAGCCTGGGTCACCATGTGTACTCATTGTTTGGATGAATTTAGCCCTGGGAGCTCCTGAGTGGCGCCTGGTTGGGTTGATATTGTAGTTCTTCATGGGTTGCAAACCACTTCTTCAGTTCTTTCAGCTTTTCTCTAATTCCACTATTGGTGTCCACTTGTTCAGTGTAATGGTTAGCTGCAAGAATCCTCATTTGTATCAGTAGGGCTCTGGCAAAACCTCTCAGGAGACACCCATATCTGACTCCTGTCAGCAAGCACTTCTTGGTATCAGCAATAATGAACGGGTTTGGTGGCTACAGATGGGATGTATCTCCAGGTGGGGCAATCTCTGGATGACCTTTTCTTCAGTCCCTGCACAACTCTTTGTCCATATACTAGTTCCAGTAAGTATTTTGTTCTCCCTTCTAAGAAAGAATGAAGCATCCACATTTTGGTCTTCCTTCTTCTTGAGCTCTGTATGATCTATGAATTTCATTCTTAGGTATTCCAAACTTTAGGACTAATATCCACTTTTCAGTGAGTACATACCATGTGAGTTCTTTTGTGATTGGGTTACCTCACTCAAAATAATATTTTCTAATTCCATCCATTTGCTGTAGAATTCCATGTAGTCATTCTTTTTAACAGCCGAGTAGTACAACATAATGTAAGTGTACCACCTTTTTCTGTATGTGTTTATATGTTGCAGGATGTCTTGGTTGTTTGTAGCTTCTGACTATGATAAATAAGGTTTCTATGAACACAGTGGAGAACGTGTCCTTGTTATATGTTGGAGCATAGTTTGGGTGTATTCCCAGGAGCAGAATAGCTGGGTCCTCAGGTAGTACAATGTGCAATCTTCTGAGACTGATTTCCAGAGTGGTTGTATCAGCTTGCAATCCCACCAACAATGGAGGAGTGTACCTCATTCTCCACATCCTCTCTATCATCTGCTGTCACCTGGGTTTTCATCTTAGCCATTCTAACTGGTGTGAGTTGGAGTTTCAGGCTTGTTTTTATTTGCATTTCCCCGATGGCTCAGAATGTTTAACATTTCTTTAGTTACTTTACAGCCATTTAGTATTCCTCAGTTGAGAAATCTTTGTTTAGCTCTGTACCCCTTTTTTTAATAGGGTAAATTGATTCTCTGGAGTCCGTCTTCTTGAGTTCTTAATATATATTTTATATTAGCCCTCTATCAACATGTAAGACTGGTAAAGATTTTTTTCGAAATCTAATGACAGTGTCCTTTGCTTACAGAAGATTTGCAATTTTATGAGATCCCATTTGTTGATTCTTGATCTTAGAGTATAAAACATTGGTATTCTGTTCAGGAAAAAAAAAAGGATAGATTTGGAATTTCAATGGGAATTATATTGACTCTATAGATTATAGATCTTAGAGTATAAAACATTGGTATTCTGTTCAGGAAAAAAAAAAGGATAGATTTGGAATTTCGATGGAAATTATATTGACTCTATAGATTGTTTGTTTACCATTTTTACTCTATTAATTCTTCCAATCCATGAACCTGAGAGATATTTCCATCTTCTGAAACCTCCAATTTCTTCCCTCAGAGACTTGAAGTTCTTGACATACAGTCCTTTCACTTGCTTAATTAAAGTCACAGCAAGGTATTTTATATTATTTATAGCTATTGTGAAGGATGTCCTTTCCAAATTTCCTTCTGAGTTTGATTTTCCTTTCAATAGAGGAAGACTACTGATTTGTTTAAGTTAATTTTATATCTAGCCACATTGCTGAGGTTGTTAATCATCTTTAGGAGTTTTCTTGTGGAATATTTGAGCTCACTTAATTATATTATCGTATCATCTGAATATAGTGATATTTTGACTTCTTCATTTCCAATTTGTGTCCATTTGACATATTTTTGCTGTATAATTGATCAGTCCAGGATTTCAAATATTATATTGAATAGGTAAGGAGAGACTGGCCATCATTTTCTAGTATCTGATTTCAGTGGAATTGTGTCAAGTTTCTCTCTATTGAGTTTGATGTTGGCTACTGGTTGGCTATATATTGTTTTTACTATGGAACTTGAATTCCTGATCTTTCCAAGACTTTTAACATGAAGGGGTGTTGAATTTTGTCAAATGCTTTCTTAGCATCTAATGAAATGACTATGTGTTTTTTCCTGTAGTTTGTTTATATAGGAGATTATGTTTATGGATTTCCTCATATAGAACCATCCCTGCATTCCTGGGATGAATCCTACTTAATCATAGAAAATGATATTTTTGATATGTTCTTAGATTCAGTTTGGGAGAATTTTATTGAATATTTATGCATCGATATTCATGAGGGAAATTGGTCTGAAGTTCTCATTCTTTGCTGGGTACTTTTGTGGTTTAGGTATAAGTGTAATTGTGGCTTCAAAGAACGAATTGAGTAGTGTTCCTTTTCTTTCTATTTTGTGCAATAGTTTGCACAGTACTGGTTTTAGATATTAGGTCTTCTTTGAAGGTCTGATAAGATTCTTCACTATACCCATCTGCTCTTGTTTGTTGTTGTTGTTGTTGTTTGTTTGTTTGTTTGTTTGTTTTTTGGGGTTGGAGACTTTTAATGACTGCTTCAATTTCATTATGGGTTACGGGACTATTTAGATGGATTATGTGATCCTGATTTAACTTTGATATCTGATATCTGTCTAGAAAATTGTCCATTTCATCCAGATTTTCCAGTTTTGTTGAGTATAGGCTTTTGTAATAGGATCTGGTAGTTTTGTTTGTTTGTCTTTTTTTTTTTTTAATTTCCTCAGATTTGGTTGTTATGTCTCCCTTTTCATTTCTGATTTTGTTTATTTGGATACTCTTTCTCTGCTGATTTTCGTATACTTCTTTTTGTTCCTATTTTTTTTTATTTCAGCTCTGTGTTTATTTCCTAGTATCTACTGTTCTTGTGGGCATTTGCTTCTGTTTGTTCCAGAATTTTTAGGTGTGCTGTCAAGCTGTTAATGTATACTCCCCCCAATTTCTTTCTGGAGGCACTAAGAGCTACATGTTTTCCTTTTAACACTGCTTTTACTGTGTACCATAAATTGGGGTATGTGGTGCCTTCATTTTCATTAACTCTAAAGTCTATAATTTCTTTATTTCTTCCTTGACCAAGTTGTCATTAAGTAGAGCATTGTTCAGCTTCCATGTGTATGTGAGCTTTCTGTTATTTTGTTGTTGTTGTTGAACACAAGCCATAGTTTATGGTGATCTGATAAAATGTATGGGGTTATTTCATTCTTCTTGTATCTATTAAGGCATGTTTTGTGACGAATTATATGGTCAGTTTTGGAGAAGGTACTATGAGGTGCTGAGTAGAAGGTATATTCTTCTGTTTTAGGATGAAATGTTCTATAAGTATCTATAAAATGGTTCACAACTTATGTTAGTTTCTCTAGATCTCTGTTTAGTTTCTGTTTCCATGATCAGTCCATTGATGAGAGTGGGGTGTTAAAGTCTCCCACTATTATAATGTGTAATGCAATATATATTTTCAGTTTTAGTAAGGTTTCTTTATGAATGTGTTGTCCTTGCATTTGGAGCATAGATATTTATAACTGAGAGTTCATCTTGGTAGATTTTTCCTTTGATGAGCATGAAGTGTCCTTCCTTCTCTTTATTGATAACTTTTGGTTAATAGTCAATTTTATTGGCTATTAGAATGGCTACTCTAGCTTGTTTCTTGGGACCATTTGCTTGGAAATTTTTTCCAAACCTCTTACTCTTAGGTAGTATCTGTCTTTGTCACTGAGGTATGTCTCATGTATGCAGCAAAATGCTGTGTCCTGTTGATGTGTCCAGTCTGTTAGTCTATGTCTTTTTATTGGGGAATTGAGTCAATTGATGTTAAAATACATATAAGAATAGTGATTATTTCATGTTATTTTTATTGTTAGAGGTGGAATTATGTTTATGTGGCTAACCTATCTTCTTTTGTGTTTGTGTTACTGTAAAAATATAAAAAATAAAACAATATTTTCCCCTCATTAGATCTGTCACCTCAGTGCCCCAAGATATCTGCTAGATATCTTGCCAGAAGCACACATCCCAACAACGTGACATCCCACACACTCTCCCAAATTCAATTCTCCACATGAAAGAACACACTACACAATAACCGTTGATCCAATTGATAAGATAAAATAGCCCACCTAAACATATCAAGCCCTGTACAAATCCATCTCTTAAGAACATTCATAACAATCTGTAAAGATACAGTGTGGAATCTTAACATTATCGTTCATGCTCTCTCTTGGAGGCAGCTTCTCTGCCTTCTCCTCTCTTGTCCTTTCTGTTCCAGTCTCCTCATCTTCCCTCAAAATTTTCTCCTACCCTTCCTTCCTTCTCATCCAATGACAGGCCTCATTCTATCTTGTACATGCCTACATGTATGTGATGACATCATCCCACAGGTTTGTTGCAGGAAGATTATTTTCTTGCTTTTACTAGGGTGTGTTTTCCCTTCTTGTGTTGGAGTTTTTCATCTATTATCCATTGTAGGACTGAATTTCTAGAAAGATATTGTGTAAATTTGGTTTTGTCATGGAATATCTTCGTTTCTCCATCTATGTTAATTGAGAGTTTTGCTGGATATAGTAGCCTGGGCTGGCATGTTTGTTTTCTTAGGGTCTGTGTGACATCTGCCCAGGATCTTATGGTTTTCATAGTCTCTGGTGAGAAGTCTGGTGTAATTCTGATAGGTCTGCCTTTATATGTTACTTGACTTTTTTCCCTTACTGCTTTTAATATCCTTTCTTTGTTTTGTGTATTTGGTGTTTTGACTATTATATGACAGGATGAATTTCTTTTCTGGTCCAATCTGTTTGGAGTTCTGTAGGCTTCTTGTATGTTCATGGGCATCTCTTTCTTTTTAGGTTAGGGAAGTTTTTTTTGTTGTTGTTGTTGTTGTTGTTTTTTTGTTGTTGTTTTGTTTTTTTTCCTACAATTTTGTTGACGCTATTTACTGGCCTTTTAAGTTGGGAATCTTTGTTCTCTTCTCTACCTATTATTCTTATATTTTTTCTTGTGTCCTGGTTTTCCTGGATGTTTTATGTTAGCAGCTTTTTGCTTTTTGCACTTTCTTTGACTATTATGTCAATATTTTCTATGGTATCTCCTACCCCTGAGATTCCGCCCAAGAGATTCAATCTCCTGTATTCTGTTAGTGATGCTTGTGTGTATGACTCCTGATCTGTCCTAGGTTTACTATCTCCAGTGTTCTCTCCCTTTGTGATTTCTTTATTGTTGCTATTTCCGTTTTTAGATTTTGGATGGTTTTCTTCAATTCCTTCATCAGTTTGGTTGTGTTTTCCTACAATTCTTGAAGGGATAGTAATTTCCTCTTTAAGGGCTTCTACTTGTCTACCTTTGTTCTCCTGTATTTCTTTCAGAGAGTTATTTATATCCTTCTTAATGTCCTCTATCATCATCATGAGATGTGATGTTGAATCCAAATCATGCTTTTCTGGTGTGTTGGGATATACGATATTTTCTGTGGTAGGAATACTGGGTTCTGATGGTACCAAGTTGTGTTGGTTTCTCTTACTTAGGTTCTTATGCTTTCCTCTAGCCATCTGGTTATCTCTGATGACAGTTGGTCTTTCTGTCTCTGGATGTAGCTTATCCCTCCTCTGTGCCTGTGAGCCTGTCATCTTAGTAGTGAAAGGGTTCCTTGAAGAACAGCTCTCTCCATGCAAGTTTTTCATCCAAGAGCTGTGGTATACCCCAGTTCTAGGTACAGATGAAGACTAGGATTGTTCTGTCCTAGGCCGCCCTGTGGCTTCTGTGCCCTTTGTGCTCCTCCAGAGTCTCTCCTTGGACAGTCAATGGAGAGAAAATGGGGTCCCACCTTGGGCTTAAGAGTGATAGTGCTCCTGGCAGACCAGCTCTCTGAAGGCAGGCATTGTGTACCAGGGCTATCAAATTGAAATTTCAGTGCAGGAAAGTTCAATTTTCTAATTTAATATTTTTGTAATTGTCTTTAAATAGGGTATATATTCACATTCATAAACTAAATTTAAAGATTTTCTTTTTACTTACATGGAGAATCTGGTGATAATTTATCTCTAGGAAATAATGGAGAAATGGACAAAGTTGATATTTAATTCATTTTTTTACTATAATATTCAGGAGTAATACATCAGGGATTAAGATAAGCCATTTTAATACTGAGACCTTCATTGAAGAAAGTTAATGAAGCACTTATTGAAAACTGAAAAATGTTATTGATAAATTTAGTACTTTATGTGCATGTGGTATAAAAAATGCTCAAGGTGATTTATTTTTCTCTGTACATTTGTTAAATTTGATAAATATGGTGGTTTATATCCTGAGAGAATTTATGATGAGGAACTACTAGACAATAAGCATTTCATTAAGACAGTTAAGTCCACACCTACAATATGCCTATTCTTCAGAAGAGTAGCTTCTAACTGAGCATAATTTTGAATACAATTCATATGATACTTTCAGGTTCATTTCACTACAAATAAATTTCAATAAGTTTTTTCTGCTGAGAATAATTGTCCTTTACAAAATCACCTTTTTGACAGACATCATTACACAAGCCATTTTGTTAGGAACTACTAACATTTTGGCAGCTACCATTTTTCCCCTGCTGAAGTTTGTGTATTATTTTAATATTTTATTATTTTAAGTTAGCCAGAAAGAAAGAGAAATGAAGCCAGTTGGCTATTTTCCATTGTAGAGTACATTTTCAACTACCTTTCATTTGTTTCTATTAAGTATTGTAGAAAACATTAGTATGATTTGGTCTACTTGAAGAATATGAAAATGAATCAAAATGAAATCCATGCCAAGAATAGTCCAATAAAATTATAAATGACAGTTTATCGTCAT
The DNA here is from genome assembly GCF_011064425.1 of Rattus rattus. Taxonomy (NCBI): domain Eukaryota; kingdom Metazoa; phylum Chordata; class Mammalia; order Rodentia; family Muridae; genus Rattus; species Rattus rattus. Next base: position 68,513,466 of record NC_046172.1, read on the forward strand.
CGTGGAGATCTTCACATGATCAATTAGGCTTCTATTTCCAAAATTCATCATTCTGATGGAATATACACTTATGATTCTGCTTCATTTATTTTATTAATATTTGACTATGGCATGGAGAATGAAAATATGCACATATTATCAAATAGTAAATGCACATTTAGTTTTATCTTCCATTTTTATTAAATTGGGTATTTGTTACTTAAATTTGAAATGTTATTCCCTTTCCTAGTTTCCTGTCCATTAGACCCCTAACCCCTTCTGCTCCCCTTCTGTATGGGTGTTCCCCTCCCCATCCACACCCCATTACCGCCCCTACAACAATCCCCTGCACTTGGGGTCCAGCCTTGGCAAGAGCAAGGTCTTCCCCTTCCACTGGTGCCCCAACAAGGCCATTCTCTGCCACATATGCATTTGAAGCCCAGGGTCAGTCCATGTATAGTCTTTGAGTATTGTTTTAGTCCTTGGAATCCCTGGTTGGTTGGAATTGTTGTTTTTATGAGGTCACAAGCCCCTTCAGCTCTTTTAGTCCTTCCTCTAATTCCTCCAACAGGAGTCCTGTTCTGAGTAAATGGTTTGTTGCTAGCATTCACATCTGTATTTGACATGCTCTGGCTGTGTCTCTCAGGAGAGATCTACATCTGGTTCCTGTCAGCCTGCACTTCTTAGCTTCATCAATCTTATCTAGTTTTGGTGGCTGTATATATATGGGCCACATGTGGGGCAGGCTCTGAATGGCCACTCTTTCAGTCTCTGGTCTAAAGTTTGCCTCCCTATCCCCTACTATGGATATTTTTGTTACCCTTTTAAAAAAGGAGTGAAACACCTGCATTTTGGTCATCCTTCCTGAGTTTCATGTGGTCTGTGCATCTTGGATAATTCATGCATTTGCGCTAATATACACTTATCAATGAGTGTATACTATGTGTGTTTTTCTGAGATTGGATTGACTCACTCAGGAGTGTCTGACTTTGTTGTATATAGGAGCACCTTTTTGGATATATGCCCAGAGTGAACAGCTGGGGTCCTAAGGTAGTCAGTGTCAATTTTCTGAAGGAGCCTCAGATGAACCAGAGAGGATGTGGCACAGTTTAAATCTCACTAACAATGGAGAGTGTTCCACTTTCTCCACTTTATCTTTTGATCACCTAGAGTTTTTTAGCAGACATTCTGACTGGTATGAGGTGGAATCTCAAGGTTGTTTTATTTACATTTCCTGATAGGATGTTGGGTATTTCTTTTGGTGCTTCTCAAGCGATTCAATTTCCTCAGCTGTGAAATCTTTGTTTGCTCTGTACCTAATTTTTAATAGGATTATTTGGCTCTCTGGAATCTAACTTTCTGAATTCTTTGTATATTTTGGATATTAGCCTTTTATCAGTTATAGGATTGGTAAAGATTTTTTCTCAATCTGTTGTTTGCAGTTTTGTCCTAATGAGAGTGTCCTCTGCTTACAGAAGCTTTGCAGTTTTATGAGATCCCATTTGTTGATTCTTGATCTTAGAGCATAAGCCATTGGTGGTCTGTTCAGGAAATTTTTTCCAGTGCCCATGTTTTCAAGATTCTCCCCACTTTTTTATTCTATTAGTTTGTGTGTATCTTTGGTTTATGTGAGATCCTTGATCCAATTCAAATTGCTTTGTACTTACAAGAATGGATAGACATATTTTTCATACTGACCTCAATTCCAACTAGCTTGGGCCTTGTTGAAAATGCTATCTTTTTTTTCATTGATGGTTTTGGCTCCTTTGTCAAAAATCAGGTAAACGTGGGTGTGTGGGTTCATTTCATGGGTGTTCAGTTCTAGTCCACTTGTCTATCTTCCTGTCTCTGTACCAATATCATACTCTTTTATCACTGTTGCTCTGTAATACTGATTGAGGTCAGGGATGGTAATTGCCCCAGAAGTCCTTTTATTGTTGAGGATAGTTATAGCTAGCCTGTTTTTGTTATTGCTCCAGATGAATTTGCAAATTTTTTTTTCTAACTCTATGAAGAACTGGGTTGGAATTTTGATGGGGATTGCACTGAATCTGTAGGTTGCTTTTGGTAAAATGGCCATTTCTACCATATTAATCCTGCCAATCCATGAGCATGGGATATCTTTCCATCTTCTGATAACTTCTTCAAATTCTTTCTTCAGAAACGTGAAGTTCTTATCATATAGATATTTCACCTGCCTGTTTAAAATCACACCGAGATATTTTATATTATTTGGGACTATTATGAAAGCTGTTATTTCCATAATGTCTTTCTCAGCCTGTTCATCTTTTTTGTACAGGAGGGCTACTGATTTGTTTGAGTTAACTTTATACCCAGCCACGTTGCTATAAGATTTGTTTTTCAGGGTTAGTAATTTTCTGTTGGAACTTTTGGTGTTACTTTGTATACTATCTTATCATCTGCAAATAGTGATATTTTGACTTCTTCTTTTCCGATCTGTATCCCCTTGACCTCCTTTTGTTGTCTGATTGCTCTGGGTAGGAATTTGAGAACTATATTGAATAAGTAGGGAGAGTGTGGACAGCCTTGTCTAGTCCCTGACTCCAGTGGGATTGCTTCAAATTTCTCTCCATTTAGTTTAATGTTAGTGTAAGACTCTCAGAGAGAATCTTCCCTCAGGAGGGAGATCCTCAAGCCCAATGACCAGACCGAGTCCACAGGCTGCAATCTGCAAGAGGATTTTTATTGATCCAGAAGCACAGATATCTGTGGCGTCCCAGTCAATTTAGGAAGACTAGCGCCAGAAACTTTCAAGGCTGGTTTTATGGTGTTTTGGGAGCGAAGCAGGCTTTGGGAAGCAGATGCATGGTTACATGGGGATGTGATGGTGGAGTAAATGAGGCATACATGTACATTACCTATTTTGGCTATAATCCATAATATGGAGTTAGCAAAAAGTACATGGTAATCGGGGATTCCAGGGGTCAGGGGGACTTCTTCTTTTTCCCTGCCAGGTGGCCCATGGAGCAATGCCCATATTTTAGTCTGGTTTCTGCATTTTGTTTTCTTTTATGTCTGTTCATCTAAATGATGGGTCATCTTGTCCTTATTGCTTGTGGACATCTGAATCCTTCCCAGGCTTATTTTTTAGTTCTGACTCTGTGTATCTAAAAACTTACTTTACTTCTATAATTGAGGGCCTTGGCTTGTGGCCAATTCCCTTTTCCTGGGAGGGGTCTTTCAACAATTACTGGTTTGCCATGGACTTTTACTATGTTATATATGGGCCTTGAATTACTGTTTTTCCAGGACTTTTATCATGAAGGCATGTGTTTTGTCAAATGCTCTCTTAGGATCTAATGAAATGATCATGTGGTTTTTGCCTTTGAGTTTGTTTATATAGTGGACTATGTTGGTGTTTTTTTCATATATTAAACCATCCTTGCATCCCTGGAATGAAGCCTATGTGATCATGATGGATCATCATTTTGATGTGTTTTTGGATTCGGTTTGCAAGAATTTTACTGAGTATTTTGCATCAATATTCATAAGGGAAATTAGTCTGAAGTTATCTTTCTTTGTTCAGTCTTTGTGTGGTTTAGGTATAAGAGTAATTGTGGGTTCATAGAAAGAATTTGGTAGTGCTCTATCTGCTTCAATTTTGAGCAATAGTTTGGATAGTATTGGTATGAGGTCTTTTATGAAGTTCTAATAGAATTGTGCACTAAACCCATCTGGTCCTGGGCTCTTTTGTGTAGGGAGACTTTTAATGACTGCTTCTATTTATTTAGGAGTTATGGTGTTGTTTAAATGGTTTATCTGTTCATGATTTAACTTTGGTACCTGGTATTTTTCTAGTAAATTGTCCATTTCCTCCATATTTTCAAGTTATGCTGAATATAGGCTTTTGTCATAGGATCTGACAATTTTTTGAATTTCCTCTGATTCTGTTGTTATGTCTCCCTTTTTATTTCTGGTTTTGTTAATTTGGACACATTCTCTGTTCCTTCTGGTTAGTCTGGCAAAGGGTTTATCTATTTTGTTGATTTTTTCAAAGAACCAGCTCCTGGTTTTGTTGATTCTTTGAATAGTCATTTTTGTTTCCACTTGGTTGATTTTAGCCCTGAGTTTGATTATTTCTGTCCTGCTATGCCTCCTGGGTGGATTTACTTCTTTTTGTTCTAAAGCTTTTAGGTGTACTGTCAAGCTGCTGATGTATGCTCTGTCCCGTTTCTTTCTGCAGACACTCAGAGCCTGGGGTTTCTCTTAGCACAACTTTCATGCGTCCCATAAGTTTGGGTATGTTGTGCCTCCATTTTCATTAAATTCTCAGAAGTCTTAAATTTCTTTCTTTGTTTCGTCCTTGACCAAGTTATCATTGAGTAGAGCATTGTTCACCTTCTATGTATGGGCGTTCATTATTGTTGTTATTGAAGACCAGCATTCGTCCATGGTGGTCTGGTAGGATGCGTGGAATCATATCTACCTTTCTATATCTGTTTAGGCCTGTTTTGTGAATGATTATACAGTCAATTTTGGAGAAGGTACCATGAGGTGGTGAGAAGAAGGTATATCCTTTTGTTTTATGATGGAATGTTCTGTAAATATCTATTAAGTCCATTTGGTTCATAACTTCTGTTGGTCTCTCTATGTCTCTGTTTAATTTCTGTTTCCATGATCTGTCCATTGATGAGAGTTGGGTGTTGAAATCTCCTACTATTATTGTGTGAGCTGCAATGTGTGCTTTGAGCTTTAGTAAGGTTTCTTTTATGTGTGTACCTGCCCTTATATTTGGAGCATAGATTTGTCGGATTTAGAGTTTATCTTAGTGGAGCTTTCCTTTGATGCATATGAAGTGTCCTTCCTTATCTCTTTTAATGACTTTTGTTTGAAAGTTGATTTTATTCAATATTAGAATGGCTACTCCAACTAGTTTCTTCAGACCACTTGATTGAAAAGTGGTTTTCCAGCCTTTTACTCTGAGGTAGTGTCTGTCTTTGTCTCTGAGGTATGTTTCCTATAGGCAGCAAAGTGCTGGGTCCTCTTTACATATCCAGTCTGTTAATCTGTGTCTTTAATTGAGAAATTTGTCATATTATTTAAAGATATTAAGGAATAGTTATTGTTCTTTCCTGTTATTTTCTTATTTGGAGGTGCGATTATTTTTGTGTACTTCTCTTCTTTTTATTTTGTTGTGAAAGATTACTTTTTTCTTTTTCTAGGGTGAAGCTTACCTCCTTGTGTTGGACTTGTCATATCTTTTCCTTTGTAGGGCTGGATTTGTAGAAAGATATTGTGTAAATTTGCTTTGTTATGGAATATCTTGGATTCTCCATCTATGTTATTTGAGAGTTTTGCTAGATACAGTAGACTGGGCTGGCATGTTTGCTTTCTTAGGGTCTATATGACATCTGCCCAGGATCTTCTGGCTTTCATAGTCTCTGGTGCGAAGTCTGGTGTGATTCTCACAGGTCTGCCTTTATATGTTACTTGACCTTTTTCCCTTGCTGCTTTTCATTTTCTTTTTTTGTTTTGTGCATTTGGTGTTTTGACTATTATGAGATGGGTGGAGTTTCTTTTCTGGTCCCATTCATTTTGAGTTCTGTAGTCTTCTTGTATGTTTATGGGCATCTCTTTCTTTAGTTTAAGGAAGTTTTCTTCTATGATTTTGTTGAAGATATTTACTGGCCCTTTAAGTTGTGAGTCTTTACTCTCTTCTATATCTATTCTTCTTAGGTTTGATCTTCTCATTGTGTCTTAGATTTCCTGTATGTTTTGGGCTAGGAGCTTTTTCCATTTTCCATTATCTTTGCCAGTTGTGTTGATGTTTTCTATGGTATCTTCTGTCCCTGAGGTTCTCTCTTCTATCTCTTTTATTTTTTTGGTGATGTTTACACCTATGACTCCTGATCTCTTCCTTAGGTTTTGTATCTCCAGGGTTGTCTTACTTTCTGCTTTCTTTATTGTTTCTATTTCCATTTTAAACTCCTGGATAGTCTTGTTCATTTTCTTCCCCTGTTTGTTCCAGTAGTTCTTTAACGAATATTTGTGTTTCCTCTTTAACGGCTTCTAGTTGTTTACTTGTGTTGTCCTGTATTTCCTTAAGGGACTTATTTATGACCTTCTTAAAGTCCTCCATCATCATGGTAAAATGTGATTTTAAATCTAGATTTCGCTTTTCTGGTGTGTTTGGATATCCAGTGTTTTCTTTGTTGGAAAAACTGGGCTCTGATGATTTCAAGTAGACTTGTTTTCTGTTGCTTGGTGTCCTGTGCTTTCCTCTTGCTATCAGATTGTCTCTGGTGTTGGCTTGTCTTGCTGTTTCTGATGGTGGCTTGACCCTCCTGTGGGCCTGTGTGTCTGCACTCCTGGAAACCTGTTTTCCTGTTTTCTTTCAGCTAGGTATGGGAACAGAGTGTTCTGTGCTTAGGTGTGTATTAGCTCCTGGTGGCTGGCTTTCAGCTCTCTGGAAGGGCAGCAACTGGAAGGGTCCTGCCCCTATTTCTCCTAGGTCCTTGAGTGCAAGGATCACAGATGGCACAAGGCGTTTTCTTCTTGAGTCAGGAATGTGGGCAGAGAGTAGTCTCCTCTGGCTTCACAGGAGTGTATGCACCTCTGATGGTCTAGCTCTCCCCCTCCCCTATGGGATTTGGTAGAGGGAGCTGTTTGACTGGTTCAGTTCAGATCTGAGCACAAATATGGACCTCAGGGCTCCTACAACTGACTGCTCCTATAGTCCTTTGCCAGAGGCACTATGCAGTTTCCTCTTGGGCCAGGGATGTGGGCAATGGTGGGCAGAAGTGGCAGTCCTTCCCTGTAGTCTCAGGGTTGCCCACACTTCTGCATTTTCAGATCTCCCACAGGGTTTGGTTCTGGGAGCTGTGGGCAGGAATCAGAGAGATTTTGGCCACAGCCAGAAACCGGAAGTGACTGGTTCCAGAGGACTTCTGCCTTTGTGTGTCCTGAGTCTACCAGGCAGGTAACTTGGAGCAGAAAAGTTGGTCTTACCTCTTCTCTCAGGCATGTAGTTGCTCTTGATGGCTGGCTTTCAGCTCTCTGTGAGAGAGCCCCTTCTGCTCCTAGGTGTGTATAGGGGGCACAGATAGTGGTAGGCATTTTCCTCTTGAATTGGGAATGTGAACAGAGTTCTCAGGAGTGTCCACACCTCTGATTGTCTAGCTCTCCTGCCCCCCCCTCAGGATTTGTGTGCAGGGGTCTGTTTGACCAATTTAGTTCAGATCTAGGCACAGATCTGAACCTTGGGGCTCCTACAGCTGACTGCTCCTATATTCCTGTGTCCAGAGGCACTATGCAGTTTCCTCTTGGGCCAGGGATGTGGGTAAAAGTCGATAAATGCCCATTTATAAAGTTTAGAAAATACTGACTGGGCAGGGAATCAGGTTCAATCTCAGAATATGGCATTATACAAAGTGAAATTTAAAATCTGGCTGTGTCTAAGATTTGCAGTAGTTAATGGGAAGAGGAAATATGTTTAATACCCTTTGTGTTGTAATATTTGTTTAAACACTAAGCAACTTAAGTATGATAATAAACATTTAGTTATTTCTATAAGAATCAGGATATCATATACAAATATACAACTTTAAATATTTTGTATCCATTGTTCCTTTTTTCATTTTGTCATTAAGTATGTTAAACTGAAGTACAATAAATGGGTTTGAAAACTAAGGTAACAGTACACAATTTGTTAATATATAAAGGAAATGATACTTAGAAAAGATGGTCCCATGCAAAGTTTGACACAGATCAATACATCTAGGTTTTTAGAGGATGACTCCTGACTAATATTCTGAAACATGAACAATGAACGATCAGGGAAACTTTTCACTCACTCATTTCTCCTATAAAACTGTCAGAAAATTGAGGTCTGAACTCAAGACAGTGTACTTGGAAGATCTTGTGCTTGTTTCTAGAAAGGCTTTCAGGGGAGTAAGGAACTATCTGTAATCACCCAACCTATGCTCTCACCTCAGTGACAAAATTAATAAAATGTTATCCCTAAAGTATTTGTTAAGGCATACATTCACCATTTGTAACAGTAATAAGTCTGTATGTACGTATAAGCCAAAACAAAAAGTAGCAAATGAAGAAGTGACATTTTATAAATAGCCATGTATTTAATGATGCAAATATGTTACCCTAAGTTCTATTTAAAAATAAGAAAAAAATTGAAACCATTATAATCTAAAAACTCATAGTTGGTACTACCAATTTTTTCTGTAAGGAAATACTATGAAATATTTAAACTCTTTCTGAATCGTCACAGCTGGGCAATTAAAATATAGCCAAAAGGTAATGCATGACTGAATAGACCTGGCTAAGTTTTCATAAAATATTATATAGTCACATTGGCTACAGAGTTGTTCCACACAATCTATTTTGGTGACCTCTAATATAAAATATCTGCACAAAAATGTGTAACATTTTATTTTATGAAAACAAATTTGAAAAGCACAAGAAATTCTCAGGTTCAATTCTAGATGTTTGTTTTTTAACAAGACCAACTTGCTCTATCTGTATCTATATCTATATATTTTTCCATCATCTATGTTTCTTTTACAACTGGAATGTGAACTAAGAGTTGTTAAGGATTATTATTTTATTTACTGTCATGTCTAAGACAGTAGGTACTGAACATGGTTAAATGAATAGCAACTACATATTAAGACACCCATATATTAACAATGATAGAATCTGGATGGGAAGATTATTGATTAGTTTTTCTTCATAATTAATATTCATTTTCTAAATCTATGCTACAAACCCATATTTTATCATTACAAAGCTAATTTATACAATATATTACAATATAGGAATTCAGAGAAATGGACATTAAAATTTGAGCCCTAAAGAATCACATTAAGTATATTTTGCATCTGTTTAATAGTAGCAGCATCCTTAGCTTTCAAAAATGACTATATTCTTCTAACATGTTTGTTTCTTAGTTGTAGCTAATATCTTGCACCAGGGTAGTTTGTGTGTATTTTATATCAATTAAACTCCTTAACTTTATCAGTAACTCTGAAAAATGTGTGTCTGCATTCCTTCTAAACTCCTGTGGATGAATTGGTATGAGTTCAAGGATGATGTTCATCTCCTTTATAGAAAGGCCACAAACTGTCAAATTAACTACATTTTGTCTATGCTTAAGAGTACCAGAATTAATGGCTTTCAAGAATGACTCAATTTTTCTGATATGTGTGATTCTTGAGCTGTTAGTGTGTTCCCTTAGTTAGAGATCTTACTGTTATATCATTTAAAGTAGACACAATATCAAAAGTTTAGTAATCATCTAGTCAGTATCCAACATATCCTAGGGAAACAGAAATATAGAAAATGTCATCTTTATTTTTGAAGAGTATACCAACAGACAGATTCAGATTTCTGAGAAATGTTAACAATTAACTAGCACAAAAATAATTGCCAAAATTACTAAATGGTTGAACATACATGGAGGATGGAATCCGCAAATTTGCAAAAGGAACATAAAGCAAAATGAATATATTTGGGAAATGCATAATGGCCAACAACATGGGGTTTGTGTAAAATAGGATTTACTTTGGACTCTTGCTTGTTTACAATATATGCAACTTTTGAAAACTTATTCCTAAACATAATATCTTCATGAAACATCATTCTGAAAAGCTCAGAAATATATGCAAAAGAGGAAGCAGAAAGAACTTAAGAGCCAAAGGGGATGGATGATAAGGATATGGTATCTTCCAGATACAACAGACTGGATGACTGTATGAACTCACAGAGACTTTGGCAACACATATATGTTCTGCACAGGTACAAGACAGATGATGTTCTACTACTGAGAGGACTAAATGGATCCAAGCTCTGATCTCTAACCAAAAATGCTATCCCCTAATGATATCCCATCTTCAAAGGAAAAGTTTTCTCCAATGGAGTCTCACTGGCTATATAAGCCATACTTAAGGTTAGGCCCCATGGCCAGGAATAGATGTAAAAAACAAAATGATCTCAAGGTTTTTTTGTTTTTATTTTAGATTTTTTTGTTTCATATTTTTGTCTGAGGATTTTGTATTTTACTAGTCCTTTATGGATATGATGGTTTACAATTTTTTGTGTTTTGGGGTTTTGTTTTGCATATGTGTGCATGGTTCTTCTGCTTTTTCTTTATTTTCACTTATTCTGCTTTGGTTGTTATTTGTTTGTTTGCCTGTTTTCTAAAGAAAAAGAGAAAGAAAGTGTGGAGTTGGATGAGTGGCGAGGTGCAGATGATAAGACTCTATTGTATGAAAAATAATTTTCACTAGAAGAACTTGACCCCCACTACATATATTATAATAACACAAAAGGAGATAAAAATGAGATTGTATGACAGCTGAGTATTTCAGAACTTTTCAGTCAAAGTGATAATTTTTGAATGTGTATAGACATTTAAAAAGCTTTCTTGTAAATTACAATCAATTTATTTTAAATTTCAGTCTGTAGGAAAAAAGAAATTATTGAAAAGTTTGTAGAGTTGACTAGAAAAATGATGTATATTTCTAATGATTCTATGAGTGTGATCATGCTTCAGATCTCATGGTTATCTCTGAGTAAATCTCCTTAAGAAAGACTTTAATTCTGAGGGAAAATGAGCAGATGAGACAGCTGCTTGTAAGCAACCATTTATTTACTTTAAATTCTCTAATCACAATTCTTAAAATTGTCCACTAATATGTTTTATAAGATAATCATAGACAAGCCAGGGAAATAGTCTACTGGACCTTCATTTTTTATTCAGTGATAAGGGGAAAACTTTTGACTAGGTAATCCATCTGAAAGTTGGAAGTTTTAATGGATTTTTATTGCTTTAAAGTACCCACATTCTTCACTAACATAATGATCTTAAATCTTTCTGAGGTACTCTTAAAAGTTAAAATACTGAGCTGCAAATTACAGAAAAAAATTTGTTCTTAGAAGTTGGTACTTTTTTTATTGTATTTGCTGCCCTGATTGTGATATAAATATCCCAAAAGCTGGTATGCAAACTATAGCACTTTACTTATTCCTGTTGACATTGCTTCCGTTTCAAAACACCACCACCCACAGATAAAGAAATCCAGCTATTTTTTAAATTTTATTTCTTTTAATTTTAAGTTTTTATGTTAAAATATATTGCACGTCAAATACATTCCTCTCATATGCTCTTTCAATTCTTGTCCCCTTCCCTACCATTAGTGCCCTTATAATCTTAGAAAGTTTTATGTCTAAAACCAATGTGAGATACACAAGCAAAGTACTTTATGTGATTATAAAATAATGCTGAGTTTTATTAATTCACTTAATGTGATAATTTTCGGTTGCATAAATTTTTTTTTTTGGTTCTTTTTTTTTTCGGAGCTGGGGATCGAACCCAGGGCCTTGCGCTTCCTAGGTAAGCGCTCTACCACTGAGCTAAATCCCCAACCTCGGTTGCATAAATTTTACTGAAAGCAATGTAACTTTGTTTTTTATACTGCTTAAATTGATTTTATTGTGTGTGTATAGTGATGTCCTAGTTATGTACACATAAATACATGTCTGTGTATACATATATAACTCAGTTTATGTATATTATTCTCTACTTTCAAGATGAAATTTGTTATTTAACTATGAGAATTTGTTGTGGTGGTGGGAAATATGACCAGAAGAACTAATGACTTGTATCATTTCATGCCTAATATCAGTAGTGTAAATATACTCTTTCTCATTAACATATCCCAATTTCATGTCTGCTGATAAGTATACTGGTATAAAGATTAGGGGAGGATTCACTAGGTGTTGACATTCTCAACTTAAGGTTAAATACTAAAGCTCTGGTATTAAATAAAGAAATACGGTTTTTAATACTCAGGGGTTAGATTATGGGAATAAACATATGTTATGTGACCTGATGTCAGAGACATCAACAGCCAGTAGCCAATATTTACTGTGCAGTTACTGTATGTCAGGGTCTATAATTTCTTTTTTGTAATTGGATATTTTATTTCTTTATATTTCAAATGTGATTCCCTTTTCCCTGTTTCCCCTCCTGAAACCTATCACATCCTCCATGCCCCTGTTTCTATGAAAGTGCTCCCCACCCCACTCCTGCCTCTCAGCCCTGACATTTCCCTACACTTGGTTCACAGGACCAAGGCCCGCTCTTCCCATTGTTGTCAAACAAAGCCATCCTCTGCAATATATTCAGCTGGAACCATGGGACACTCTATATGTACTCTTTGTTTGGTGGTTTGGTCCCTGTGACTCTGGGGCACTTGGGTGATTAATATTGTTGTTTTTTTGTATGGGACTGCAAATCCTCTCAGCTACCTAAGTCCTTTCTTTAACACCCTCACTGGGGACCCCATTCTCAGTCCAGTGGTTGGCTGCAAGCCTCTGACTCTGTATTTGTCAAGCTCCTGCAGAACTTCTCAGGAGACAGCTATATCAGGCACCTGTGGGCAAGCACTTCTTGGCATCTGCAATAGTGTCTGGGTTTGGTGTCTGTATATGGGATGGATCTCCAAGTGGGGTAGGCTCTGAATGACCTTTCCTTTAGTGTTTTCTGAAGTGTTTTCATGAAGGATTTCTTTATTTAAATCTGGTTTTCTTAACTTATTGAGGATTGTATAAATGCATAGATTGTAGTTTAATAGTATTCATTCCCCACTCATACTCCTAACTCATTCAAGATCTATTGCCACCTTTGATCCATCTCCCAGCTGCATGAACTATGGAACTACCTAAAGAGCTCCCAGAAGGGGTTGGGGATTTAGCTCAGTGGTAGAGCGCTTGCCTAGCAAGCACAAGGCCCTGGGTTTGGTCCCCAGCTCTGAAAAAAAAAGTGCTCTCAGAAGGAGAAATACAAAGTGCTAAGAAATAATTTAAAATAGATCACCATTCTTACTCATCAGGGAACTACAAGGTAAAATTACTATGAGAATGGCTAAAAGTAAGACTATTAACAAAAACCCCGGGAATGGTGTGAGGGACAGGGATCATTCATTCACTTTGGTTGGAGTGCATATTGGTAT
>NC_046172.1:68526483-68623746 GCF_011064425.1 Rattus rattus
GTCTTCCTTCCTCTTGAGTTTAATGTGGTATGTGAATTGTGTCTTGGGTATTCCAAGCTTTTGGGTTAATATCCACTTATCAGTGAATGTATATGATGAATATTCTTTTGTGACTGGGTTACATCACAAAGGATGAGATTTTCTAATTCCATCCATTTACCTAAGAATTTCATGAAGACATTGTTTTAATAACTGAATAGAAAAGTAATCCATCGTGTAAACATACCATATTTTCTGTATCACTTCTTCTGATAAAAGTTTTGTCCAGCTTCTGGCTATTATAAAAAAGGCGGCTATGAACATAGTGGAGCATGCATCCTTGTTATATGTTGTATATCCTTTTTTTCCACGTGGAAAGGTTTAATGAGAGAAGAATATAAGAGAAGAGGAACAAAGGCTGTGAATGGACATGTGGAGGGAAGGGGAGATGTGAATGGGGAGAAAAGAAAAAAGGGGAAGAGGGCAAGAGAACAGAGAAGAGAAGACAGCAAACAGCATGTTGGAACATCTTTTGGGTAAATTCCCAGGAGTGGTATAGCTGGGTCCTCAGGTATAGAAAACTATGTCCAGTTTTCTGAGGAAATGCGAGACTGATTTCCACAGTGTTTGTACCAGCTTGCAATCCCACCAATAATGGAGGAATGTTTCTCTTTCTCAATATCCTCACCGGCATCTGTTGTCATCCTGAGTTTTTGTTCTTAGCCATTCTGACTGTTGTAAGGTCAGTGTCATTTTGATTTGCATTTCCCTGATAACTATGGATGAAGAACATTTCGTTAGGTGCTTCTCAGGTGTTAGGTATTCCTCAGTTTAGAAATCTTTGTTTAGCTCTGTACCCCAATTTTAATAGAATTAGTTCTTTCTCTGGATTCTTAACTTCTTGAGTTCTTAGTATATATTGGATTTTATCACTCTATCAGGTGTATAATTGATAAAGATATTTTCCCAATCTGTTGGTTGCCTTTTTGTCCCAGTGACAGTGTATTTTGCCTTACAAAAGCTTTGCAGTTTTATAAGGTCCCACTTGTCGATTGTTGATAATAGAGCATAAGTCGTTGGTGTTTTGTTCAGGAAAATCTCCCCTGTGCTTATGTGTTTGAGACTCTTCCCCACTTTTTCTTCTATTAGTTTCAGTTTACTTGATTTTATGTGGAGGTCATTGATATACCTGTACTTGAGATTTTTATAGGAGATAAGAATGCATCTATTTACATTTTTGTACATGCTCACCTCCAGTTCAACCAGCACCATTTGTTGAAAATGTTCTCTTTTTCACACTGGATTGTTTTAGCTCCTTTGTCAAAAATCAAGAGACTATAGCTGTTTGGTTAATTTCTTGGTCTTTGTTGAGTTTCAGTGATTCTTGCTAAATCTTGAGCATCCAACTATTAAAATGAGATGGGGTACAGAAATAAAGTTTTCAAAGAAATGCTTTCTGGATAGAAAAAATCTTGACATTTATCCAATAACAAATGTAATATTGCCTCTTCACAAGCAACAGTTTCCTTTTCCATAGTTGTCCTACTTGGGCCTTATGTTCTCAATTTCTTGAATATAGCCAGAACATGAATCACAATGAAACCTCACAATGGTCGAAAGGTCAAAATTGTCCCTTCCAAATAGAGTACCCAAAATGAAAATCTAATAAAAAGGCACTTACAGGTGACCAGTAGCTATGGTTAACTTGACAATCACATGAAGGATTTCTTTATTTAAATCTGGTTTTCTTAACTTATTGAGGATTGTATAAATGCATAGATTGTAGTTTAATAGTATTCATTCCCCACTCATATTCCTAACTCATTCAAGATCTATTGCCACCTTTGATCCATCTCCCAGCTGCATGAACTATGGAACTACCTAAAAGAGCTCCCCAGAGGGTTGGGGTTTAGCTCAGTGGTAGAGCGCTTGCACATAAAGCACAAGGCCCTGGGTTTGGTCCCTAGCTCTGAAAAAAAAGTGCTCTCAGAAGGAGAAATACAAAGTGCTAAGAAATAATTTAAAATAGATCACCATTCTTACTCATCAGGGAACTACAAGGTAAAATTACTATGAGAATGGCTAAAAGTAAGACTATTAACAAAAACCCCGGGAATGGTGTGAGGGACAGGGATCATTCATTCACTTTGGTTGGAGTGCATATTGGTATAGCCACTGTGAAGAACAATGCAGCAATTTCTCAGAAAACCAGAAATAGGTTTATTTGCTGTATGATTCAACAGTACTATTCCTTGGCATATATCCAAACTTCCCTACTTCTTACTTTAGCAACGTTCTTTCATGTTCACAATGTATTAACATAAATAAGCCTAGATATTCATCAGATCATGAGTGGAAAATGAAATATGGTACATGTAAACAATGAAACTATATTCAGTTATAAAAAAGCAAAATTATTAAAAGTGCATACAAATTAGTAGAGATGGGAAACATACTGAGCCAGGTAACTCAGATGAAGAAATTCAAATATCTCATGTTGTTAGCCCTCATATGGGTTCTTAATATCGGACCTTTAGATTTCTTTTTTAATCAGGGGTATATGCAGATTCCAGGAAACTACAAACAATCCATTGTCAGAAGGTGCAATTCATGGGAGGAATGTGGTGGGTGGGAGTGTGGTGGATTAAGAGAATGAGCCATATAGGCTCAAATGTCTGAACACTTTGTACCTAGTTGTTGGCACTCTTTGCATAGGTTTAGGAGGTTAGACATTGTTGGAGGAAGTATGTTATCAGGGACAAATTTTGAGATTTCAAGGCCCAGTTTCACTTACAGCATGTGCTGTGTTCTTGCTGCTTATGGTTTAAGATGGCATCTCTCAGATTGATGTTTCTTCATCATTCCAACATGCTACCACACTTTGTTCATGGTGGCAACAGATACATCCCTCTAGAGGTGTAAGCTGAAATAAATCCTTCCTTCTAATAGTTAAGATGGTCAATAATGTGTTAATACAGCAATAAAAATGTAACTAATATGAGAGTATAATAGAATGTAGAGGATATGAATGGAAGATGGGGTCTAGCAGAGATAGGGATAGAACAGTATGGATGAGGGCTTGGGCAAAAATTAATATCAATAATCTTTTATAAATCAAAAAAATTCTGATTAATTTATAACTTCATTAGTACATACTAATATAAACATGATTAATTGGAGTTAAGTTATATAGGAAACAATGTTCCTCCTGAAATTTATAGGCACAAAATCAAGTTTCATGTACAGAATGGCTCTCCTTGAGATATTAGTCACTGTTCCAGAAAATTCTTTAACTCTACAAGCTAGTGTAATTGCTCTTGATTAATTATGAGTACATTATGGCTAGACTAAATTGATTCAGACACTGTACATTTTGGTCAGGATATGAAGAAGACAGTATGTTACTAATAAACAATATTTTTATCTGCTTGGTAGCTTTTATATTATTGGAAGGTACTGTGAAGTATCCAGGGACAGAAATGTCATCCAGTGACTTAACAATTTATGAATTCTGTGAGTTACTCTGCTGATCATTGTGGCAAGATAGGTAAAAATGTGACACAACTGTTTAGGATGTATCCTTTCTAATTGAATTTAAGGTTTACACTACAGGAGAAAACACATGAATGATATTGTAAGTCTGGCCAAGTTTTCATGGTCTGGGAATTCACAAGCCTATGTGGTGAACTTACTATTATTATTTTCTTACTACACATAGTACCAAAAAGTCTGCTATCTTGGTCTCTCTACCAATATATTAATGCAACCTTAATACCTCATCAAAGAAATTTCTTCGTGTAGGTGAATTGTTATTGTAGAAATTTGCAGCTTAATCAGATGCAGAAAATACATATCTGTGTCATGCCCAGCTGTAAATGATACATCCATATCACCTCCCACCCTCAAATGTACAAGAACCATTTTGGAAGAGGGAGCAGAAACACTATAAAACATATTTCTTTGGGAATAATAATGCCCAATAATATCTTCCTACCCTCTTTAACTCAAAGCTGTCATAGAGTATTCACAAGATCAAGCTAGTCAAAATTATCACATGATAAAGTAGGTCACAAGGCTCAACACTTAACTGAGAAGCTATGAGAAGATAAATAATTCTGGATGAAAGAAAGATGGTTTTCTTTAAGAGGGTAGTACCTTGTTAGGGCTACCATTCTCCCATGGTTAGTTCCCAACTCTTCCACAAGAATCCTCTATCTCAGC
This sequence comes from Rattus rattus, assembly GCF_011064425.1. NCBI lineage: Eukaryota > Metazoa > Chordata > Mammalia > Rodentia > Muridae > Rattus > Rattus rattus. Next base: position 68,530,684 of record NC_046172.1, read on the forward strand.
CTAATGTTTGGCTGGTGTTCTCTTCATCTGTTTCTATCAGCTGCTGGATGAAGCCTTTAAGAAAAAAGTTATGCTAGGCCACTGTCTGCAAACATAGAAGAATATCATTAGTAGTGTTAAGGGTTGGAACTCTTTAGGATGGATCTCAAGTTGTGCCTGTCATTGGTTGGCCATTCCCTCAATCTCTGCTCCATCTTTATCCCTCTTTATCCATACACATCTTGGAAGTAGGGCAAATTTTGGGTCTAATGTTTTGTGGGTGGATTGTTGTTCCCTCCCTCCACTGGAAGTTCCATCTAGCTACATGAGGTGGCAGTCTCCATATCCCCAGTTGCTAGGAATATCAGCTAGGTCATCCCTATAGACCCCTGAGAGCCTCTTCCATCCCAGTTCTCTAGCTTGTCTCAGAGACGCTTTCCCGACAGTTTCCATTATCTCTCCCAGGCATCCCCAATCCCCTATTTCCGCTCTGGTTTTCACTGGTGTGTTGGCTGGATGTTCCTGATTCATGGAGGTTTCCTAGGGAAAATAGGCAAAGCTTTAGGCCTGGCTTTAGGAATGGCACACTGCTCACCTTGCTTGCTGTGTTCCAGGTGGACTTGAATGCTCATGGGAGGGGGAACATAGATCTCCTCATCTCTTCTACAATGCAGGAAGAATTGTGGGTCAGATGATGGAGGTAATGGAATAACACATGGCACGACATTCTCAATTTACTCTTTGACATTTGTAAAAGGAGAGATAAATTCATACTTATTTTGTGTTTTAGTATTTTACAAAGCACCTCATAGCACTGAGTAATCTGAAAAGTATAAAATACAGTCAAGTATGAATAACCTATTATGGGGTCTGGAAATTCTTCAACTCATCTAATTTCCAGATTGTTCTCTTAAATTCATCATATTGAAACCTTCCATCTAACAATGGGACTATCTCACATGTCAGTAATAAGTCAATGAAGCACTTAAACATAGACGATAAACTACCAAAATTTAGTATACAACCCCCTTAGTTTTATATCAAATGATGATGCTTGACCTCATCTCAAGATGCTCAGGTAAGTGAGTGACTTCTTTGTGTTGCTGCATAACAATTACTTTAGGAAATTAGAGGCCCATTTTTGCAGTTCTACAGGTAGATTTCTGTTACTGTGGCATAAATTACACTGCCAAGAATCTCCCATATTGTCCCTAAAAAGCATACAATAGAACTGTATCCCAGATCTTGTAGTTCAAGTACAATTTTAAATATCATTATTAAAGAATTTATAATATTAAAATACTATGTTACCCAAATTTTGCATGTGTTGTTTTCAAATATTGTGAGGACTGGGGTGTACATATATAGTTAGGTGGTAGAGTGTTTGCCTTGCATGTACAGTGACCCAAATTCAATCCCTAGTCATTCAAAAAGAATGGAAAAGATGTGATTGACTCATTGCCTTGACAATAATGAGTTGAAGAGATGGCTTAATAACTGAAGTGCTTGTCATGTAAGCATGAGTGCCTGAGTTCAGATCCCCTACACCCACATAAAATACTTAGCAAAAAATAGGTCATTCTGTCCCAAAGGCTTTCTGGTAAGAGTCAACTAAGACAAAGTAGTGAGATCCAGGTTTCATAAAGAAACCTGTCTCAATAAGTAGCATGAATATTATGGGAGTAATCAAACCTCTTTTGGGGAGAGGGAGTGAGAGTTATCTCTTACTCTTTGACTGCTTTTGGAACCTTTTTATTCCTTCTGGGTTGTGGCGTTCAGCCTTGATATGAGGATATGTACCTAGTCTCTCTCTCTCCATATATATATATATATATATATATATATATATATATATATATATATATATATATATATTTAATCCTACATTTGGTTGATGTCCCCAGAAGGTCTGTTCTCCTCTGAAGAAATGCCAAGGAAGGGGATGAATGGATCTGGGGAGAGGGGATGTGGCATGGAGAGATTGGGAGGAGGAGAGGGAGAAGAACCTTCTTGTTGAGATGTGATATATATGAAACAAGAAGAAATAAAAGAAAAAAAATGGAGACCATGTGAGTATACACTGTAAAATGAAATTCATGTGTGCTACTATTAACTGGGCCAAAACTGGTAGCTGACCAGGTACTAGTCCATTAAGGACACCTAGCATTATTAATCTGTCAACTGGATATTTTAATAAACTACCCCACACGTTCTTCTTTTTCTACCCACAGATCAATGCTTTTCTAGATTCTTCTAAAATAAAATTATTTTTTGTTCAATTTTAAGAGTTGTGTGAATACACAGCTGCATAACTGTCAGGCTCCATATCCTCATCGTTAAGAGTGTTAGCTAAGGTCACCCTCATGGATTTTTGGGAGATTCCATTTTCCCAGGTTTCTAGATTGTCCTTGAGATGTCCAACCCAATTCAGTTTTCTCAACCAGTGTTCTCTCCCTCTGTCCTCCCCATACCTCATCACTCCTGTTCCCATGCCCACTCCTTACACCACCAAGACCTTCCCTTAGTGAACTCAAGTTGTGTAATCTATTTTAACTTCTCAGGGAGATTCGAAGATCCCCTCTTGGAACATCCTTGCCAAATAGCTTCTTTGAGTTTTTGGTTTGTAACATAGTTATCCTGTACTTTATGAATAATACCCACTTACATGAGTACATACCTTCTTTGTCTTTCTAGTTCTATTCATTTGCCTCTCACTGTTTTTTTAAGATAATATTCCACTGTGCAAATATACCACATTTTCTTTATCCATTCTTCAGTTGGTGGATAACTTGGTTGTTCCCATTTTCTGGTTCTTACAAATAAAGCTGATATGGACATAGTTAAGCAAGTGTCCTTTTGGTATATTGGAGTATCTTTTGGGCATATGCCAAGGAGTGGTATGGCTGAGTTTTCTGGTAGATCTGTTTTCTTTCCTAAGAATCAACCATGTTGATTTACAAAATGGTTGTATAAGATTGTACTCCCATCATCAAAAAAGGAGTGTTCCCCTTGTTCCACATATAATCTGAGTTTTTTAATTTGTGTATTCCTAATGACCAATAACGATTATACTCTTTCTTTCTTTCTTTCTTTCTTATCCTTTCTTTTTTTAATTTTTTTTCTTTTGGTTTTATTTGTATAACAAAGCTCTGGTTGTCCTAAACTTGCTTTGCAGACCAGGCTTCCAGACAAGCCTCAAACTCACAGAAGTTTGCCAGCCTCTACCTCCTGAGTTTAAAAGTCTGGGCCAGCCTGGTCTCCAGAGTAAGTTTCAGGAAAGCTCAGGCTACATAAGAGAAATCCTTGGTGGGGGAGGGGGAGGAGAGAGAGAGAGAGAGAGAGAGAGAGAGAGAGAGAGAGAGAGAGAGAGAGGCAAACAGAGAGGGAGACAGAGAGAGATTATTAATTTCTTTATGGAGGCACTTAGTGTTATGAAATTTACTCAGCACCACTTTCATTGTGTTCCATAATTTTGGGTGTGTTGTGCATTTATTTTCAAAGATTTATAGAAAGTATTTAAATTCTTTCTTTCTTTCTTGACTCAGAGATTATTGAATAATGTTTAGTTTCCTTGAGTGTGTATGATGACCAGTGATTCTGTTGTTGTTGAAGTGCAGCTTTATCTGTGGAGGTCTGGTAGGATGCAATAGGTTATGTCAGTAGCTACAGATGCAGTAGCTTCTATGTATTGAAGCTCTTCTGTAGAAACAAGAACACACTACATAAGATAAATACACAGATACATAGTCATTGAAATAGGTTATTGCTTCCACTTTATTAGGTCTTGCCACATACAGTAGAATTTATTTAGTCTATTAGAAGGAAAACAAAAAATATTATTAGGCCATGACCATATTCATGTTACAAAAGATGATATATCACAAATCTTTACTTTTCCCTATTGATTGTCTTTCCTATTGTTGTAAAGTAGGTGTCGATAGAGCCCTCTCTAAGCTATTCTGCCCTTTCTTTTTTTTTTTTTTCGGAGCTGGGGACCGAACCCAGGGCCTTGCACTTCCTAGGTAAGCGCTCTACCACTGAGCTAAATCCCCAACCCTATTCTGCCCTTTCTAACATGGTTTTTAACTGCCTTTTCGTTGGACACAGTTCCAGTTGAATCTAATTCAGATCTTCATTCTAAGCTTTCTGTTCATAAATTTGACCTCTCTGTCCAAGTATATAATCTATGTAAGATTTCAGTTTAGGACATTCATTGCTAATCACTTATAGCTGCTCTTAGGACAGACTGGGTACTCCCATGTACTTGAAATAAACATTTGCTTCTCTCAACAAATCTGTAAGATAAGTAGGCCTATCTTCTTCACTTTATGTATTAGGTAATAACTGAATCATAGAGAAATTATATGACTTCTCTATACTTCATAGTATACTTGAAATTATGATCATAGCTAATATACTGGGTTTTAAGAGTAAATTTGGCACACTATATGGGAAGCATCTCCTATACAAGTTGTATTTTTTCTCTTATTGACTAATTTAAAATGCCACTATGTTTAACACAAAAATTCAACATGATATGGGGAAAGGCATGTGCAAAGGAAATAAATGAGATAGAAAAGCACATCCCAACACAATTGCATATTCTTGAGTACGGTTTGGACTATGTGGTAGACATTAATGTCGGTCCTAAGGCAATCTCCTCACACCCTCAGAGAGTATTGCTTCACAATCACAAATTTGTTTATACTGAACAGCAGCTCTTTGCCAAAGAGTAAGATTTTGTAAAATGCACGATTAAATGTATGAGATATTTAGGGAAAATGAAAGCCAATGTGGGTTTCCTTGGCCGACAAACTTACATATTTGCATGGAAGGTTTTGAAAATATTCTTTATAAAACAATGATAAGTATATTGTTGTAGTTTGACTACCTAGACAATTGATGCTGATTAACTGGGGCTAAAATGTTAGTAGTGATTAAGAATAGACCAGAATCACTGAAGTGAAGTTTTCTGGAAAGTGTTTTCTGAGAGCAAACAAAAGCTGTTTTATCTTGTCCTTCAGTTGGACTTGATAATGTATAAGAATCATCCAGGTGTTACTAGTTTTGAAGGCATGAAAGGCTCAATAAGACCATCTGAGGCTTGGTAATATGTGAGGACAGGGAAGACCACTAGTGAAGGTGCAGCCTTAGTTGCAGTTTATTTCCCAGGACTGAAGTTGAGGAACGTCACAATGAAGAGAGCTTAGGAGAGGCTATTGGTGAAGCCTAGTTGCATTGGAAGACTCCAAAGAATTGGAGATGCCAGAGCCATGGGATACCTACTGAGGAATGCTTCTAACAGGGAGTAGAACCAGCCCAGGAGAAAGAAGTTTGTTGCTGTCAACAAAAATGAAAGGAGTTGGAGATATGAAGAGCTGTTTGACATCAGATATGGAGATACAGAGTTTAGAGTTTGCCCATCTGGTTTCTGGTCTTGTTTGGTCTAATATTTCCTCATTCTTATGTTTTGGAATAATAATTTGTATCCTGTGATATTAGAGGTATGTGATCTGCTTTTAAATTTTGATTTTATAGAGGATTTCAGTTAAGTGATTTAATGACTGTCATAAGAGACTTTGAACTTTAGACTTCTAAATATATTTTTAAATTGTGATAGATTGTGGTGACTTTTGAAGCTGGATTATGCTATGGCTAAGTATGATTCCCATAGACTAATGTGTTTGGAAAAGCCTATGGGGTCAAGGGAGTGGAAGGTGATGGTTTAAATAAGCTCAGTCCAGAGAGTGGCACTATTAAGACGTGTGAACTGGTTGGGACAGCTGTGGCCTTGCTCGAAGAAGTGTGTCACTGAGGGGGTGGGCTTCTGAGACCCTCATCTTAGCCATGTGTCAATTTTCTCCTGTTTAACTTCTGAAAAAGATGTAGATTTCTTAGCTCCTCCAGTGCCATGTCTGTCTGGACATTGCCATGCTTCCTGCCATAATATAAAAGGACTAAACCTCAGAACCTATAAGCCAGCCCCAATTAAATGTTCTCCCTTATAAGAGATGCCTTGTCATGTTGTCCCTTTGCAGCAATGGAAACACTAATTAAGATATATATGGGGATTGGAGATTTAGCTCAGTGGTAGAGCACTTGCCTAGGGAAGCGCAAGGCCCTGGGTTGGGTCCCCAGCTCCGGAAAAAAAAAAAAGAGATATATATGGATTACTTTAAGAAGCACTATGAACTTGTGGAAAGCTGGCAAAAATATTTAAACATTACTTTTCAATTTTCAATACATTTGTTTTGTTTCCCTATGGTACAAATAAGCAGAGGGCTTGTGCACACACAGCAGGATTGCTAACACCAAGCTATATCTATAACTATCAAATAATTGTTTTCATTTCTGTGAATAATTTTCAACTTGTGAAAAATTTACAGAGAAAAATAATTTCTTTCTTATCAAATTGAATCAATCAGATATCTGGTCAATCAAGGATAAATGACAATATTTGATTATATTTGATTTTTTATGATACATGTTGAGGCATATATTCACCATAATGTAAATTTAGTGTATGAGAAATGTGCAACTTTAGAATATATGTAATTGCAAGTCTATTTCTTTCCTTTACAAATTTGACCAAACAAAACTTTGTTTCTACCTGTCTCAATGTTAGGCTGGAACAGATTTGGTAATGCAGTGAGAAAGGCATTCCCATATCCAAATTAGGTTTAAATCAAATTTTACTGAAAGTTAAATTTCACACCAGAAGCTATAACAAACATAGTAAGAAAAAGAGGGAATTAGAAAAAACCTATACTATATTTTTATTAAGAAGGTGAAAAAATATCACCCAAGTAATTTTTTTAAATTAGACATTATATTTATTTACATTTCAAATGTTATTCCCTTTCCAGGTTTCCACTCTCTAAAGCCTCTATCCAGTACCCTCTTACCCTGATTCTATTAGGGTGGTCCTCCATCCACCCAATCAACCACTCCTGCCTCAACACCCTAACAATCTTCTACACTGGGGCATCAAGCCTTCACAGAACCAAAGTTTTTCCTTCCCATAGAAGCCATATAAGGCCCCTTCAACTCCTTCATTCCTTCCCCCTAAATCCTGCATTGGGGTCGCTGTGATCAGTGGGATATTTGGCTTCTAGCATCTGCATTTGCATTGGTCAGGATCTGACAGAGCCTCTCAGGAGAAAGCAGTATCAGACTCCTGTAAGCAAGCACTTCTTGGCATCAGCAATAGTGTCTGGGTTTGGTGTCTGCATGTGTGATGGATCTCCAGATAGGACAGCCTTTGGATGCCTTTCCTTCAGTCTTTGATCCACTCTTTGTTCCTGTATTTCCTTTAGACAGGAGCAATACTGGGTTACGATTTTGGATATGGTCTGTACAGGATTTCCTTCCCCTTTGTGTGGTATTACAGCTAATGTCCTACCTGTGGGGTCCTGGGTGACACTTGCTTTTCTGCCTTCTGGGACTTTCTGGTTGCTATGCCTTGTTGCCCATTCCCCATTGCTACATACCTCTGTTCAATTTCCTGACCCTCTGTACATCTCCGCTATCTCCTGCCATACCTGATTTTGCCTATCTTTTTACCCTCCCCTCCTCTCTTCCTCACAAGTCCCTCTCATACTCTACTTCCCTTGATTATTTTTGTTTCCCCTTCTAAATAGAACTGAAGCTTCCTCTCTTTGGTTTTCCTTCGTCTTGAGCATCATGTGGTTCATGAGTTGTATCATGGGTATTGCAAGCTCTTTGCCTAATATCCACTTATCAGTAAGTACATACCATGTTTTTGTTCTTTTATGACTGGGATCACTCCAGATATTTTCTGCATCCATCCATTTGCCTACAAATTTCATGAATTCATTGTTTTTAAATAGCTAAGTATTATTCCTTTTGTAAATATACCATATTTTCTGTATCCATTCCTCTGTTGAAGGACATCTGGGTTCTTCCCAGCTACTGGCTGTTATAAATAAAGCTGCTAAGAACATAGTGGAGCATGTGTCCTTGTTATATGTTGGAGCATCTTTTGAGTATATGCCCAAGAGAGGTATAGCTGGGTCCTCAGGTCCCTCATCTTCACCAGCATCTGTTGTCACCTGAGTGACATCTTAGCCATTCTGACTGGTGTGAAGTAGAATCTCAGTGTCCTTTCGATTTTCATTTCCCTGAAGACTTCGGATGTTGAGCGTTTATTTAGATACTACTTGGCAGTTTGAGTTTCCTCAGTTGAGAATTCTCTGTTTACTCCATTTTTAATAGTTACTTGATTCTCTGTAGTCTAACTTGAGTTCTTTTTATATATTGGATATTAGCTCTCTATTGGATGTAGGATTGGTAAAGATCTTTTTGCAAATCTGTTGGTTACAGTTTTTTCCTATTAACAGTGTTCTTTACCTTACAAAAGCTTTGCAATTTTATAAGAGCTCCCATTTGTCAATTCTTGATTTTAGAGCATAAGCGATTGACATTCTGTTCAGGCAATTTTCCCCTGGGCCCATATGTTTGAAGCTTGTCCCCACTTTCTCTTCTATTAGATTCAGGGTACCTGGTTTTATGTGGAGGTTCTTGATCCACTTGGACTTCATCTTTGTACAGGGAGATAAGAATGGATCAGTTTCCATTGTGCTGCATGCTAACAAAGAATAGAACCAGCCAAGGAGAGGTGAGTATATTGCAGTCAACAAAGCTGAAAGGAGTTGGAGATCTAAAGAGCATTTTGACATGGACATGGAGACGCAGAGATTGAAGTCTCAGCTGAGTTTCAGCCTTGTTTTTGTCTAGTATTTCCTCCCTAAGTTCCCTTTTCCCTTTTGTAATGGTATTGCATATCCTGTGCCATTGTGTATTGGAAGTATGTGATCTGCTTTTTTATTTTGATTTTATGGAGGATAGGATAATAGAGATTGCCATGCATTTAAAAGGAAACTTTGAGTTTTTAAATATTGTTAAGACTTTGATAGACTGTGGAGCCTTGAAGTTGGAGTGAATGCAGTCTCATATTATGATATAGCTACAAACTTATGGAGACTAGGGAGTAGAATGCGATGATTGGAATACAAAAACATAGACTCATAAGGAGTAGAAGAATGTGGCCTGGGTGATGGAAGTATTTTACTCTGGGGGAAGGCTTTGAGATTGTTTTCACTCTCTTTTCCTGATACCTCCCTATTCAGTTGTAGAAATCTTGACTTCTCTTCCAATCCATGTTGGCCTATGTGCTGTCCTGCTTCCTGCCCTGATGCTAATGAATTAAATCCCAGAAACTGTAATCCAGCCCCAATTAAATGCTTTTCCTTTATGATAATTGATTTGGTTATGGTGCTTCTTCACGGCACTACAAACTGTAACTCATACAGATGCCCTGGACCTAGAGCTACAGATAGTTTGTTGTTAAGCTGTGGGTGCTGTTAACAAATACCGGTCTTCTGGAAGAACATAGAGTGTTCTTAACCACAGATCCATTTCTTCATCGCCAGGTTAATTAAATATTAATAACAAAATCCAACTGGGATATTGGCAGTTTTCATGTCTTATAGCAGTAAAGGTGAGTTACATAGTTAGGTATCTCTCTGAAGTTAGTCTTGCTCAAAGATCTGCTTAGCAGAGTTTCAACTTATCACTTGGGATGTATAAGATACTTGTCAAAATATAACAAAGCTCTCCCTGCTAGGTATGACAGAGATGCTTTCCTATCTACACTTGTCATTATCTTTGCTATTGTTTTTCAGTCTATTTTATAACCTTATATAATTTCTCTTTAAGGAAAATTGATCACTCTACTCTAGCTCTTGACATAATCAATCTGCAGCAATAAAACTGTGGTGTCAGTTTACACAGAGATAGATAAACCTAAAAGCCTTAGCAACAGTTTGGCTGGTTTGGGCATTCGCACAGTATACCTTTGCACAACAACTCAATTTGATGTAACCCATTTCCAATACTGGAAGGTGATTTCGTGACAGAAATGTCTGACTGGAGCTATGTCCCACCCATTATTTGGAATTTTCATTTAATTGCCTTTAAATATGTATGTATATATTTTAGCAAACACCTTCTGTATTAGGTTCCCTTCTAATTAGGCTCTATCCCTCAAATAGCCTTTAGTTTTCACTGTCTCTGCCACCTATTCACTCTCTCATATTTCTATTCCCTCCACTTCCCTCTGGAACCCCTATTCCAACCACTTACCACTTGTCTTTTTAGATTTAGAATTATCTAATTTCTCTGTCCTAGACAGATCGAGTTATCTACCTGAAATCCCTTATACTATAATTATCCACTCTGGTTGTTTGACTTGAAGCTTGGCTATCACTAACTTAAACACTAATATTAACATTTAAGTAAATGCGTGCTGTATTTGTCTATCTGGGTCAAAGTTTTATCTCACACTGGAAGATTTTTCTTTAATTTCATGTATTTACAGCTAATTTCATGATTTCATTTTTTCGCTGGCTGAGTAATATTTCACTGTGAAATACCAAATTTTCTCTCTTTTTTTTTCATTTTGGATATTTTTTATTTACATTTCAAATGTTATTCCCTTTTCCTGATTTCCGTGCATAAATACCCTATCCCATCCTCTTCCCCTTCTTCTGTAAAGATGTTCCCCCTCCCCAAACACCACCACTTACAGACTCCTCGCCCTGATATTCCCCTATGCTCGGGGCCTTTGTATTAAATACAGTTAGAAGATCAAACCTAAGGATAATATGTATAGAAGTTAGCAAAGACTACCAACTTAAAGGGCCAGTAATATCTTCAACAAAACTATAAAAGAAAACTTCCCTAGCACAAAGAAAGGGATGCCCATAAGCATATAAGAAGCCTACAGAACACCAACTAGATTGGAGCAGAAGAGAAATTACTCCTGTCACATAATAATCAAAGCCCCCAAAGCACAAAACATTGAAAGAATATTATAATCAGTAAGGGGAAAAGGCCAAGTAACATATAAAGGCAGACCTATCAGAATTATACCACACATCCCACCAGAGACTATGAAAGCATGAAGATCCTAGGCAGATGCCATACAAACCCGAAGAGAACACATATGCCACCCCAGCCTACTATATCCAGCAAAATTCTCAATTAACATAGATGGAGAAACCAAGGTATTCAATGACAAAATTATATTTACACAATATTTTTCCACAATCCATTCCTACAAAAGATAATAGATGGAAAACTCAAACACAAGGAGAGAAACTACACCCTAGAAAAAGCAAGAAAGCAATCTGCTTGCAACAAAACCAAGAGAGCCACATAAACATAATGCCACCGCTAACAACAAAAATAACTGGAAAAAACAATTACTATTCCTTAATATCGCTTAACATCCATGGACTTAATTCCACAGTAAAAAGACAAAGACTAACAGACTGGGTACATAAAGAGGACCCAGCATTTTTCTCCATACAGTAAACACATCAGTGACAAAGGAAGACACTATCTCAGAGTAAAATTCAGGAAAACAATTTTCCAAGCAAATGGTCCCAAGAAACAAGCTGGAGTAGCCATTCTAATATTGAATAAAATCGACATAACCAAAAGTTATCAAAAAATAAGGAAGGAAATTTCATATTCATCAAAGAAAAAAATCCACAAAGATGAAATCTCAGTCCTGAATATCTATTCTCCAAATGCTAGGGCACCCACATATTTAAAAGAGAACATACTAAATCTCAAAAGAGATATTAAACTTCACACAATAATAGTAGGAGATTTTAACACCCCCTCTCATCACTGGGCAGATCATGGAAGCAGAAACTAAACAGAGACATAGAGAAATTAAAAGAAGTTATGAACCAAATGGATTTAACAGATATCTATAGAATATGTCAATTTAAAACAAAGGAATATAGCTTCTTCTCAGCATGTCAAGGTACCTTCTCCAAAATTGACTATATAATTAGTTATCAAACAGGCCTCAACAGATACAATAAGATTGAAATAAGCCCATGCATCCTATCATATCATCCTGGAATAAGTCTGGTCTTCAATAACAACAATACCAAAAGAAAGCCCACATGCACAGGGAAGCTGAACAATGCTCTCTAAAATGATAACCTTGTCACAGAAGAAATAAAGAAATTAAAGACTTCTTAGCATTTAATGAAAATGGAGACACAACATACTCAAACTGATGGGACACAATGATAGCAGTGCTAAGAAGAAAACCCATAGCTCTGAATGCCTCCAAAAGAAACCAGAGAGAGCATACATTAGCAGCTTGACAGCACAACTAAAATCTCTAGAACAAAAAGAAGTAAATATACCCAAGAGGAATAGACAGCAGAATATAATCAAATTCAGGGCTGAAATCAACCAATTAGAAACAAAAAGAACAATACAAAGAATCAACAAAACCAGGAGCTGGGTCATTGAGAAAATCAACAAGATAAACCCTTAGACTACTGAGAAGTCACCAAGAGTGTATGCAAATTAACAAAATCAGAAATGAAAAGGGAGATATAACAACAGAATCTGAGGAAATTATAATTCATCAGATCCTACTACAAAAGGCTACATTCAACAGAAATGGAAAATCTTAATGAAATGAACAATTTTCTAGACAGACACCAGATACCAACATTAAATCAAAATCAGATAAAGCATCTAAACAGTCCCATAACTCCTTAAGAAATAGAAGTAATTGTTAAAGTCTTGAAAAAAAAAAACAAACAAAAAATCCCAGGATCAAATAGGTTTAGTGGAGAATTCTATGAAACCTTCATAGAAGGCCTAATACCAATTTATTCCACAAAATAGAAACAGAAGTAGCACTACTTAATTCATTCCTTGAAGCTACAATTATGTTTATACCTAAACCTCCAAAAGAGCAAACAGAGAAAGAGAACTTCAGACCAAATTTCATCATGAATATTGATGCAAAAATACTCAATAAAATTCGTATAAACTGAATCCAAGAACACATCAAATGGATAGTCCATCATGATCGAGTAGGCTTCTTCAAAAGAACACTGGGATGCTTCAACATATGGAAATCTGTCAATGTAATCCACTATGTAAACAAACTAAAAAACATGATCATCTCATTAGATGTGGAAAGAGCACTGAACAAAGTTCAACACACCTTATGTTAAAAGTCTTGGAAAGATCAGGAATTCAAGACTCATACCTAAACAAAATACAAGTAATATACAGCAAACCAGTAGCCAACAGCAAACTAAATGAAGAGAAACTTGAAGGAATACCATTAAATTCAGGGAGTGTACAAGGCTGTCCACTATCTCCCTACTTATTCAATATAGTACTCACCAACAAAGGAGGTCAAAGGGATACAAAATGGAAAGGAATAAATTAAAATATCACTATTTGCAGATGATACAATACTATGCTTAAATGACTTTAAGTTTTCCACCAGAAAACTACTAGTCCTGATAAACAACTTCAGCAAAGTAGCTGGGTATTAAATTAACTGAACAAATCAGTAGTCTTCCTCTAAGATAGAGGATAAATGGGCTGAGAAAGAAATGAGGGAAATGACACCCTTTACAATAGTCACAAATGACATAAAATACCTCGGTGTGACTCTAATCATGAAAGGGAAAGATTTGTATGACAAGAACTTCAAGTCTCTGAAGAATAACTTTGAGGAAGTTCTCAGGATATCAGATCTCCCATGCTCATGAATTGGCTGGATTAATATAGTAAAAATGGCCATTTTGCAAGAGCAATCTACAGATTCAATGCAATTACCATCAAAATTACAACTCAGTTCTTCATAGAGTTAGAAGGAGAACTTTGAAAATTCATATGAAATAAGAAAAACCCAGGATAGTGTAAACTATTCTTAACTTTAAATGAACTTCTGGGACAATCAAAATTCCAGACCTCAAGCTGCATTACAGAGCAATAGTGATAAAAACTGTATGGTATAGGTACAGATACAGGCGGGAAGAACAGTATAATAGAAATAAAGACCCAGAAAGGAACACACACACTTATGGTCACTTGATCTTTGACAATGGAGCTAAAACCATTCAGTGGGTAAAAAATAGCATTTTCAACAAATGGTGCTGGTTCAAATGGAGATCATCATGGAGAACAATGCAAATCAATCCATTCTTATCATCCTGTACAAACTCAAATCCAAGTGGATCAAGGAACTCCACAAAAATAAAAAATAATAACAAATATCAAACAAACAAAAAACAGACACATTCAAACTAATTGAAGAAAAATGGGGAAGATCCTGGAACACACAGACACTGGGGAAAATTTCCTGAACAGAACACCAATGGCTTATACTCTAAGATCAAGAATCAACAAATGGGACCTCATAAAATTACAAAGTTTCTGTAAGGCAAAGAATATTGTCATAAGGACAAAACTGCAACAAACAGATTGAGACAAATCTTTACCAATCCTACATCGAATAGAGGGCTATTACTCAATATATACAAGGAACACAAAAAGTCAGATTCCAGAGAGTCAAATAACCCTATTAAAAACTGGGGTACAGAGCTAAGCAAAGAATTGTCAGCTGAGGAATATCAAATGGCTAAGAAGTACCTAAAGATATTCTCAACATCCTTAGTCATCAGGGAAATGCAAATCAAAACAAACCTGAGATTTCACCTCACACCAGTCAAAATGGCTAAGATAAAAACTCAGATGAAAGCAGATGCCGGCGAGCATGTGGAGAAAAAGGAACACTCCTCCATTGTTGGTGGGATTGCAGACTGGTACAACCATTCTGGAAATCAGTATGGAGGTTCCTCAGAAAATTGGACATTGCACTACCTGAGGACTCAACTATACCTCTCTTGGGCATATACCCAAAGATGCTCCAACATATAACAAAGACACATGCTCCACTATGTTTATGCCAGCCTTATTTATAATAGCCAGAAGCTGAAAGAACCAGATGCCCTTCAACAGAGGAATGGATACAGAAAATGTGGTACATCTACACAATGGAATATTACTCAGGTATAAAATAATGACTTCATGAAATTATAGGCAAATGGATGGAACTAGAAAACATCATCCTAAGTGAGGTTACCCAATCACAAGAAAAACTAGACCCACAGATGCTATGAACTCACTGATAAGTGGATATTAGCCCAAAAGCTCGAATCACCCAAGATACAATACTCAGACCACATGAAGCTCAAGAAGAAGGATGTCCAAAGTGTGGGTGTTTCAATCCTTCTTAAAAGGGCGAACAAAAACATTTGTAGCAGAGGATATGGAGCAGAGAGTTTGGAGAATCGACTGAAGGAATGGCCATTCAGAGCCTGCCCCACATATGCCATATATATATATATATATATATATATATATATATATATATATATATATATATATACACACACAAACACACACACACACACACACACACACACACACACACAGTCACCAAGACTAGATAAGATTGATGAAGCTATAAGGGCATGCTGACAGGAACCGATATAGCTGTCTCCTTAGAGCCACAGCCAGAGTATGTCAAGTACAGAGGCAAATGCTAGCAGCAAACCACTGAACTGAGAATGTGACATCCATTGGTGGAATTAGAGAAAGGATTAAAAGAGCTGAAGGGGCTTGAGACCCCATATGAACAATAATGCCAACCAACAAAAGCTTCAATATATGTAGAATTCTTTGGTCCTGCCAAGGTTGGACGCCGAGTGTAGGGGAATGTCGGGGGCATTAATTGGGTAGATGGGGAAGTGAGCACCCTTGTAGAAGAAGGAAAAGGTGATGGGATAGAAGGTTTATGTCCAGGAAATTGTGAAAGTGAATAACATTTGAAATGTAAATAAAATTATCCAAAAAATTGCTTGATTATACAATAGAGCATACTCAATGAGATTCCATATGAAACCCCGTTAGTCGTGCCTGAAGGATTAGAATCAATTCTGATTAATCTCTAGCAAAGCCATTCCTAAGGTCTTGAATTTACTTCATATTCCACAGTTCAATTTTATAAAAATGCATAAACTCATAAAAAAAATCTCGAGATCTCTCAGACACTGGTTCACCAAACAGGCAGCCTGAAACAGCTGAGATGAGAGCTCCAATACATATACAGCAGAGAACTCCTGGGTCTGGGATCAGTCAGAGAAGATGCACCTAACACTCCAGAGACTGGAGGCCCCAGGAAATATAGAAATCTGGTAGGGAGGGTGAGGTGGGGACATCATTGTGGGACTGGGTGAGGTGAGGTGAGGAGGTATGGGATGTGGAACAGTAGAGGGTGGACCAAGAGGGGAACAAAATCTGGAGTGTAAAATTAAAATAAATAAATAAATAAATAAATAAATAAATAAATAAATAAATAAATGGAACAACAACAAACAGAAACAAACAAAAATGAATGTTCCTAAATGAACAATTTTTTCTATCATATATATTTACAATCATGAAGGAAAAATGTCGTTTTCTTATATATGATCTGCCCTTTATTTAGAGCTTATCTCAGTAATCTGACAGAACAGATTAATTAAGACATATACTTTGTTTACATAATTTCTAAATCAAGCCTGCTCTCTAGGCTATTTAGAGAAAAGATACCTTCCTGTGAATGATAAAATTAGCCCTGAACAGGTATTAAATCTTCCAGTTCCTGAATCTGTACTGTCCTGTCTTCAGAATTGTAAGCAATATATTTATTTCTTCTGAATTTAAACATTTCTTTCTGAGGGGAACAAGAAGATTCATAAAACTGAGAAAGGCAATACACCGTACAAAGCTGAGAAATTCAACAAAATTCACAAGATATAAGATGTTGTAGGGGTACAGCTTTCATGAGTTATCATCAGTGTTGAGGTAGAAGTTTGGCTGCTTACTCAGGGAACCCTTCCTCCATCTCGTTGTAAATACTTCAAAAAAATTCATTGTTTCACAAGAAGGACAAAGAAAAGTAATTTCTAATTTTAGTTACTCTTAAATTCTATATTTTATAAGCTATTTTTATGTGGGGTCTATAAAATTCTATATTATTTCAATTAAGCTATGTCCCCAATTTTCTTTTATAATATGTTCTATGTTTTTACAAGAGTGCTATCTTCTAAAAATATTATTTTGAATATTGTTTTTCACATCTCCTTGAAAATTCTCTCTCCAAAATCCTTGTGTGGGCAACTAAGGTTACAAGCAACAACATCACCTGACTCTGTTGCATAATGGATAGTGCACTGGACTTCTAGGAACAGCCATTCAAAGCCTGCTCCACATGTGTCCCATTTATATACAGCCACCAAACACGATAACACTGATGAAGCTAAGAAGTGCATGCTGACAGGAACCGGATGTAAATGATTCCTGAGAGATACAACCAGAGCATGTCAAATACAGAGGTGAACATTAGCAGCAAACCAATGAACTGAGAACGAGACCTCGTTTGGGGGAATTAGAGAAAGGATTGAAAGGGCTGAAGGGGCTTGCAACCCCATAAGAACAACAATGCTAACCAACCAGAGCTTCCAGGGACTAAAGCACTATGCAAAGAATATACATGGACTGACGCATGGCTCCAGCTGCATATGTAGCAGAGAATAGCCTGGTTGGGCACCAATGGAAGGGAAAGTCCTTGGTCCTGCCAAGGTTGGACCCCCAGTACAGGAGAACGTCGGAGGCAGGAGTTGTAAGGGGAAAGTGGGTTATGTGGGTGGGGAAGGGGATAGGGAGCTTATGGACAGGAAACCGGGAAAGGGAATAATATTTGAAATGTAAATAAAGAAATATATCCAATCAAAAAAAAAACTGCTAACATTTGAAATGTTAATACATAAAATATCCAAAAAAAATTAACATTTACTAAGTGTGGCTAGCATACTCTGTTAGCTACTGGATGAATTGATAAGGCCAAAGCAGTAGTTACCAGAAAAAAAAGGCCTGTTTAATAGAATATGTTCTAGCAAGATAAGGTTTAGGAAAAAATTACCCTTGCTGATGATATATGATATGCAGGAAGTAAAACTAGGTGTAGTGAATAGACAGAGATGAAGTAATATGGGAAAATATCACTTTATTATGGCATTGGTCTTCTATTTTCATGTTCTTCTCTGATTCCAGAATGTAAAAAGTTGTCATATGTCATATCTTGTTAAAATATGTCATAAAGTTCTTAAAAAATAAGCATTCTGGCAAGGAAACCATGCTGTAAGTGATAATCTTTACTAGATACTATTTTTTGATCTATTTTCTAATACTTATATTGCTATTTCTCAGCTCTCTTTTCCCTCTTTTCCATAAAAGTCAAGTACTGTGTGCTTTTGGCCTACCTTTTACTTCCTCAAGGTTTGCATGACTCCTTTTACCCACTTTTATAACATATACTTTTTCCTCACAACTCCTTTTCCATGTCTTTGTTTTGTTTTTGTAAAGATCTTTAAGCTTGGACCAAACAAAATGAGAACAAGAAAAATTAATTTCAGCGCACTTTTAACAGTTTGTACCAATCAGTAGAGAGTTTCTTGTATTCACACTCCCAGAGTCTCCTCTTAGCACCTTGGGGCTTACATCCATAGTTAGAAAATGTATCTTTAAGTATATTTCTTTATGTTTTGCTATATGACTTTAATCCATAGTGCTTTTCTTCTTTTTGTCTCATTTACTCCTCAAATATTTATATTAACAATCTCGTCATATCTTGATGCTGTTTCTTTTATAACAAAAATAATTTTTCCTCTGGGAATATTAAAACTGGTAAGAGACCCTTGTCTTTTATGCATACATTGTACAACTGAGCTATACTTACAGCCTTTCTCTTTTATAAAGTTTTATTTTATTTTTTATTCATGCATATGTATATTCATGAGTGTGAGTGTGTATGTACAAGTGTGTGTGTAAAAGTGTAAAAGTATACATGTATGCTTTTATCTTTTGAGACCAGAAAATTTTCTTCAATTCACTTGGTGCTGATTATAGGTAGTTGTGAACCTCCCCATGTGGATGCTGGTAACATAATTCTTACCCAGTTTTACTGGCTTAGTCATCTCTTCAGACTTGCCCCAGCCTTTGATAATTTGTATTTTTAAAGAAAGTATCAATAAATTGCCTATATTATGCAACATTCTCTCAATATAAGCTTAATTGACCAGCATGCAAGCAATAATCAGAAAATTGATGAGATTTGTCCATAAATATGCATATTCAGAAATAATGTAATATTATGCCAAATATCAGTCCTGAAAACATACATAAAAATGTCATTATAAGGACTGAACTGATTACAACATTATATGAACTGAGTTGCATAGAACAAGTATTAGTTTTTTTAAAGACATTAATTTTATTTGGCAGGGAGAGGAAGAATTCATTGGAGTATTTGAAGGGAGAAAAGGGAAGGACGAAATGTTATAATTTCAAAAATAATACATGAATGTCACATTAATTATACATATGTATATATGATTTATTAGAATATCTCATAATATGTAAGATTCTGGCTAATCTAATAATGGCTGTATTCTGGTAGAAAGAGAAAAAATCCAATTAATATTCAGTCTTTGGAATGTGTCATGGTAGAATGTCTGCTATAGAATGGTCTTCTACGTTAATTAAAATATGTAAATTGTAGATTAGCCTCATATTTACTGAAAACAATTTCATAAAGGTGGATGTTTCAGCTGGACTTCAGTGTAGGTTGGAATTCCAAAGAAATAGGTTTAAATACCAATGAAGAGATGAATGAACTTGCCAGTGAAATTGAAGGCAAGCAGGCAAAAATCAAAAACCTCTGTCATCTATGGCTTTTAAGTAGGCTGCCACCAGAATGTTTAGCCAGATTTAGGGTAGGTCTCCAGATCTCAAATGATCCAATGAAAAGTAATCCCTCAGAGATATTCTCAACTGTTTGAGTTTTAGTTGATTCTAGATATGGTCAAAGTTGACAATCAAGATTGGCCATTACACTGACTTTAACCTCCTTTACTTTAAGTCTATAACTATTCTACAATTCATGAATGTCATTTCTAAGATATAAGATAAAGTACCACTGAACTATAAAAATTTGATAATGCTGAAATTTTATGCTAGGCTTCTATCTACAATCATAGGAGAGTATCATTAATACTGTCGGGGGTTGACACTCTTCCACGGCATATGTCTCAAGTTGGGCCAATCAAGTTGGTTGTTTCCTCAGTCTCTGCTCCATCTTTATCCCTGCACATCTTGTATGCTGGACACACTTTGAGTCAAATGTTTTGAGGGTGGGTTGATGTCTCCCTCCACTGAACATTATGCCTGGTTACAGGAGGTGGCCACTTCACTCTCCATATTCCCTGCTGGTAGAAGTCTCAGGTAGGGTCACCCCAATAGACTCTCTGATCTTCAGCTAGCCTAAGAAATGCCGCCAACTCTTTTCAATCCTCATTATCTGCCCTTTTCTGCCTCGCTTCTTCCCAAACCCTATCCCCCATTCTTCTTCCCCCTTTACAACTTTTCCCTACTTCCATCTACCTCTGATTAATATGGGGAGTATTTTGTTTTCTTTCTTAGCGATGTTCACATATCTTCCCTTGGGCCCTCTTTTTACTTAGTTTCTTTGGGTCTGTAGATTGTAGCATGATTATTTTGTACTTTATGGCTAATGCCCACCTATAAGTTTATACATAACATATGGTGTTTTTGTATTTAGTATACTTTACTCGGGATAATATTTCCTAGTTTCATCAAATTGCCTGCAAATTGCATGGTGTATTTATTGTATTAAATAGCTGATTAGTATTCTATTGTGTAAATGTACATTTGTTTATCCAAGCTTCAGTTGAGGAAGATCTAGTTTGATTCAGTTTCTGGCTGTTCTGAATGAAGCTGCTTGCTATGACATAGTAGAGCAAGGGTTCTTGTGGGATAGTGGGGTACCCTTTTGATATATGGCCAGGAGTAGTATAGCTGTGTCTAAATTTTCTGAGAAGCTGACAAATTGATTTGCATCAATATTCATAAGAGAGATTGGTCTGAAATTTTTTCTTTTTCTTTTTCTTTTTTTGAGTCCATTCTGAATGGTAGGCATACACTGGAGCCATTCAGTGATGGATAGATTGATATCAATGACATCATCTAGAGTTACATGAGTTCAAGAAATAATTGAAAAAATATATTCACAGGATTGTCTTGTAGATGACTGTATATAGCATTTTCTTGACTGATGACTGATGACAAAGTGCCACTGGGAAGTTCACTTGAGGCTCTGCCTCTCACTGGGAAGTGCCACTCAGGACTGATCATCTATGAAAAATCAGGCTGACGAAGCCAAGAGAAAGAACAAGCAAAAAAGAAATACTTCTCTATGGCCTTTGCATTTGTTTTGCCTTGAGCTCCTGCCATATCAGCCATGTTGGAATACTTCATGAAATGTTATATAAACCCTTTTCTTTGGATACAATCCACTGAACTCAAGAAGGTAAACAAGCCGAAGAGCCCATGTGAGGATGCCTCAATCTCACCTGAGAGGGAGAAGAAAGATTGTGGGGTGTGGGGAGGGACCTGGGTGGCAAAGGGGACAGGGAGGGGAAGAGGAAAACATGGTCAGCTTTTAGGGGAAGGGGGTTCCGTTTGCTGAAGCCCTGAGTGCCAGCAGAAAGAATTGAAACAGGCAACCTTGGGAGGTAGGAGGTGGGGGTTCTAGAATGTACCAGAGACCTGGGTGATGAGAGACTGTCAGGACTCAATGGGAAGGTGACATTCCCTACAGTGGGGAGAGGGAACTTGTAGAGTTCACTTCCATTAGAAAGGCAGGGCCTCAAGTGGAGAGATGGGGTTGTGATCCCACAGTCAATAACTGACACATAATTGTTCCTGTCTAAAAGAACTGCAGGGTCAAAAATGGAGAAGAGCCTGGGGGAAAGGAGGTCCAATGACAGGTCCAAATTAGATTCAAGCTCAAGGGGAGGCCCCAAGGCCTGAGACTATTACTGATGCTATAGTGTGCTCACAGACAGGAGAAATGGACAGAAGCTACTGGCCCCTGTGGTTGAACTAGGGAAAAGCTGGAAGCAGCTGAGGAGGAGGGCTCTGGGAGGAGCAGCAGTCTCAATTTAACCTGGACCCCTTCCCCCGCCCTGAGATCACTCAGACACTGAGCCACCAACCAGGCAGCATACACCTGATATGAGGTCCCCAAATCATATAGAGCAGAGGACTGCAGGGTATTGACTCAGTGAGAGAAGATACTCCTAACCCTCAAGAGACCAAGGAGTGGGAAGATCAGGAATGGTGGGAGAGGGAGAGGGGCACTTCTTTTTGTAAACATGGGCTATATGGAACAGTGAGAGGGCAACAGGGAAGGGGATACAGACTTCACTGTAAAAAATATTAAATAATAAAAAGGAAATAAAAGTTGCTTTTGACATGATATTTTATCACAGGCATAGAGATTTGTACTAAGACACAAACGCTTATCAAAAACTGAATGAAAGAAATAGAACACTTTTGCACTTAAAGATGTCCATACGAACATAAGTAATTTACATAAGAAAAAGTTATCCTTCCCTACTATGGCACCCAACAAGTTCTCAATATAAAGTATATTATACATTGTCACATATTCCTCTGATGTCCTCATTCTTTATTATCCCATTCTCTCAATTATTACTCATTTTTGCCATTACATGAAAAAATTATGGTATGTAATTAAATGCCTTTTTATTTAATGTTTTATTTGTATGTTAGGTTGTTTTTCTAATCAATGTATATAACTTGCTTCTTTTTATTAAAGCTTTTGTAATGCTCACTAGCTGGTTTAAGTCATACCACCTAACACAGTTGAATTTTATGTTGTTCATTTGCACATTTTTTGGTCTATACTTCCTAAAATTATCTTAAGGTTTAAGTGAAAATATAAAATAATCTTATTTATTTATTTTAAGGTTTGTAGACCAAGCAACCAGAGCTTCCAGGACTAAGCCACTACCTAAAGACTATACATGGACTGACCCTGGACTCTGACCTCATAGGTAGCAATGAATATCCTAGTAAGAGCACCAGTGGAAGGGGAAGCCCTGGGTCCTGCTAAGACTGAACCCCCAGTGAACTAGACTGTCGGGGAGGGGCAATGGGGGAGGGGGGGAGGGAACACCCATAAGGAAGGGGGGAGGAAGGGGATGAAAAAAAAAAAAAAGAAGGTTTGTAGAGAGCTGTGACATGCCGCTCCTCAAAAGATGGCACTGGTTTCCGCCTTTCCACCCTCCCAACGGTGAGCGCTCCTTGCAGTAAACAAGTCCTTATTTGGCTATGTCTGCCTGGCCCGCTAGCTTTCGCATAGTGACAGCCTATCTACATGACCCATGTGGCTTGCTAGGACTGGCCAGTGCTAGCTATTTAAGTGTGGTGCAGGGCATTCCCCGGGAAGAGAGAGTGTCAGGAGAGAGTCAGAAGAGGGAGAGAGAGTCAGAAGAGGGAGAGAGAGTCAGAAGAGAGAGAGTCAGAAGAGAGAGAGTCAGAGGAGAGAGAGTCAGAAGAGATAGAGGTCAGAAGATTGTATCAAGGTTCCTGAGTAAAACTGCTTGAAGAAGATCTCCTGTGGTCGTGTCTTCCTTACTGGTTGAGGTTGGGCGCGGCAAAGGTTTATTTATTTTATGAGTACACTGTAGCTGTCTTCATGCACACCAGAAGGTGTCGGATCCCATTACAGATGGTTGTGAGCCACCATGTTGTTGCTGGGAATTGAACTCAGGACCTCTGGAAGAGCGGCCAGTGCTTTTAATTGCTGAGCCATCTCTCCAGCCCCCAATCTTATTTATTTTGATAATCTTGTTCTTTTACACAATGACCTTGTCCAAATGTTTTATCCAATTAATTCTGAAGTATCTGCATTGGCATGTTTGTAAGAGCAATAGTTTTTAAGAGTGAGCACTAAATAACACTAACTTTTTTTATATCAACTAACTAATAAACTATAAAGGGTCTTGTTATTTCTTGAATAATTAAAGTATACTCTGTTAAAGGATCAGTAGATCTTGGGAGTCCAGGTTGGTTGAGACTACTGGTTCTCCTAAGAAGTCACCCTCCTCCTCAGCTTCTTCCAGCTTTACCCTAATTTAACCGCAGGGGTCAGCAGCTTCTGTTCATTGGTTCAGTGCAAATATATGCATGTGACTCTCAGCTGCTTGTTGGGTCTTTCAGAGGGTAATCATGATAGGTCCCTTTCTTTGAGCACTCTATATAGCCTCAGTAATAGTGTCATGCCTTGGGGTTTCCTCTTGAGCTGTATCTTATTTTAGACCTGTTACTGGGCTTTCTTTTCCTCAGGATCTTCTCCATTTCCATCCCTGCAGTTCGTGCATGTCCTTTTGTGTCTGAATTACCTCAGTCAGGATGATATGTTCTACTTCCATCCATTTGCTTGCAAAATTCAGGATGTCATTGCTCTTAATAGCTGAGTAAAGTTCCATTGTGTAAATGAATTGCATTTTCTGTATGCATTCTTCTATCAAGGGACATCTGAGTTGTTTTCAGCTTCTCTAAACTCCCTGGCCTCCATGCTCTTGAGGGTTAGGTGAATCTTCTCTTACTGAACCCAGACCTGGGAGTCCTCAACTGTGTATGTATTGGGGGCCTTATCTCAGCTGGTGTATGCTGCCTGGTTGGTGATCCAGTGTCTGAGAGATCTCAGGTGTCCAGGTTAATTGAGACTGCTGGTTCTCCTACAGGGTTGCCCTCCTCCTAAGTTTCCTCCAGCTTTTCCTTAATTCAACCAGAGAGGTCAGCAACTTCTGTTTATTGGTTGGGTGCAAATACCTGCATCTGACTTTCAGCTGTTTGTTGTGTCTTTCAGAAGGCAGTCATAATAGATCCCTTTCTGTGAGTGTCCCATAACTCCAGTAACGGTATCAGGTCTTGGGGCCACCCCTTGATCTGGATCCCCCTTTGGGCCTATTGCTGGACCATCTTTTCCTCAAGTTCTTCTCCATTTCCCTTTTGGCAGTTCATGCTTATCCTTTTGGGTCTGAGTTACCTGACTCAGGATATTTTCTAGTTCCACTCCAGAGGTCTCTCAAATACTAGATCACCAACCAGGCAGCATACACCAGCTGAGATGAGTCTTCCAACACATGTACAGTTGAGGCCTCTAGGGTCTGGGTTCAATCTGAGAAGATACACCTAACCCTCAAGAAACTGTAGGCTCCAGGGAGTTTAGAGGTCAGGTGGGGAGGTGGGGTGTGGATAGCCTCGTGGAGCTAGGGGAGGGTAGTTATGGGATGTAGAAGGGTCAGATGGTGGACCAGGAGGGGCATAAAATCTGGAGTGAAGAAAAATAAAATAAAATTAAATTAAATTAAATTAAAAGAAATAAGATTAAAAAATAAAGGATCAGTAGATAATTGTGAGAATTTAGAAAGATCTGCTCATAAGGACTGACTTCAGAATTATGTTTTTCTAGTTACATCTGTTTACATGAAAATTTTCCATTAAGTTTGTGGACATCTAAGAAGTTTCCAATTATGGATATTGTGAACAGAGCAGCAGTGAATGTGAGCAACCATTTCTGTGGTAAAATGTATAATGCTTTGGGTATATAATCCTTTGTGTCCAAGAGCTACATTGATCTTGGGATATATCAATTTTCATCTTTTTGAGGAAAATCCATACTGATTTCAGAAAGAGATATATCAGTTAGTACTGATTGTCTTAAGCAACAAGGAATAAGTTTTCCTTACTAGCATATGTTGTAATTTGTTTTGTAGATCTTTCCCATTCTAACTTGACCAAAATCAAATCTCAAATTAGTTTTAATTTTACATTCTCCTATTGGCTAAGCAGGTTGAATATGTTTTAATAAGTATTTGTCATCTGTGGGCATAAGGATAACTGTTTATTGTTATGGGTTGTACTGGCTAGTTTTGTGTGTCAACTTGACACAACCTGGAGTTATCACAGAAAAAGGAGCCTCAGTTGTGGAAATGCCTTCATGAGACCCAGCTGTAAGGCATTTTCTCAATTAGTGACCGAGGGGGGAGGACCCAGCCCATTGTGGATGGTGCTGTCCCTGGGCTGGTAGTCTTGAGTTCTATAAGAAAGCTAACTGAGCAATCCAGGAGGAAGCAAACCAGTAATTAACAGCCCTCCATGGCCTCTGCATCATCTCCTGCTTCCTGACCTTCTTGAATTGCAGTCCTGACTTTGTTTGGTGATGAACAGCAATGTGGAAGTGTAAGCTGAATAAGCCCTTTCATCCTCTGTTTGCTTCTTGGTCATGATAGAAACCCTAACTAAGACAAATTATTACTGGGAGTAGGATATTCCTGTGACAACCTGACCATGTTTGGGGGAGGACTGTGGAAGAACTTTGGAACTTGGAGCTAGAAGAGCCAATGGGATATTAAGACCTCTGTGGGATGCTGTGTAGGAGCTTAGAAGATAATGTTGAGAATAGTGCAGAAGATGGAGTCCTAGGTTGTAAAATTTCAGAAGGAAGATTAAAGACTCTTGTCAGGGCTGTAGTATTTTGATTGTGACAGATCTGTTCTTTTGGTTAGCTGGGGCTGAAGAATCAGCTCTGATAAACAAGATATAAGAACTATTAAAGTGGATCTTTGCATTACTGGGGCTATTGATGCTAGTCAGCGGGAGCTAAGAAATTAGTGATGACTAAGAGGAGACCAGCATCATTGATGTGAAATCTTCTGGGAAGACTTTTCTGAGAGCCCATAGATGCTGTGTTCCAGAGAAAGCCAAGGCTACACCTTGTGCTGTGGCTGGACTTGGTAGTGTGTAAGAGTCAACCAGGTTGTACTGGTTTGAAGTCATGAATGGGTCATGAAGAGCAGTTGAGCCTGGGCACTCTGAGAGGCCATGGAAAGCCATTGGTGAAGGTACAGCCTCAGTTGCAATTGATATCCCATGACTGAAGGGGTCACGCAAAGAAGTTCAGGCTTGGCACCATGAAGAGAGTCTATGAGAGGCTATTGGTGAAGTCTAGTTGCAGCAGAAGACAGCAGTATTTGGAGATGCCAGTACCATGGGGTGATCACTAAGAACAGAAGCAGCATTGGAGCACAGGCACCTGGAGCCTCGAAGACAAAGTGTATGCTACAAAAGGGCAGAGCTGCAGAAGTGACCTATGCCCTTGGAGGGCCTAGAAGATCTTGAGTGAATCCCAGACATAAGACAGTTGTATTTTGATTTTGCTTTTGATTGTGACTGCACCCTGTTATTTTTCTATCTTGAAGTAAGAAAGTATTTTAGTGGAGTTCACAGTTAAAAAACCGAATTTTAAAATAACTTTGAATTTCAAAAGACACTGGGTATTTTAAAGGGTTTGAAGTTTCAATATCTAAAGATTATGGGACTCTTAAAGTTATTGATCTTGGGGATGAATAAGAAAATAAGCATTGAGCTTTAATAGTGATGTGTTTGTGTGTCAAGTTGACAAGGGGTTATTTGTACCTGCTGGTTTTGTGTGCCAACTTTACACCAGCTGAAGTTATCACAGAAAGGAGTCTCAGTTGAGGAAATGCCTCCAAGAGATCCAGCTGTAAGGCATTTTCTCAACTAGTGTTCAAGAGGGGAGAGGCCATTGTGGGTGGTGCTGTCCCTGGGCTGGTAGTCTTGGGTTCTATAAGAGAGCAAGCTGAGCAAGTGAGGGGAAGCAAGCCAGTAAGTAACATCCCTTCATGGCCTCTGCATCAGCTCCTGCTTCCTGACCTGCTTGAGTTCCACTCCTGACTTCCTTTGGTGATGAACAGCAATGTGGAAGTGTAAGCCAAATAAACCCTTTCCTCCCCACCTTGCTTCTTTGTCATGATGTTTGTGCAGGAATAGAAACCATGACTAAGACAGGGGTTATGCTTCTTTAGTAAAAGAGTGGCTATAGGTTTTCCTCCAATACCTAGGGGCCACTGGCCCTGAGAAGTTAGGTAGGTTTCTAGTACCAGAAATGGTTTCTTTTTTCTGGAGCAGATCTTAAGTCCAATTAGAGAGCTGTTGGTTCCCACCAAGGTATATGTGCAACTACCACTCCTTTTAGTGTTATTATCCCATGCTGTTGTCATTTAACAATCTCAATTTTTTAATGTCCATATATTCTAAGTGTCGCAAGTGTTTCTCAGCCATTTGTGTTTTATCTTTTGAGAAATTTATATTTAGTTATGTAGTCTGAAAATTAATTTTTTCTTGATGTTCAGGGTTTTGTTGTTCCTTCTGTACTCTATACACTAATCCTCTATAAGATGTAAAACTGATAAATATTTTTTTCATCCTGTAGCCTGCCACTTTGAGCTATGGTGTTCTTTTTTGTACAGAACCTTTGTTGTGGTGTCATTAGGTTTTTGGTTTTTCTTTTACTTTTTAATCTTAATTACTGCACCACTAAGATTTTGTTCAGAAACTCCTTTTCTGTACCCTGAGTTCAAATAGGTTCATTCTATCTGATCTTAGATGAATTCTTTGATCCATTTGGAAATGAGTTTTGTGTGGGATGATAGAAATAAATCTAGTATAATTCCTGTACACACAGTTATCCAGTTTCAATAGCATCATATATTATTGATGCATTTTTCTCCAGCATATAGATTTCAATTATTTCTGAATAGAAAAAGTGGTTTAAATCTGAGAAAAACATTTTTTCAAATAATTATTTTCGTACACAACATCAGAAATCTGGAAGGGACCACAAATCACAAGCCTTTAACTAGATGCTGCATCAGGACACCACCCATTCTTTATATGGATACATGAGCAATGTATCCATACATGGTGTATTTAATCCACCAGACAAACAGTTTGACAAATATCTTTAAAAGAGAAAAGGAAATCATGTAGAAAAAATTCACATAAAGAAAACACAAACTTATACTTCAATTGTGCCTATCAAAGTAAAGCTTTTTTAGTGAATTAGGGTTGTATAGTGAGATTAAGGAAGTTTTGAAACATAAATTTGCATGCTAGATGTGGTTGCAAGTGATAAGATAACTTTATAGACACAAAGTTCAAACCTTAGCTATTGCTTTAAAAGAAAAACTCAATATACCAGTAGAGTTTCTATAAACACTGTGCTGAGTCAACTTTATACCTTCCCAACCTTCATGCTGGCCATGATTTATGTATACAATTGGTGGTCATGTACCTATGTCCAATTGTCTATGGCTACTGTAAGAAAAAGGGAGCAGAATATGGTAAACTTATTGGCTTCCCAGAACATAATTAAAAATCCCAAATGACTGTTGGCTTCTAATAGTGCCATAACTAAACTTAGCAAATATGTTCTGCAGAAAAAAAATGTGCCATTAATCCTGGGACCAGCAATGATCAATCTTATTTTGAATACTCTAAACACCATAATTCATAGTGAAGCTGTCTTTGTACTTGTGGATGTTTTTCAAACAAAATTTATGTTTAGAAAAATGGAGAGTTTGTTGGAAAGAAGGTTAGAACATTAAATGCATTTGTATTGGTACAAAAGCATTTTACAAATCCTAATGGATACAAAATTTCTTTTAAAAATATGATAAGGCTTCCATGTACATCAAAACTTTGTAAAAGGTAATCGTGTGTACTCATATTTTACCATGTTACTGATAATATTGGAGATAATAGTTAATATAGTAATAACTACGTTGAATGTCTTAAGAAACTTAAATTTTAAAACACTTAAATTCATTGTCAAATGTAACATTTGTCAGTTATTTTCTACTAAACTACAGAGAAGTAAATTCTTTCTGCCCCAGCTGCCTCTTTTCCAAAACCTATCATTCATGTCATATCACTATTGAAAAAATTAAATTAAATGTGAATTTTTGATCTAGAATAATTCTTCAAATAAGGTACATGGCAGAAAGATTTTAGGTACTTTTCCTTTTATATTGCTAGAGAGAAATAGCCAGATTGATGATAAAATACACACCTTTCTCTAAAATTCTCATATTTAGAGAATCATAGAGAATTCTAGGTCAACTGTCTTAAGTAACACTAGGAAAGTGACATTTTCAATCTTCCCATTTTTATTCTGTAAATATTCATATAAACTTACTCTCTTATTCTTAAATTCACCTGTAGCGCCTCAGATAAAACCAAGTAATAGTACTATCCTTTTCATAAATAAGTTTATTTTACCATTTTTTTGCCTTTTAAATTATTTTACTTATTCACTTATTCCTACTCATAGTTGCTCAACTTTTTAGCTCTTGATCACTGTGTATCAGGCTTATATTGCAAGTGTGATTATTATTAATTGACCATGATAATTTTTAAAAATATAAATGAAACTATTGTATTGGGGCTATAAAATAGGGACAATAGCTGTGGCTGATAAGGATTTATTTGTTTTAAGACAATAGATGTTAGTGAATCTTGACTAATTTTCTTTTTTGCGTAATTTTTTATTGGATACTTTTTATTTACACTTCAAATGTAATTCCCTTCCTCTGTTTCCTGGCCATAAGTCTCCTATTCCATCCCCCTACCCTTTTTCTATAAGGGTGTTCATCCTCCACAATACCCACCATTTCACCCCCTGTTGACAGTCCCCTGCACTGGGGGGTCCAATCTTGACAGGACTAAGAGCTTGTCCTCTCACTGATGCCCAAGAAGGCCACCCTCTGCTACATATGCAGTTGGAGCCATGGGTCTGTCCATGTGTAGTCTTTGGGTAGTGGTTTAGTCCCTGGGAGCTCTGGTTGGTTGGCATTGTGGTTCTTACAGAGTTGTAAGCTCCTTCAACTCTTTCAGTCCTTTCTCTAATTCCTCCAACAGGGACATCTTTCGCAGCACAATGGCTTGCTGCTAACATTCTCCTCTATATTTGTGACACTCATGCTGAGCCTCTGAGGAGACTGCTATATCAGGCTCCTGACAGCATGCATTACTTGTCTTTATCTATATTTTCTAGGCTATGCTGGATCCCCAGATGAGGCAGGCTCTGAATGACCATTACTTCAGTTTCTGGTCTGAACTTTGTTTCCATATCGCCTCCTATGAATATTTTGCTCCTCCTTTTAAGAAGGAGTAAAGATTTCACGCTTTGGTGGTCCTTCTTCTTGAGCTTAATGTGGTCTGTGGATTGTATCTTGGGTAATTCAACCTTTTGGGCTAATATCCACTTACCAGAGCGTATATACGTGTGTGTGTGTGTGTGTGTGTGTGTGTGTGTGTGTGTGTGTGTGTGTGTGTGTGTGTGTGTTTTGTAATTGAGTTACCTCACTCAGGACGATATTTTCCAGTTCTATTTAATTGCCTATGGATCTCATGCAGTCATTGTTTTTGATAGCTGAGTAGTACTCCATTGTGTGGATGTACATTTTATGTCTCCATTCCTCTGTTAAAGGGAATCTGGGTTCTTTCCAGCTTCTGGCTATAAATAAGGCTGCTATGAACATATTGGAGAATGGGTCTTTTTTTTATGTTGGAGCATCAATTGGGTATATGCCCAGGAGAGGTATAGGTGGGTACTCCGGTAGTATAGTGTCCACTTTTCTGAGGAATCACAAGACTGATTTCCAGAGTGGTTGGACAAGTGTGCAATCCCAGCAACAATGGAGGAGTGTTCTTCTTTCCCCACATCCTTGCCAGCATCTATTGTCACCTGAGTTTTTGATCTTAGTCATTCTGACTGGTGTGAGGTGGAATCTCAGGGTTGTTTTGATTTGTGTTTCCCTGATGACAAAGGATGTTGAAAGTTTCTTCAGTTACTTCTCAGTCAATCGATATTCCTTGGCTGATAATTCTTTGTTTGGCTCTGAACCCCATTCTGAATAGGGTTATTTGACTCTCTGGAGTCTAACTTCTTGAGCTCTTTTTATATAATCTATATTAGCCCTCTATCAGATACAGGATCGGTAACCAATCTCTTGGTTGCCATTTTGTCCTAATGAAGCTGTCCTTTGCCTACCAGAAGCTTTCCAGTTTTGTGAAGTCCCATTTGTTGATTCTTAATCTTAGAGTATAAGCCATTGGTGCTCTGTTCAGGATATTTTCCCCTGTCCCCATGTGTTTGAGGATCTTCACCACTTTTTCTTCTATTAGTTTGAGTGATCTTGTTTGATGGGAGGTCCCTGATAGGGTTATTTGACTCTCTGGAATCTGACTTTTTGTGTTCCTTGTACCTATTGGATAATAGCCCTCTATTGGATGTAGGATTGGTAAAGATTTTTCCATTCTGTTTTTTTGCAGTTTTGTCCTTATGACAATGTTCTTTGCCTTACAGAAGCTTTGTGATTTTATGAGGTCCTACTTGTTGATTCTTGATCTTAGAGTATAAGCCATTGGTGTTCTGTTCAGGAAATTTTTCCCAGTGTCCGGGGTGTTCTAGGATCTTCCCATTTTTCTTCAAATAGTTTGAATGTATCTGTTTTTTGTTTGTTTGTTTGTTTGTTTGTTTGTTTGATATTATTTTTTTTTATTTTTGTGGAGTTCCTTGATCCATTTGGACTTAAACTTTATATAGGGCAATAAGAATGGGTTGATTTGTACTCTTCTACATGCTTCCCTCCAGTTGAACCAGCACCATTTGTTGAAAATGCTATATTTTCCCCACTGGATGGTTTTAGCTCCTTTTTCAAAGATCAAGTGACCATAGGTGTGTGGGTTCATTTCTGGGTCTTCAATTCTATTCCACTGGTCTATCTGCCTGTCTCTGTACCAATACCATACAGTTTTATCACTGTTGCTCTATAATACTGCTTGAGGTCAGGGATGGTGATTTCCCTAGAAGTTCTTTTATTGTTGAGGGTACTTTTTGCTATCTTGTTTTTTGGTTTTGGTTTTGGTTTTGGTTTTTTTGTTTTGTTTTGTTTTGTTTTTTGTTTTTTTTTTTGTTTTTCCAAATAAATTTACAAATTGCTCTTCAAACTCTATAAAGAAGTGAGTTGGAATTTTGATGGTAATTGCATTGAATATTTACTTTGCTTTTCACAAGACAGCTGTATTTTACTATATTAATCCTTCTAATCTATGAGCATGGAAGGCCTTTCCAACTTCTGAGATCTTCAATTTCTTTCTTCAGAGATTTGAAGTTCTTGCCATGCATATATTTCCTTTGCTTGGGTAGAGTCACACGGAGGTATTTTATATTATTTGGGACTATTGTGAAGGGTGTCATTTCTGTAATTTATTTCTCAGCCTGTTTATCCTTTGAGTAGAGCAACCCTACTGATTTGTTTGAGTTAATTTTATACCCAGCCACTTTGCTGAAGTTGTTTATCAGGCTTTGTAGTTCTCTTGTGGAACTGTTGGTATCACTTAACTATACTATCATATCTGCAAATAGTGATATTTTGACTTCTTCCTTTCCAATTTGTATCCATTTGACTTCCTTTGCTGTCTGATTTTTCTGGCTAAGACTTCAACCACTATATTGAATAAGTAGGAAAAAAGTTGGCAGCCTTGTCTAGGCCCTGATTTTAGTGGTATTGCTTCAACTTTCTCTCCATTTAGTTTATGCTGGTTACTGGTTTGCTGTATATTGCTTGTACTTTGTTTAGGTATGAGCCTTGAATTCCTGATCTGTCCAAGACTTTTATCATGAGGGGTATTGAATTTTTTTCAAATGTTTTCTCGGCATCTAGTGAAATGGTCATGTGTTTTTTTTTTTCTTTGAATTTATTTATATAGTGGATGATGTTGATGGATTTCCATATATTGAACCATCTCTGCATCCCTGGGATGAAGCCTACTTTTTCTTAATGTTTGATCATATTGATGTGTTGTTCTAGGATTCAGTTTGCAAGAATTTTATTGAATATTTTTGCACTGATATTCATAAGGCAAATTGTTCTGAAGTTCTCTTTTGTTGTTGAGTCTTCCTGTGGTTAAAGTATAAGATTAATTGTGGCTTCACTGAAGGAATTGGATAGATCTCCTTTTGTTTATATTTTGTGGAATAGTTTGGACAGTATTGGTATGAGGTTTTCTATGAAGGTCTGATGGAATTCTGCACTAAACCCATCTGGTCCTGGGCTCTTTTTGGTTGGGAGACTTTTAATAACTGTTCCCATTTCTTTAAGAGTTATGGGACTGTATCAATGGTTTATCTGATCCTGATTTAATATTGGTACATGGTATCTGTCTAAAAAAATTGTTCATTTTATGAAGATTTTCCAGTTTTGTTGGGTATAGGCATTTGTAATAGGATTTGATGAATTTTTTTTAATTTCATCAGATTGTTATGTCTCCCTTTTCATTTATGATTTTTTTTAATTTGGATATACACTCTGTGCCCTCTAGTTTGTTTGGCTAAGGGTTTATCTATCTTTTTGATTTTTCTCAAAGAACCAGCTTCTGTTTTGATGATTCTTTATAAAGTTATTTTTCATTCTACTTAGTTGATTTCAGCCCTGAGTTAGATTATTTCCTGCCTTCTATTCCTCTTTGTTGTATTTGCTTCTTTTGGTCCTAGAGATTTTAGGTGTGCTGTCAAGCTGCTAATGTATGCTCTCTCCATGTTCCTTTTGGAGGCACTCAGAGCTATGAGTTTTCTTCTTAGCACTGCTTTCATTGTATCCCATAAGTTCGAGTCTGTTGTGCCTTCGTTTTCATTGAATTCTAAAAAGCTACTAATTTCTTTCTTTAATCTTCCTTGACCAAGTTACCATTGAATAGATTGTTGTTCAACTTCCATGTATATTTAGGTTTTCTGTCCTTATTGTTGTTATTGGCGACCAGTCTTAGTCCATGCTGATATGATAGGATGCATAGGACTATTTCAGTCTTCTTGTACTTGCTGAGGCCTTTTTTTGACCAATTATATGGACAATTTTGGACAAGGCACCATAAAGTATGGAAAAGTAGGTATATTCTTTTGTTTTACAATGAAATGTTCTATAGGTATCTGTTAAATCCATTTGCTTCATGAATTCTCTTAGTTTCTCTAGGTTTCTCTTTAGTTTCTGTTGCCATGATCTTTCCATTGATGAGAGTGGGGTGTTGAAATCTCCTACTATTATTGTGGGAGGTGCAATGTGTGCTCTGAGCTTTAGTAAGGTTTCTTTTATGAATGTGGGTGCCCTTGCATTTGGAGCATAGATATTCAGGATTGAGAGTTCACCTTGGTGGATTTTTCCTTTGATGAATATAAAGTTTCCTTCCTTATCTTATTTTGATAACTTTTGGTTGAATGTCAATTTTATTTGATATTAGAATGGTTACGGTCAGCCTTTTGCTCTGAGGTAGTGTCTGTATTTGTCAGTTAGGTGTGTTTGCTCTATGCAGCAAAATGCTGGTTTCTCTTTAGATATACAGTCTGTTAGTCTATGTCTTTTTATTGGGGAATTGAGTCCATTGATATTAAGTGATATTAGGAATTATGATTGTTGTTTCCTCTTATTTTTGTTGTTAGAGATTTAATTATGTTTGTGTGGCTCTTTTACTTTGTTTCCATTGCAAGGAGATTACTTTCTAGTTTGTTCTAGGGTGTAGTTTCCCTCCTTGTGTTGGGCTTTTGCATCTATTGTCCTTTGTAGGGCTGGATTTTTAGAATAATATTGTGTAAATTTGGTTTTCTCATGGAATATCTTGGTTTCTCCATCTACGTTAATTAAGAGTTTTGCTGGATATAGTAGCCTAGACTGGAATTTCTGTTGTTAGTATGCATATGACGTCTGCCCAGGATCTTCTGGCTTTCATAGTCTCTGGTACAAAGTCTGGAGTAATTGTGATAGGTCTGCCTTTATATGTTACTTTACCTTTTTTTTTCCCTTATTGCTTTTAATATTCTTTGTTTTGTGCATTTGGTGTTTTGGATATTATGTGACCAAAGGAATTTCTTTTCTGGTTCAATCTATTTTGATTTCTGTATGCTTCTTGTATATTTTTGGGCACCTCTTTTTTTAGGTTATGGACGTTTTTTTATATAATTTTGTTGACGATATTACTGGCCCTTTAATTTGGGAGTTTTTGCTCTCTTCTATTCTTATTATCCTTCTGGTTGATATTCTCATTGTGTCCTGAATTTCCTGCATGTTTTGGGCTAGGAGCTTTTTGTGTTTTACATTATCTTTGGTGGCTGTTTTGATGCTTTCTATGGTATCTTCTTCCTCTGTGATTCTCTCTTCTATTTCTTGTATTCTGTTGGTAATGCTTGCATCTATGACTCCTGATCTTTTTCTTAGGTTTTTTATCTCTAGGGTTGTCTCGCTTTGTGATTTCTTTATTGTTTCTATTTCCATTTTTAAATCCTTGATTGTTGTGTCTGATTCCGTCACCTGTTTTTGTGTTTTCCTGTAATTATTTAAGGGATTTTTGTGTTTCATCTTTAAGGGCTTCTACTTTTATTACCTGTGTTGTCCTGTATTTTTAAGGGGGTTATTTATGTCCTTCTTAAAATCCTCCATCATCAAGATGATATATGATTTTAAATCCATATCTTACTTTTCTGGTGTGTTGTGATCCTCCATTTGTGCTTTAGTGGGAGAAGTGGGCTCTGATGATGCCAAGTAGTCTTAGTTCTGTTGCTTAGGCTCCTGTGGTATATATCACCATCAGGTTGTCTCCGGTATTAGCTTGTCTTGCTATCACCGACAGTGGCTTTACCCTCCTATAAGCTTGAGTGTCATTACTCCTGTAGACCTGTTTTATTTCAGTTGGATCTGGGAACAGAGAGCTGGGCTTGTGTGTCTTAAGGCCTCCAGTTGTGTTGCTTTGAGTCAAGGAGTTGGTCTTTTCTCTGCTCTCAGGTGTGTTTCAGCTCTGGGCTCAGTCAGAAACTAAAAGGTTCCTGCCCCTGTCTGCTCCTAGGTGCCTGTATCCAGAAGGCACTAGGTAGGTTCCTCTTGTGCCAGGAATGTGAGCAGAAATAGAGATCTCCTATGAGCTGACAGAACTGTCTGCACTTCTGAGAGTCTAGCTTTCTCCCCCATGGGACTTGGGTACAGGGGTCTGCGGTAGTTGTTCATCTCCAGGTGCAGCCAGAAAACAGAAATACCCTGTCCCAGAAAACTTCTTCCTTTGTGTGTCCTGACACCACCCAGCAGGTTACTTGGAGCAGAATGGTTGGTCTTACCTCTGCTCTTAGGTGTGTGAGTGTTTTTGGAGACTGGATTTCACCTCTTGACGTAGGCAGAATCTGAAAGTGTCCTGCCTCTAACCTCTCCCAGAAGGCACAGAGGGCATTAGGCGGGTTCCTTTTGTGTCAGGAATGAGGGCAGAAGCAGTTGTCTCCTCTGAGCTCTCAGGATTGTCTGTACTTCTTTGATACCAGCTCTCTCCCCCCACCAGATTTGGGTACAGAAAGCTGTGGTGTACAGAGAGCTGTTGGGGCCACTTCAGTTCAGTTCTGGGTGTAGGCAGAAACCAAAAGGTTCCTACTGCTCACTGCTCCTATATTCCCTGTATTCAGAGGTCACTAGGCAAGTTCCTCTTGGGCCAGAAATGTGAAAAGTAGTAGAGGTTTCCCTGAACTCTCAGGATTGTATTATCTTCTGAGAGTCTAGCTTTCTCCCCCATGGGATTTTCCATTAATTTTCTTACAATGAAGGTATAAATGCCTGTTATTATAAACCTGGGAAAAGATTGTGTCTTGTGAGGTCACAGGTCTTTGGGTCAATTTGTTACTGATAATTTTGTAAGTACATATGTGGTTAAACTGCATTCTATTTATGCATTTTATATACATAGACTATTCCTGATCTCAGCATGAATTATAGAAACTTAATTTTGAAAGGTGACTTAAGAACATATAACTTATAATTAGTCTAAATGCTAAGAATTAGTGACCATTTGTTTCTTGGGTATTGATAGAACATGTGTAACACCTCTACCAAGACATCCTGTAATAGGTCATAAGAGCCAGGGGATTCAGAGGAGTCCTGTGACACACTGTCTTTTGGATATGGTGTCATTTTCATGAGAGATGGTGTGACTGTTTGCAATGTAAAAAGGATTAGTAGTAGTGAATAAAGGAAGGAACTGGGTAAGGGAAACTGAATAGGATCACACAATACAATATTTACAAAACTAACATTAAAAAATCCACAGGACCTACATGATTATATTATGTAAACAAAAATTAGATAAAAATGGGGAGATAGATGGCTGGAGATGGCTCAGTGGTTAGGACTCATCTGCTCTTCCTAAGGTTCTGGTTCAAATTTAGGCAACCACATGGTGGTTACCATCTAAATTGTTCCCTCTTCTAACAGTGTATTATAAAGAAGAGTGTCAATATATTAATTCAACAAGGAAAATTTAAGTATTATTACCGATGTATTACATAAAATAGCTGGAATCTAATAAGAGAGTAGACATCTATGAACAATGTATTATATGTAGAGAAATATGTTAGTCTATCATTTATAAAACAGTAATTTAGATACAAGAAATTACTTAAATGATCAGGTACTTTCAATAAATTCAGTGTTTGATGTATAAGCAAGATTTAGTCTATCAGCATTAAAATATGCATTTTCCCATACAGGTAATAGTTTATTGAAAAGTGTAAGCAAATGATTAAGCAACTGAAACATCCATTAGAGATCAGAAGTTTATTCAATTTTCCCTTCTACCTAAATGATTTAAGGATTCTGTATTTGGTGACTAATCAGCATTTTCCTGTTGCTTTCTGTCAAATTTTGTATGTGTTCAGTTTGATTTGCTTATTTCACTTTAACAGGAAACCTGTCATGAATGCAATAAATAAAAGAATCCCTTAGAAAAGTTTACTTTGAGGTACATTAATTTCTGAATTGAACATTGTTTTATAAGCTCATGTTACCTAGCATACTTTAATGCACCTTAGTTTCTCTGTTCTTTGTCTATTCATGTCCTTTATTAACTTATTCACTTTGCAACCTGCTCACTGCCTACCCCTGGTCAACCCCTCACACAATCCTTCCTCCTATTTCCCCATCCCCCATTTCCTTCTTTGCTAAGAGGGTGAAGACCCACATGTATATCCCCACCCTGGCAAATCAAATCTCTTGCAAGATTAGGTGCAATCTCTCCCACTGAAGCCAGACTAGGCATCCCAGATGGAAAAATATATTCAACATACAGTCAGCAGTTTTTGGGATAGCCCACACTCCAGTTATGGTGAACCCACATGAAGATTGAGCTCCATGTCTGCTATATATATTTGGGGAGGCCTAGATCCAGTCCATCTACCTTCCCTGGTCTGTAGTTCAGTCTCTGAGACCCACATGTGCCCAGGTTAATTGACTCTGTTGGTCTCTCTGTAAATTTCCTATCAATTTTAGAGTCCACAATCCTTCCCCCAACTCTTCCATGAGAATCCCAGAGTTTCATCCAGTATTTGGCTCTAGGTTTCTGTATATGTTTCAGTTAGCCACTAGATATAGCTTCTTAGAGGACATTTGTGCTAGATTTCTGTCTGCAAGCACAACAGAATATCATTAATAGTGTCAGGAATTGGTGCTTGTACATGGGATGTGTCTCAAGTTGGGCCAAGTTAGTTGGCCATTCCCTCAGTCTCTAATACACTGCTGTCTTTGCCTTTCTCAGAGACAGGATAAATTTTGCCACCAACCAAAGAATACACATGGAGGGACCCATGGCTCCAGGTGCATATGTAGTATAGGATGACCTTGTCTGGTATAAATGGGAGGAAAGTCCTGGGGGAAATGCCCCAGTGTGGGAGAATGATAGGGGCAGTGTTGGTGGTAATTGGATACACAGGAAATAGGGGAGTTTGGAAATAGGAAGGGCAAATAAACAAAAAACAAATACAAAAGGAAAAATTTGTAGGTCAGTTGGTGTCTCTATTGTTCCATTTGGCTTCCTACTGGGTTATAGGAGGTGGCCTATTCAAGTTCCATATCCTAAATGCCATGAGTTACAGCTAAGATCACCCACATTGATTCTTGTGTACCTCCTTTATCCCAGGTCTCTGTCATGCCTTTGTTCAGGATCAGGTGTAGGAAAGGACAGGAGATGGCCAGATGGCCAAGATTATAAGTGGAAATCTGTAATTGACAGAGTTGGGTCAGGGAGCATTAGCATACATGTCTGATTCAGTCTTTTTTTTTTTTCATCTTTATTAACTTGGGTATTTCTTATTTACATTTCAATTGTTACTCCCTTTCCCATTTTCCAGGCTAACATCCCCTAACCCTCCCCTCCCTTCTCTATGGGTGTTCACCTCCCCATCATCCCCCCATTGCCACTCTCCCCCCAACAATCTAGTTCACTGGGGGTTCAGTCTTAGCAGGACCCAGGGCTTCCCCTTCCGATGGTGCTCTTACTAGGCTATTCATTGCTACCTATGTGGTTGGAGCCCAGGGTCAGTCCATGTATAGTCTTTGGGTAGTGGCTTAGTCCCTGGAAGCTCAGGTTGATTGGCATTGTTGTTCATATGGGGTCTCAAGCCCCTTCAAGCTCTTTCAGTCTTTTCCCTGATTCCTGCAATGGGTGTCCCATTCTCAGTACGTGTTTTGCTGCTGGTAGTAACCTATGGATTTCTGTATTCTGGCTGTGTCTCTCAGGAGAGATCTACATCTGGTTCCTGTCAGCCTGCACTTCTTTGCTTCATCCATCTTATCTAGTTTGGTGGCTGTATACGTATGGGCCACATGTGGGGCAGGCTCTGAATGCGTGTTCCTTCTGCCTCTGTTCTAAACTTTGCCTCCCTATTCCTTCCCAAGGGTATTCTTGTTTCCCTATTAAAGAAGGGGTGAAGCATGCACATTTTGGTCATCCTTCTTGAGTTTCATGTGTTCTGTGCATCTAGAGTGATTAGAGCATTTGGTCTAATAGCCACTTATCAATGAGTGCATACCATGTGTGTTTTTCTGTGATTGGGTTACCTCACTCAGGATATTTTCCAGTTACCTCCATTTGCCTATGAATTTCATAAAGTCATTGTTTTTGATAGCTGAGTAATATTCCATTGTGTAGATGTACCACATTTCCTGTATCCATTCCTCTGTTGAAGGGCATCTGGGTTCTTTCCAGCTTCTGGCTATCATAAATAAGGCTGCGATGAACATAGTGGAGCACGTGTCTTTTTTACATGTTGGGGCATCTTTTGGGTATATGCCCAAGAGAGGTATAGCTGGATCCTCAGGCAGTTCAATGTCCAATTTTCTGAGGATCCCAGACTGATTTCCAGAATGGTTGTACCAGTCTGCAATCCCACCAACAATGGAGGAGTGTTCCTCTTTCTCCACATCCTCGCCAGCATTTGCTGTCACCTGAGTTTTTGATCTTAGCCATTCTCACTGGTGTGAGGTGAAATCTCAGAGTTGTTTTGATTTGCATTTCCCTTATGACTAAAGATGTTGAACATTTCTTTAGGGTGTTTCTCAGCCATTCGGCATTCCTCAGCTGTGAATTCTTTGTTTAGCTCTGAACCCCATTTTTTAATAGGGTTATTTGTCTCCCTGCAGTCTAGTTTCTTGAGTTCTTTGTATATTTTGGATATAAGCCCTCTATCAGTTGTAGGATTGGTAAAGATTTTTTTCCCAATCTGTTGCTTGCCATTTTGTCCTAACAACAGTATCTTTTGCCTTACAGAATCAGTCTTAAGGTTAAAAAAAAAAAAACAAAACACATAAATATATATCTGACAAATGAAGAGAAAGGCCTTAATTTCTTTAAATGGGAAAACATACCAAATATTACACCCAAATATGTAAACAGTATAGTAATTAGGGTATTCAGATTAATTATCTAATTCT
Source organism: Rattus rattus (assembly GCF_011064425.1). Lineage (NCBI taxonomy): Eukaryota > Metazoa > Chordata > Mammalia > Rodentia > Muridae > Rattus > Rattus rattus. The sequence goes on from NC_046172.1 coordinate 68,572,173, forward strand.
GACATCAAATAACCACGTAGTAGAGAGAATGATCAATTCAATTTTAAGATTTATCAAATTTTAAAACGTGAAATGACTTTCAAAGTGTATGTCATTCCAAGTCCAGACTAGGAGCCCAAATTAGGTGCTGTTAATTAATCAATTTCTATATTTACTAATTAGTAGAAAACTACTAATATGTATTTCATATCATTGATCTATTAATCAAACTGTTTAAAACTTGCAAATTTTCAACATGAGTAGTTTTTCACACTTAATAAAATCTTGAGAAATGAATCTCAATACAGCATTTATTTTTTTTTGGTATTTTCTAGAAAAAATGAAATTGTGAATCAGACAAAATAGGTCACTGATTCCACAGACACACCATTAGAATGATGTGGTTGACAGTAAGTGAAAGAATACAGTACAGTCATCCTGGAATCTCAGTAATACTTCCTTATTTTTGAGAAAAATGTAAATATTTTTCACAGTGAAGTATCATCCAAATTAAAGTGTTTATGTGAAATACCTGAAGAAAAATAAAGCAGTTTAAGGAACAGAAAGAAGCAAAACTGACAAGAGTTTTATGACAGCTGATTTTTGATGAAGTAGAATAAAATTTAAGTAAATGTAAGAATGAACATTTTACAGCAAGTAAGAAGCCAGTAAAAAGGCACTGAGATAAAAAAATTATTTTTCTCTGTGAAAGAAACATCCTTGGAACGTATGTAACTACAGCATTTAATTAAGGGAATGTATAAATTAGAGATGTTGACAGATATTTGGTCATACAAATTAAGATTTTGTTTTTATTAAAATGAGATTGTAACGAATAAATGGTAAGCTGATCTTCTATTTTGTAATGAACATCCAGGGCCTCAAAAAGTGAACATTAACAGAATGGCCATAAGCAAACAGTTTTAAGACTAATAGTCCAAAAGAGACATGATAGTCATATGTACTAGAATTGTAGCTTTTTTCTTCAAACGAAATAAGCATATGTGGGAGTTTATATAGACCACAAATTGGATTCAATCATGCATTTGATCTTCAGTGTTTTTTGACTAATGCAAAGAGTACTTGAAGAAACTGGTCCACTGTCGCGCCCACCTCGACCAGCAAGGAAGACGCAACACCGTTGGATCCTTCTCAATCAGCCTTTATTGCAGGACACCTCATTGATGATACGGGGACCCCGAGGAACAAAGGCACTTGCCTTATATACAAAACAGACTGTAGCTGTAAATTTGTCCACTAGGGATTGGTGGAGTATGAAATAACCTATTTAGCATGAATATCACCCTGGCCTTGTAGATGCTGGGGGTATGCCAACACATGCGCTGTAGGTGTTTACCACAAACGACCACCGGATGTCCGCGCCATCTTTAGCCACTCCCTACATCTCCCCCTTTTTTGTTTTTTTAAAAATGAACCCATTAGGTGGAGGTAGTGGTCTGAGAGAGGTCAGACATGCCTCACAGAGTGCCCAGCTCGGCCATGGCGAGTCACTCTTGCAGTTAGGACTGCACCCCAATGGCTAGAGATGACTATGTACAACACACCGTTCTGGGCTATACGTGTGTGTTTAATATTAGGGGAGAACCAGAGCAGAGGGGCATTGGACCAGCCCGAATGTTCAAACAGGGCGAAGGCCACCTCTGTCTATGACTGGTCTAGATCTGGTGTCACGTCAATACACGTCATTGCTCCTGTCTTAGGTCGTTCTCTCTAAAAACTCGGCCTTACCCCGTCACTGAAATTAACCCTATCGCCACGGGCTCCTGTCTTAGGTTGGTCCGAGCCTGAGGAAAGTTGCCCGTCTCTGGATACAATGACTTCACATGACAGTGACAAAATATGATCTAGGGCGAACTCTCAATCTATCAGAGAGGCCAGCCATACACTGGGAGAAGCACCGCTTTCAATGGCCGCCATAGCCTGGTAAACAACCGCTTTGTGTCTGGCATGCTCTCATTGTAAACGGCAAAAAAGCCATAGACATACTCCACATCCCAAGAGGACAATAGCCCCCCAGGCAAACATGCCAGCCCATTCTTTGAAAAATGAGAAAGCATTGGTGATCCACGAGGTGAAATCTCCAATCGAGATGGGTTCCATTCTGGTGTTGTTAAGGACAGCAATCTGCATCAGCAATTGTCTCGATAATTGTTCCGCTTCCATGAACCAGTTTCCTTTCAAATAATTCGAGATCTCTTTGCTCTGTTGAGAATACTGAGAAAGGTTAGCTTGCAATGGAGTAACACATAAGCCTCTAAGAGAGGAAACGCAGGACAGCTGTGTCATATGATATAATGCCTCAATTTGTTCCTGAAGCAAATCTATTCTTTGGTATAGCTAATAGAAAGCCAGATGCCAAGTGGGCATTAAATTCTTCTTGTATCTCCAATGCCACTGTGGTTCTTTCTACAATCTGATTGATAGTCTCAGCTGTCTGTACCTGATTAATCATAGGTTTAGTAGCGGCATGGCGATCCGCAGCAGAGCGGCCATGCGTATCCAAAATTAAGAAATTTAGAGTAAAAAGAGCTAAAGACAACTGTACTCTTGGTGTTTTGCCATAGGCAATTCCCCCTTTTTGTTTTTGTAAGAGCTCCTTTAAAGTACGATGTGTTCTTTTTACAATTTCTTGACCTTGGGGATTGTATGGCAATCCTGTAGTATGTTTGACCTGCATTGTTTGGCAAAATGTCTGAAAAGACTTTGCAGTGTAGGCAGGTCCGTTGTCTGTCTTGAGACTGTCAGGCTTTCCCCAGGCTGTCCACGCCTGTAAGCAATGACTAATGGCATTACGAGCCTTTTCACCAGTCATCAGAGTGGCATGTATAATGCCGGAACAGGTATCAACAGCTAACACAATTTTACATTTTGTAATTTGGGGGTGCCTGGCTCCTAGGATAAGAGTTCTATAAAAATATTATCTCAATTTAGACCTGTTTCTCTAGGTTGGCTTATGTCACATATTGTCTAGAATGATTCCATCAAAATTACCAGTTTTATGTCAACTTTTGTTATAGATGTTATAATTTTTTAACCATATCCAATAACTTAAAGGCCAATAATCTATGACCAAGTCATGTAGAGCATATTTATACATTTAAAACCAGTCAGAAACAAAATTGAAGTGGTTAACACATGTCTTTAATATTTAGACCAAGCACCATTTTTGTTTTTCTAGCTGTGATTTAAAAAGAAGCACCTTGTCACCTGCTAAATCTAATAACAAGTCAGGGATTTTTCTAAGAGAAACAGCCATCAGCTCCCATACCAAGAAGCTGAGGAGCTGTTGGCACCTTTAAGATCAGCTCCTGTAGATGCTCTGCCCCCGGGCAGCTTCTCTAGCTGACCTAGGCTCCTTGCTGTAGGTACAGGGCTCCAAAAGCCTATTGAAACTGTTTTTATTTATTTGTTCTCTATTTAGAAATGAGTTAAGACCAAATCAAGGTGTGAATGACCTGTAGATAAAGTTTTTTATCATTTTTTCTTTTGAACATGAAACATAAAACATTTAAACAACGAAAAACAAAAACCACAGACATAAAATGACAGACATGGACAGCTTGGTGCACCAAGGACAGACAATAGACATAGAGGGGGAAAAACTAGATGCTGTCCCACTGAAAGGACCCAAATATCTTGTCTATGGAACCCAGAACCAGAAATAAGCATTTTCTCCAATAGAAGCCAGCAGAGAGGCAGGACGTCTCCTGCCTTTCTTCTGTTCCCAGGAGAGCTCTGAAAGTTTTTCTCTTTCTCCAAAGCATCTGTGGAGAGTCTGGGAGGACTGTTTTTCCCAAACCCATTCTCTCTCATGTCTAGGGTGTAAACTATCTCTAATCAGGGTCCAAAGATTAAAACATAACTCTAAAAGAATGCATACACAAAAACACTTTACCATTACCTTGTCTCTTTTTTATTACAAGTTTTACTCACACTAGCCCAAATCATCGAGGCCTTTTCTAGCCCATCTTACCCCAATATGTCCCTGTTTTATGGCTCCAGGAGATAAGGGATGCCAAAAGGTTTTATGGCCCCTGGTTCTTGGAACAGAGCTACTAAATCAGGAGAAGGATCGATCTTCAGGTCCTCTTTATTTTTATATCTTCCTGTCGGAGTAAAAGTTTGTCAGAGTTGATGAGGCATCTGCATTTGAAACACATCTGGTTAGGCTTGGCAGACCGGTTTCTGGAATGTTCTCTGTTTTAACTTTTCACCTTTGGCTGTTGGCAGTTTTTCGGTCCGTGGGGCTTCTCTGTCCCCCAACCTGGGGCATTTTGACCATAGGGGCAGGAATTGGCTGCTGTGGGGATAGGATCAAAGGCACTCTCCATGTTAATGATGACTAACGAGAAAAATAACTTAATGTTGGAGACTGACTCCTCTCTTGGAATAAAACCAACAGATAAGGTAGGCTCCCTTAAAGAGCTTCTCTTAATGAGCACTCTCTTTCTGTGAGCAAAAGTTGAAGGTCAGGCCTTCAACTGGCAGAAATTTTTTTTCTTGTTCTTGTTTTCTTTAGAGTCCTCCCCCACCTCACTCTCAGCCTTTTCAGATCATTCCTCCTGTAGCATTTCTAATGTAGCCTGTCCCTTTAAGGTTCCTTGTTCCCAAGCAAAATGTAAATCTCTCCCAGCTTATCTCAGCTGTCTACCTGAGATTCCCAGAGACTGCGAACCAAGGTGCAATAGCATCACACTCACTAAGAAATCTCTCTATAGTGCTTCTTTTTATCCTAAGCCTTTTTCTTTTCAAACAGCTCTGAAGAGCCAGAAAAAATTGGATGAGACTGAAGTCTCCATGCTCGCTGCAGCAGCTCGCAGCTAGTTTCGCTCTCCACTACTGTGTGGGCTGGGAGCACAAGCACAGATAAAAATACTATGTTTCAAAAATTAACGTTGGCTATCAACCAACACACCGCCACTAGAGTGGGGGTCCATAAAATTAAGTTTCCCTACTCACTACACTTGCTCCATAGCCCAGAGAGGCAGGCTCTGGTTAAACTCCCCAGTCTCCAGGGGTGAGACAATATCTGCCAAGAGCCTCAATTTGAGCGATAACAAAAGCTGAGTTGACTCAAAGGTTTTGACTGACTCTGTTAATTGCTTTATTGTCTAAAACTCAACAGGTTCATGATGTCGCTGCCCGTTTGCATCCAGAAAAACTGGAAAACTCAATCCTAACTCTTTCCATACTTCTGGGCAAAAAGAAGTACTTCCTGCAGACTTCACCATTGTTTTACCTTGAAAGTTATACGGTGGTGCAGGAGGTGCTGTTGGCATAATTGTCTTCTTATTTAAGTCCTTGGCTTGTTTCTGCACAGCATAAGTGTTTGGCCAGTCAGAATGATAAACCTCTTTCTCATAATGAGATACCTCCTCCTCAAGGTCAGCTAAGTCACTATCACTAAACTCTGAATCACTAGACATTTCCAAGGTCAATGCCTTTAATGAGGGATACATTTTCTATGTTCCTTGATTTTGATTATTATTCCCGCCTTTGTCTGTCCTCTCCTTGATCTTTTCTGCCTTTTCTTTTACCTCTTTTCCTCCTTTTCTTTTCTTTCTTTCCTTCAGAACTTTCTCTCCTTCTGACATACTCTCCTGTTGCTCTGTGAGGATTCTCTGACCTGTCCTAACAGCTTCCTCACACCGTTTATCTTCTAAGCAGGCACGGACCATACGCCAAAGCGGCCTTGTCCCTGGTTTAAGCTTGCCCACTGTAGTCTCCTTATCCAGATCTTTTCCTAGCTTCTCCCACGCTCTCAAAGTGAGCGACCCTGACACTATAAACCACGGGGCACAACGGTTACACTCATCAAGAAAACACAACAGGATTTTCTTTTCAATTTTAAGCTTACGCTGACCAAGAAGCTCCTGAAGAGCTGACAGGAGCGGGGTGGAGTGTGAGCTTCCCATGCTTTTACGACCTTATTTACGATCGATTTACGAGCAGGGCGAGTTGGCGAGCTGGCGTGTTTATTTACACACGATCTTGTGGCTCATCAGTGGACTCTTCCCAACAAATGCATTCGTGCCCTGGACTATGGCAATTCAGACAGAAGCAACACCACAACACAAAAAGAGTATAAGGCAAAAAGTGCTAGTCCAACCCACAAAGGATCAAATGGAAAAGACAACATTACCTTGCTCCAAACCCCTTTTTTGCCCTCTAAACCAGGCTATCATTGTCTCTGCTTTTCCAGAGAACTTTATTGTCCTACCAGGGAAGTTTTACAATCCCTTTATCCGGAGCTTTATCGTCCCAATTTCAGGAACTTTACCGTTCCACTTCTAGGAACTCTATTGTCCCAATTCCGGCAATTAACTGCCACCCTTTGGGAACTTACCGACGACGACCGTCCTGTGGTTGAAAAAGTTCTGGATCCAGACGAAAAAAGATTTTTCGGGTCCCCGTACGGGCCACCAGTTGTCGCGCCCACCTCGACCAGCAAGGAAGACGCAACACCGTTGGATCCTTCTCAATCAGCCTTTATTGCAGGACACCTCATTGATGATACGGGGACCCCGAGGAACAAAGGCACTTGCCTTATATACAAAACAGACTGTAGCTGTAAATTTGTCCACTAGGGATTGGTGGAGTATGAAATAACCTATTTAGCATGAATATCACCCTGGCCTTGTAGATGCTGGGGGTATGCCAACACATGCGCTGTAGGTGTTTACCACAAACGACCACCGGATGTCCGCGCCATCTTTAGCCGCTTCCTACAGTCCACAGTATTTGAAATGTTTTATATGACAATTTTTTGTTAAATAGAATAGAAGCATATATCCATTGTTTACTATTATGCAGTAAGAATATAAGTTTTCCTTTTCTCCAACAATTTGAATCTATTAGAAACTGATAGATATTGAGAACTTCATAGGAGACCAATCATTAATCATTTTCATCCCTCTGTATGCACTCCAAGTATCAAAATACATGGCAGTCACATGAGACTCCTAGGCCGGTTCATAATGCTATATGGAAACAGTCTTGAGGTTTCAGCTTATGGGTGACAAAAATCTTTTTCTTATCTCAGTAGTAAGACAAGCACTTTGCACATACTTTGCTCTGACACATGTGGTTTTAGCTGAATGACAAAAATTCTCCTGCACAATTTTCTTATCTGACTCATTAGAAAACGTTGATAAAATGTACTATAATTAACCTTGAAAAAATGTGAAACAGATTCACAACAAAACTGAAAAAAATGATTACATCTAGTGTCCATTCTGCTTAATATTCAAGATATAGAGATAATATTTTACTGTATCATTGCTTATATATTGAAGATTAAAATGATTGTAACACTTATAATACTGCCATTACTTGGGCACCCATTAATGTAACATTTTATAAATAACTCTGAGTAAGGGAAACCATATTTATGACATTTCTAGAACTTTAAGTTTGGGTGATTCTTTGTGGCAGGCAACATTAAATATCATATGGGTCTCAGTAGCATTCATAGTTCCCAGTAATAGATGCCAAGAGGCATTTCATGACATTTGTGACCTCTAAATATGCCTCCAGTCATTGGTAAATGATTGCAATGAGGAAAGTAATCCTAATTGAGAAACACAAGTTTAGAGAATGGAAATGACAATTGGGTGTTCTTTTATACACTCCGTAAATTATTCAAATGTCCATCAGAGAGTAAGTTGTAAGCTTGATTTTTGAAATATATTGGTAAATGATAGAGGTATTGCCTCTGCTTTAATATAGCTTCTAGGAAAAATAAATCTTAGTCACTGAATACACACATATATGCCCAATTCCAAATTAGAGGGCAATCTGTTGAAACAAAGAAATGCCTTGGATATGTTGATCAAGTAATCAAACTTCTTGAGAAGGTGACATTTAACTTAACACAGGAAGAATTATAAGATGCCCATCATAGAAATGTTAGAATAAGAGAATTTGAATCATCTAGACCATTATAATGAAATTTTTTTCTATAAGCAAGGTGAAATAGTGACAACTTTTCTTGCATTATTTTAGTTAATTAAAGTACTGCATATACTAGCTGCTTGTGGTAACTCCATGTTTATCTGTGACTTCGTGTACATATTTAGGGAGCAATGGCATTTCCTCCTCTGTATTTAAGTGACTCAATATTTGATATGAATTTAGTTCCTATTATTTTATTATGTATGCAACAACAGCTGCAACTAGGTTAAGAATGTAGTACATATTTGCAAAGCTGGGGAGTGGCAAAAGTCTTACCTCAAACTTGTATTCTTTGGCTCCAAAAAGATCAATAATTTGGTTACTCTACTTAAAGTCTTCTTCTGGGAATAAAATAAAATCAGATAAATGTACCAAGAAGATACAGCATAAAAACTGCAGTGCTTATGAAGCAATGAACAATAAGTACATAAAGAAAAAATGCTACTCTAAGAGATCAAACCTTAGATCATTTGACTTGTATGACATTTGTTATCTATCAAGACCTATTGCAACATTCAAAGATGATGCAAAGCATGTATCTTTTTCTCCCTTGGCTCACCAGACATATATATGTTGGTAGCAAAGTACATCAGGGAAAGAGCCCTAAGGAGAAAGAAAACAAACAAATCAACATTCAATTTCTGGATTTCTGGGAAGGCATTCCCAACTGAAGAGTTGTAAATATCTAATGAATTCCAACCACTCCAATTATGTCATTTGTTTAATAATGATAAGAACATAAATTTCTCCTAAAACAAGATGCAGTAAGAGCTTGGCTAAGATAATGCATACCTATCTGCTGTGTAAACAAAATATTATAATTATCTACTTGATTTTAAAAATATGCTCTTTTTTAGCTTTTACCCTTTTCATTGCCATATTCAGTTAATGTCTATTTCTTTACATAGCTTGACTTCTGAAAAGTAACATGAATGTAAGCATGCTACTTTGTATAATAAAACAGAAATTTAAAAATGAAAAAAAAAGAGAATAAAATGTAAAATGATCATGTCCATCACTAGTTTACAAATTGTGCTTTCAGTTTAGGATGTTCTTTTCAAACAAAGTTAACATGGAAAACTGGTTACTAAATACATCATAAACAAAAATAAGGAGCTAAAAACATTAAGAGTTGCTACTTAATTGATTGGTTATAAACAATATTCTAGGTTCATAGCAACTAGATGCCATTCCATGGAACATATCAATATTCAGGAACCCACACAAGGCTAGCCATGACTACAATTATCTTATGGTTCTTGTATTTTTTCCAGTTATGAAAAAGAAGAATACAAATTACTCAATTCTAAATATATATTTCTATATATTAAATTGGCATTGAAATAGCATGTTTCCACATCCATCTGTGTCTCTCTCTTTGTAAAATCAACACTCATTGTCTGAGATTTCAAGTTGCTTGAAAAATATTTCTAAAAATATAAGACACATTTGACCTCTAATCAACCTTTCAATAGTCAGTTGCTATAAATTTGCTGGAAAATGATACAGGTTTTTGTTTGTCTTCTCTGAGTCACACAGACTATATTCTTTAGAGGGGAAAGGAAACAAAATTCCTATATTAATTGAAAAGCAGTTAAATTAACTTCTATGCTCTCAGTTTCTTTGCAATATCACAGCATTATTTAAACAAAATTTACTAACTACTAAATTTACTCTATTAAAGTTTGTTTCAATCATTTAGAATTTGTTCATAGTTTATAGTTTTGTCATTTATCGTATATTCACTAAGTTATACCATCATCATCAGTACCTAATATTGTTTATTTCATTATTTCCCAATGAAATCTCATACTAATTATTTATCACCAACTACTCTCTCTCTCTTTTTCTTTATCACAAGCATGTACTGATCTGATTTCTGTTCATACACTTGCTTATTATGGATATTTCAAAAATAAGAAAATAGCAAAAGAAGTAAGACTAACAATGTGACTTTATATCTGATTTCATTCACAGGTTTTTCACTGTGTATATAACACATTTTCTTATTTTTTTTCTTAATTTGAGGAAATATTTATGATTTGTTTGAGGTATTACAAACAGCATTTTTGTGGATAAATTTAATTTTTCCCAGCCATGTACCTAGCTACAGAATTTCTGGGTTTCTACCACATTATTACACAAAAGGCTTAAAAGGGGATTTTGAAACAAATGTTACAGAGATCGTTCAGTGTGATTAAGCAATTAGAATTCTTCCTAAAAATAAATAACTGCATGCAGGTAAGAATTAGAATTAGAATATTAATTTAAAGGTTAAAAAGATTGAAGCATTATTTCTCAGATTTAATAACTTGCAAATAAGTTAGCCAAAAAAAGCTAAAGCTATTTTCTTACCCTACTGGTCATTATAACTTAAATATTTTTGACACTTTAACGCTGCTATTAGTACTTATGAATTTCATTACTGTCAAATTGTAAATTATACTATGAAAGATTACTATGTCAGATCAAATTCTTAGGCCATTTTATATATGAAATATTTGATGCTTAAAATAAACATTCTTGTATTTGTAAATGACTAAATGAGCAGACACTTTGACAGGAAATATAAATACAGACAGATACAAAATGAGCCTGAAATATTTTTCATTCACTAGAAAATGAATGCAGCTTTTCATAAAAATTGTAAAATATTTTGCTGATTTTTCTTATGCATTACTAGTTTAAGGGGCTATTCTTAAGACAATCATAAAAAATATATATAATTGAAATGATTCATGCTCTAAAATAGCCACCTACCCAAGAGTACCAAGAATAATCAAAAGAAGCTAAAATTCTAGGAACAAAGCGCCGGGTAGTGGTGCTCACTCCTACAGTCGAGCCCACACGAATCAGCAGTCTTTGCACAATGTACCCAGTTATGTTTTTAGAAGTTAATTAGGCCTCCAGCTAAATTCTCTGAAGTCCAGACTCTTAGTCAATTACTGACAAGAGAAATTTCATTAGAGACCATGTGGTATAACATTCAAGAAGCTTTAGTGACATAATTAGATTATATATTTTGGTACATGTTCGTGGGAATATCTAACCGTTCTTATTGCTGTAGATTAAATTTACTTCATTCTATAGAACTGCAGTCATTCCACATGTTACCTAATTCTCATCTCTTCTACACAGAGACAATGATGCACTATGCCTCCTTTTTTTCTTTCTTTTCATTTTCACTTTCTAATTTTAATTATTCCCATTAATACAAAGATTGACACACTACAATCTAATTTTTTCTTTTATTGGATATTTTATTTATATTTCAAATGTTACCCCCATCCCGGTTTGCCTCCAGAAGCCCTTTGTCCCATCCTACCCTCCCCCTGCTTCTATGAGTGTGCTCCCCCACACAACCACCCACTCCTTCTGCCTCCCAGCTCTGGCATTTGCCCACATTGGGGGCATCAAGCTGTCAGAGGACCAAGGGCCTCTATTCCCATTAGTGCCCAACAAGGCTAACCTCTGCTATATATGCAGCTGGAGCCATGAGTCCCTCCATATGTACGCTTTGGTTGGCAATTTAGTCCCTGGGAGCTGTAAGCAGTATGGTTGTTTGATATTTTTTGTTCTTGCTAGGTGGTTGCAAACCCCTTCATCTCCTTTAGCCCTTCCTCTAACTCCTTCATTGGGGACACTGGTCTCAGTGAAGTGGTTGGCTGTGAGCATCTGTCTCTGTATTTGTCAAGTTCCTGCAGAGCCTCTCAGGAGAAAGCTGTGTCAAGTACAGTCAGCATACACTTCTTGGCATCCACAATAGTATCTGGGTTTGGTGACTGTGTATGTCTAAAATCCTAAATGATGGATGAAATCTTAAAATATGAAAGTAGAATGTATCTAGTATAGAAAAATAGAAAGAATTTTAAAACCAGGTATCCTGATCTTGACCAACATATAGGCTCCACTGGGCTGCATGGCCCGTGTTTTCCAGATTAGAATATTATAGTACATGCAGTTGTCATCATCTATTATTTCATATTTACTATTGTCTTTCTTCTACTGTTCAAATGGTGTGGATCTTAATCTGTGGGTCATCATGACTTCTTTGAGCTTGAATTACAATTACGCATGGGTTGCTTAAGACCATTGGAAAAGAAAATTTACATAAGATTTATAATACTAGCAAAATTATAATTATGAAGAAGCAATGAAATAATTTTATGGTTGAGAGTCACCAGAACATGAGGAAAGGTTGAGAACCACTGCTCTGGACAATACTGGCACTAGTGCAAACCTTCACCATTAGTCACAGCGAGTCTTTGCTTTCTGCCAGTACTTTTGTCTATTGTATACAATTTGTTTTACATCAAAGATATTGAAATATATAAAAAATTCCATGGTAAAATAGCAAATCCCAGAAAGTTTGATTTATTCATACAATTGTTGTTTCTTTTTCAATTTTGGTTGAAAGTTTTTGTCCGTATTACTAAGACAATGTTTTGTTTAAATGATTTTATGAATATTTGTGTTTGCTTTTATGGAAGTGGTAGGATTTTGGACATGAAAGAATATAAATATTCTCTGTGTTGCAATGTAGAAAAAGGTAGGCAGTATTTCTATTTACTAAACATGACTTTCCAACTCACTATGTAATCCTGGCAGACTGTGAGGTCCAAAAATAGAAAAAATATATTCTAATACTGTCAACTGTGATGTTGTTTACTTATTTGTGAACTAGTATTTTTTCAACTTTTTTGTTCTCTGTAAATTGTCTGCAAAATCTAGCTGCTATATATACACATAACTTCATTAAAATCTCCTTTACTTTTTGATTCCCTTGTCTTTAAATCATTTGACTCACCAACTGTATTCAACAAGGACCTATATAAAATGCGTTTTATGCAGTATCAACAAAGCCATCTACTATAACAATTTGGGGATTTACTGCAATATATGGGAAATAAGTGGATTTAGCAAAAATAAGCATTTGACTGGAGCTCTAAAATGTACTTACTATCCATCATCCTTCAACAAAGTACTAGCTAGGTATCAGTAAGACTATTTTTATGAAGGAAGGGTGTTGAGAGGAAGACATGGTACATTTCCTAACAGATGAGTGCTTAGTGTGGTGATGTAGATTTTAAATAATATGTGACTATTTCTCAAGTTATAAGACTTAAAACTAAACAACAACAGAAAATGATTATTCTGCTTTGTTTTTTTTTTTTGCCTTGGAGTTCCTCTGAATTTGTGGAATAAAAGGCAAAACACTCAGATTTGGGCAGAGGAGGAGTCCAGGAGCTGAGAGGGGGGGATTAGATTCAGAGAACAGGTTGAGAGGACACTTGTATGCACAGTTGAGCCTAGTAGAACCTGAGCAGGGGAAAAGGATGGAACAGTTGAGAGAGTGAGGCAAGAGAAGGAAGCTAGGTGGAAAAGGGGACAGTTTAGAGACACGATGGGGAACTGAGAAGAGTTAGAGGAGACAGGAGAGAGTGAGGGAGGAGGAAGGAAGATAGGTGGAAAAGGGACAGTTTAGAGACATGATGGGAACTGAGAAGAGTTAGAGGACAGGAGAGAGTGAGGAGGAGAAGGAAGATAGGTGGAGGGGACAAGCGAGACACGATGGGGAACTGAGAGTTAGAGGACAGGAGAGAGTGAGGGGAGGTGAGAAGGAAGATAGGTGGAAAAGGGGACAGTTTAGAGACACATGGGGAACTGAGAAGAGTTAGAGGAGACAGGAGAGAGGAGGGAGGAGAAGGGAAGATGGGTGGAAAAGGGGGACAGTTTAGAGATGCGATGGGGAACTGAGAAGAGTTAGAGGAATCAGGGAGGAGAAAGAGAGCTAGCGAGAGAGAGTCATTCGTGGCAGAAGAAGAAGCTGGGACTTGGCAAATAAAAGGTGCAAGGGATGAGGGATTTGGGAACTAGAATGGGACAGTGTGAGGGTGGATCTCTTAAATCAGACGCTGGATTGTTTTCATTAATTGAGTTGTGTGTTCTTTTATGTGAGGGTTTGAGTGTAAGAAAGTGTGTGGCTGGGCTGTGTTTCCGCCAAGATATCTAGCAGATATCTGGGGCACTGAGGTGTAGGACCAAGCAGGGTAAAAGACCAAAAAACATTTACCATTTCATTTTTTTTATATATTTACAACAACAGTTATACTGCTTTTCCATAAGTGTTTTCTACTACTTTATACTTGTTAAATTATTATTTTTCCTCCTCTTCCTCCTTTTCCTACCATCTCCTAGTCCACCTGCAAAATCTATTGTGTTTCCCTTCCCAGGGAGATCCATTCATCCCCTCACAGCCCTCTTTTTCACTTAACTTCTCTGGGTCTGTAGATTTTATCTTGATTATTATATATAGCTTAATATTTATTTGCTTAGTAGCTAATATTTGAATTAGTTCATTCAGGATTATTTTTTTCCAGTTGTATCCATTTGCCTGCAAATTTTCTGATGTCATTTTTAACAGCCTAGTAATATTCCGTTGTATAAATGTATCACATTTTCTTTATCAATTCTTTGGTTCAAAAACATTTATATTGTTAAGTGTAGAGTACTGGGGAGGGGGACTGGGAATGAGGCCAGCAATGGGGGTGAGCAAATGAATAAATAAATAAACAGAAAAAAGAGTCAAATAAAAGAGAAGTTAGACTTGAGCTGATGATAATAAAGAGTAAAAAGATGTTAATTTATTTAATGGAGGAAACTCTCTAAACACATTTAAAATATACAGATGTCTGTAGTCACAGCAGGTGTAATCAGGGTGATTTCAAAAGAGACTTTTTCACTGTCATTTAAAATTATCTGTTTTATTACATATAACTTGAAAACATACATAAATTAATGAATTATCTATATATATATACATACATATATATACATATATATACATATATATATATATGTGTGTGTGTGTGTGTGCGTGTGTATTAGCATCCTGTAGTACATGGAACAAATATTAAGTTGCTTTTTAAATTAAATACAGTTAAAATGTTTTTAAAACAAAACCCACTTGAATTTTATGAGGCTTTCTTGCTACAACAGAGACAATTTTATAAAGCATTTAATATTTTGAAGAAATATGGGCATTAGTTTTGCTTTCCATTATGAGTAATCAGTTGAGCTACAATTTATACCAGCCATAGTATTCTCAATTTATACTTAGCTAAACTCAATTCATATAAAATGATATTTGTCTGTAAAGTCTTAAGCTTTGTTGTATTATGATCTCAATATAACTATGTTAGCTGGCTTACATACAAAGAGAAAATCTGCTGCATATTCTGATTATAAGGAGTCATCAGGTTTCATTTGTAATTTTTCCCCATATGCTTTTGAAACTGTATGTTGAATTTATCATTTACTCACTTTGGACAGTTACAAGTGAGATGTAATCTAAGTTAATTTGTCAATTTAAAAAAATATTAAAACAGATAATTTGCCATATGAGAACATAGAGAACATGTTGTTTTGAAGTATTAAGCCAAAAGGTTGAGATTTGAATTACAGTTATCAGTTTCCTAGCCCTGACTAGTTGAGATGTTTGGTCAAATCTTGAAAGTTGTAAATAACAGAGATGGTAGATTAGTTTACCTAGTACAATAACGGATTATTTCCTCTGTCAGTTGGTTTGTACATATATTACTACAGAACCATTTGTTCTTCCCTGTTGCATAATTCTTAACAGATGTATCATTTAGAAGGTCATCATTATTATAATTTAGTTCACAAATAATTTATAAACTTCTTTTATTTACATTAGTGGAAGACATTGAAGCAACCAAAATAAATTGTCTGAGTGTTTTTCATCTTGCTTAACTCATTCTCCGCACATTTTCTTTTTTTTATATATTTTTGTTTTTTTATTGGATATTTTATTTATTTACAATTCAATTTTTATCCCCCTTCCCAGTTTCCTCTCCACAAGCCCCCTTTCCCCTCCCTCCTTGCCTCTGTGAGGGTGCTCCCCAACCTGCCCACCCATTCCGGCCTCAGAGCCTTAGCCTTACCATATCCTGGGTAATCAAGCATCCAGAAGTCCAAGGGGCTCCACTCCCAGTGATGCCAGATAAGGCAGTCCTCTGCTAAATATCCAGCCAGAGCCATGGGTCACCCGACTATGTACTCTTTGGTTGTTGGTTTAGTTCCTGGGAGCTTTGGAGGTACTGGTTGGTTGATATTGTTGTTCTTCCCAATGGGTTGAAAACATTTCAACTCCGACAGTCCTTGCTCTAAATTCTCCATTGGAGTCCCACACTCTGTCCAATGTTTGGCTGTGTACATCCCATCTGTATTGGTCCTGCTCTGACAGAGCCTCTCAGGGGACAGCTATACCAGACTACTGTCAGAAAACACTTCCTGGCCTCAGCAATAGTGTCTGGGTTTGGCGGCTGCATATGGGATGGATCCCTAGATGGGGCAGTCTCTGAATGGCCTTCCCTTCAGTGTTTGCTCTACTCTTTGTCTCTGCATTTTCTTTAGACAGGAGCAATTCTGGGTTAAAATTTTTGAGGTGGGGTGGGGAGCCCCATCCCTCAACCAGGGGGCCATGTAGATCACTGGATGTGGTCTCTACAGGTTCTATAACCCCTTTATTGGGTATTTCGGTTAATGTCCTCCCTGTTAGATTCTGGGAACCTCTTGGGTCCCTGCCATCAGAGACTTTCTGTTGACTACCCCCAGTTACTCCCCCTACTGCTACTGCCTACTTTTCAAATTTCTGTCCCTCTGTGTTTCTCCCACATCTCCTCCATATCTGAACTGCCTCCTTCCTCCTCCTTTCTCCCTCCAAGAAATCTATTTCCCTCTACTTTTGGGATATTATTTTCTCCCCCCTTCCGAGTAATACTGTAGCATCTACACTTTGGTATGATCTTCTTTCCTCTTAGATTTCATATGGTCTGTGTGTAGTATCATGGATATTCCAAGCTTCATTTTGGCTATTATCCACTGACCAGTGTGTATATATCATGTCTGTTTTTTGGGACTAGGTCACCTCACTCAGGATGACATTTTAAATAATATCTACAGAATTTTGATAGTTTAATAAAAAATTGTGAACTTTGCTTATAATAGTGTGTAATTTAATTTTATCCATTATTTATATTATCTCATGTACAATCTAGTAATAAATAAACTTTACTTTTCTTGCAGGACACCTCTTCCTTAATCATATGTATTATCCTCCAACAATGCCTGCTTATTTATTTCTGTATTTATTTATTGATACTGAGTCTCTCTGTGTTGCCCAGGCTGTCCAAGAACTTGCAATACATTCTGTAACTTTTCAATGTAAAATAATGTTTCAACTTTAATGGAAAAGTAGGCTAAATATAAATCACATTAAAAATGACAGTAATTACTTCAAGTATGGCATTACAATTATTTAACTCCTTATGAGTCAGAGGGAGAAAATGAGTTTACTTTTCTTGAAAAAACAAATGTGGCTCTAGAAATGTTAAGAATGAAGCAGGGGAGTTTAATTGATTCAGTACCACCTTCCCAGAAATTGGAAAGAAACCACAATACACGAAAAGTTCATTTACAAGAAATATCATCAACGCCAAGAAGGACCTAGAAACCTGAAGATGTTATTATTGGCCAAATATAACCATTTTACATCTAAAAAAAATACCATTAATCAAAATGAATTTATTCAGATAGATGGGGCAAGTGATTACAATTCAAAAGAAGGAGAATAATACTGTATTGCCTCATAATAATCCCAACTCAGAAATGAGAATGGAGAAGTATTATTTGTAGAAGCAGATGCTCAGTGATAAAATCTTGAAGCAGATAATATGCACTAAAAAAGCCCATACAGGCATATTTTATTAACTGTATTGGAGCTTGATGAGCCAGTGCACTGATACACAAGTGCCCTTTAATGAAGGTGATCTCTTAAAAATTTCTTCAAGGTATTTTATATATGTAAATTGCCACAGAATTGTAAGACTATTTTCATGGCTGGACATTCGAATCATAATGCAAGTATATATTTGAACATACAAATACATGTGTAGATTTATGTAAGCACATACATATGCAATTATTCTAGGTCAGATATTAAAAAATTAGTACTTGAAAAAAGAAAACACATTAAAAATTCAGTTATCAATTGAAAATGCTCATGCCTTAGAAGGTTTAAATTACAAAGCAATATTGTGCAAAATGAACAAAGCAGAGGTATACCTTGGTATCAAAATATGACAACAGTGTACATTAACAATATAGAAAGTTTATAGCCCAAAAAGAAACACACAGATCATTTGAAAATAGGTGAGTCTCAAATAAATCCATATTGAGAGTTCTATTTTCATGAAGGTATTATGAAAATAGTAGGTAGTAAAAGATTTCTCTGTAAAAGATGTTAGAAAAAGTGGATATCCAGATACAAAATAATGAAAATAAAGTATCACTGACAATAAATAAATTGTAGTATGCTTAAATGGTACAATTGGAATTATGAATTTGCTGGAAAAAATATAGTAGAAAAGCTCCACATCTAGTCAATGATATTTTTATATATAACCTAAAAAACAAAGACAATAAACAATACTATACCATGGGAATAAATTAAACTGTATATTTTTTTGTTCCATAGAGAACAGTAAAGGAAATGAAGAGAAAACCTATAGAATGGGAGGAAGAATATTGAAAACTCCTGACATGATAAAGAGATTAAAGTCACAAGTCTACAAGGTTATTAATTGATTAATTGTCAGCAAAACATAATAGAATTATTAAGGAAAAAGGACACTCCATGAAGAAAGTGCTCCATACCCATCACATTGGCCTGTGGACTAGCCTGTGGGGAAATTTTCTTGATTACAGTTTGTAGTGAGAGAACCTAGCTCACTAAAGATGCTGCCAGATGTAGGGAGGTGGCCACAGGTCCTGTAAAAAAGCAGATTGAGAAAGCCACAAGGAGTCAGCCACTAAACAGGATTACTAAATGGCTTCTGCTTCAGTTCCTGCATTTGGATTCCAGGCCTGAGTTCCTGGTGTGACTTCCCTAAATGGTCAACTATAATCTATAAGGCGAAATAAAACATTTCTTCTTCCAAATGAATTTGTATGTGGTGTTTTACCACATCAATAAAAATAGTAACTGATACAATAATATGTGAGAAATTAAAATTCAATAAAGCAAATACCCCTCTCAAAATGGGAGATTTGAATGGTTACTAAATTACAGATAAATACAAGAAAATGGGTTTAAGCTAAAGCCTATCTTTGTGGGGGAAATCACAGTGGCAGGAGTGTTAGACTACATTGCATCCATATGCAAAAAGGAATAATGCTGGTACTCAGTTCATTTCCTATTTTTTAGGTAGTCCAAATTCCAGACCAGAAGATAGAGACATTCACAATAAAAAAGCCTTATATCAGTAAACGTAATCAAAATAATTCCTCATGGGCATGCCCACCTGCTCGTCTTCCAGATCTTCTCAGTCTCATTGAGTTTACAATTGACATTAAACACCACTGATCATAAACTCACATATTAGATATATTATTGTACGTGCTTGTAATGGCAGTGCTGGGTAGAAGAAAGATCCATGGAGTCCATGTTCCAGACATTCTAGCCAAGTTTTCAAGCCTCAGGCCAGTGATAGGCCCTTTCGCAAAAGTGTTCTTGACATATAAAGGAATGAGACCAAAATATTCATTTTTCTGGCCTTTGTATGTTTATATACATATGAATATGCATATGTACATGCTTTAATCATAAAGATTACATAGAAATTGATTACATAAAATTGATTTTCTTGATTAAATATTATACCAAAAATACATCTACGAGACATTCTTATAGTGCCACATAAATCTATATATTTTTATATTAGTTATCAGTTAAAAATAAATTAATTGAAATTTACTAAGGTTACAAATGATATTTCTAATAAAAACAAAAAAGCTCAGGGTTGATAGAAGTGCTAAGAGTAAGTGACTTCTGAGTAGTGCCCACCCTCAAGCAGGAAATCTGTACAAATTACTCTAAAGCTTGGGGAATACTGTAGAAGAGGAGACAGAAAGAATGTAAAAGATGAATAAAGGAAATAACTATTTGAAAACACTGTATTCTGGGCTTGGCATGGTTACTGCACTTATGATCATGGTGGCTGAGGTTGCCTGCCCTGCCATACCCATGCTAAAGAATGAACCTGTAATTGCGAGGAGAGTGATCCTTAAGGTGGATTCTGGGAAAGGAAGTCATTGTATTCAGTTGTAGAGAAACTAATGAGTCTCTCACATTCCAATGTATGGCAAGATCTATACCCCTGCTCAGGACAGAGAGAAGCTGAGCAAAGTCTTTGTGTGACAAAGCAAATCAAGAGGTCAAAAATGACATTCTAATTTTATGTTACATGGTATTTTAGCAACTTGGGCTTACACAAGTGACTTAATATTGTTGAGGAGGAGTTGCTTGCATGAAGACTCAGTTTTTCATATTTATGTAGAGTCACTATGAAATACTCAACATAGTATATACGAAAACATCCTACAAAATATAATGCAACAACAACAATAAAAAAAAAGTTGGAACATAATTGTAAGTTCAATGCATGCTGGAGTAGTAAAAACCAGCAAGAGAATGAAGAGAAACTGGTGGTGCTGGTTGGTGGCAGGGCATCTCTAAGAAGTATCAGAGACCAGAGATGGGGGAGGCTCCAAGGAGGCTATGATAATGACTCTAGCTGAGATTCCTAGCAATAGCAATATGGATCCTGAAGTGGCCATCTTCTGTAGTCAGTCAGGACTCCCAGTAGAGGGATAAGTTTGCCAACGCACCCAGAAAACCTTCAACCCAAAATATGTCCTGTTTACAATATGTACAGGGACAAAGATGGAATAGAGACTGTGGGAATGAGCAACCAATGACTGACCCAAATTGAGACTAATCACATGAGAAAGCAAACACCAGACACTATTAATGATACTCTGTTATGCTTGCAGACAGGAGCCTATTATAATTGTCCTCTGAGGGACTCCACCCAGCAGCTGACATAAACAAATGCAGAGACCCACAGCCAAATATTAGGCTGAGCTTTATGAAAGAGATAGTAGATGGATTGAGAGACCCAGAGAGGATAAGGACTTCACAAGAAGATTGAGTCAACCCTTGGGAGCTCTCAGAGTCTGAAACCATCAAAAAAAGAGCATACATGGAAAACCTAGGCTCTCAGCATTTATAGCCCCTGATGAAGCTTGGTCTTTAAGCAGGTTCCCCAACTACTGACTTTGTTGTCTTATGATTCCATAAATGGGATGCTTTTTCTGACCTCAGTGGAAGAGTATATATCAAGTCTTTCAGTGACTTGATGTGTTAGGGTAGGTTGGTAGCCAAGAGAAACCACCCCTATATCACAGGAGAAGAGAAGTTAGGAATGGCCTTGTGAAGGGGAAAGTGGGAAGAGAGGGGTCCTCAATCTAGATGTAAAGTGAATAAATAAATAAATAAAATAATGAAAAAACAAAACAACAATAAAAACAATCAAAGTTAGTTCTTGCCTGGACTGTCATTATTTGATCACTTCCCTTCATAACCAGAACCATCTTAGGTTCACTGCATAAAGAAAAAATATATTTGACATAGTAATATATATATATATATATAATTTAACATTCTTTGGCTAATAATGGAAAAGTAGAGACATACATGATAACCTATGAGTAGGAATGGGATTAATCAGAAGCCATGAGAAGCAAACTTTGATCTACATAAAAAATATCCATATTCTCAAACTAGGTTTTCATGTGATTTTGAAATGTCAAAATGCATACCTTGTGCTGGATATTTTTACTTCAACTTGGCATAAGCTAATATCATCTGAGAGTAGGGAACCTCATTTGAGAAATTGCTTTCATACTATCCAACTCTAGAAATTAGAAAATTTCCTTAGTGATTGATCAGGGAGGGTCCATTATTTTGTGGGTGGTGCCATCCCTGGACTTATGAGCCAGGGTTCTATAAGAAAGCAGGCTGAGAAAACCATGAAGTACAGGTCAATAAGTAGCATGCCTTCATGGTTTCTGCATTGGTTCCTGCTTCCAGTTCCCAACCCTACTTGAGTTCCTGTCCTCACTTCTTTTGCTGATGGAGAAGTATAAGCTAAATAAACATTTTTTCCTTCTGAGCTAACTTTTGGTTATGGTGTTGATCACAATAGAAAAATAGATTAGTACACAAGGTGGTATCAAGATAGTGGGGTATTGCTGTGACAAACCTGACCATGTTGTTTAGGGCATGATTGTGGAAGAGCCTTGAAATATTACACTAGAAAAGACATTGAGTAGTTTGTGATCAGTAGGAGTTCAAAAGATAAGAATCTTGTGTAGTACAGATGATGGAAACCATGCTTATGAAGTTTCAGAAGGAAAAAAAGATTGTAACAAGCCATTTGTTTGAAGAATCTATAGCGTCTGGTCAGCTGGAGCTGAATAACAAGGCTGTGATTAACAATGGACCAGAACCACTAAAGTAAACCTTTGTTTTGCTGGGGCAGTGACTATTGGTGAGGGGAGGCTGGATAATCACCTATGAGACCTGCATCATTGAGGTGAAATTTTCTTGGAAGTGTTTCCTTAGAGACAACACACTGAAGCTAAAGTTGTATCTTGTGATGGCAGCCAATGTACTACTGTTTTAAAAGATGTGAAGGGGCCTCAAAGGGAAGCTGAGGCTTGGCATTATGTGGTATGGTTGGAGTCCCTGAAGAGAGAACAGGAAAATCAATTTGGGAGAATGCAGCCCAGTTGCAACAGAGGACTCCAGCACTTTAGAGATGCCAGTACAATGATATTAACACTAAGAACAGTAGGAATGAAGTAGAGCCAGCCAGAGCCTAGAAGACAAACTGTGTATGCTGCAGAGAGAAGAGCTGGAGAAAAGACCTAAAGTCATTGGAGTAGCAAAAAAGATTATGAGTGAATCCCAGATGTTGGACATCAAGTTAATTACACTATTGGAATTCTATTTTGCTTTATTCACATTGTGATTGGGCTTTGGTTTTTCCCTCTTGATGTGAGGTCCATTGTGCTGTATATTTTATGTCCAGATGACATAAGCCAAAGTCATTTAGAAAGGATTTAAGAAAATGCTTCCGTATGATCCAACCATAAAATGTAGGGCATACTCCTAATAGGAGATTGATAGGGCAGGGTTCATCACATTGTTGGTTGTGTCATTCTTGGGTTGGTGGTTCTATTAGAAAGCTATTTGACCAAGCCATGATGAACAGTTCACTAGGTAGTACCTCTCCATGGCCTTTGTATGAGCTCCTGCTTTGAAGTCACTGCTCTGGTTGAGTTCCTGCCATGACTTTAATTATTGATGAACTATGGAAGTATAAGCCAAAAAAGAAAAAATAATGAACCACAAAACCAGAAACAAACAAACCCTGTGTTGTTTTTGGACAAGTTTCATTACAGCAATAGAAAACCTAACTAGGACTCATGTACATTTATATGTGTTTGTGTGTGTGTGTGTGTGTGTGTGTGTGTGTGTGTGTGTGTGTGTGTGTGAGAGAGAGAGAGAGAGAGAGAGAGAGAGAATCTGTTTATTCTCAAGTTGACTGTCTTAGTTAATTTGCTATCACTGTGGAGAGCAGAATCACCAAATTAGCTTATAAAACAAAGCATTTAATTGAGGCCTTGCTTACAGTAGCTGAGGGTGAGTCCATGAGAATATATCACAGTGAGAAGTGTGGTGCCAGGCAGAAATGATGGTGAAGTAGCTAAGAGATTGTCTGGATCTACAAGCAGGAGACAGGAGAGAGAGAGAGAGAGAGAGAGAGAGAGAGAGAGAGAGAGAGAGAGAGAGAGAGAGAGAGAGAGAGAGAGACTCAAAAGTCCACCCCTAGTGGCATACTTCCTCCAACAAGACCATACTTCCCAATCCTTCTCCAAACATCTCCAGCAGTTATGGACCAAGGATTTAAATATACCAGTTTTGGGAGGCCATTCAAATTCAAAGCACCACTGTGACACATTCACATTATGTTACTTTGATGTCTATTGCTGTTATAAAACACCATCACAACCAAAAAACCTTGAAGAGAAAAGTGTTTATTTTAGCCGACAACTTGTAATCCATCATGGAGCTGTCAGGACAGAAACTCAAATGGAGAAGGTACCTGGAGGCAAAAACTGAAGCATAGGTCATGTGGGAACACTATCTACTGCTTGCTTTGGGTTGCTTAGTTTCTTACATAATCTAGTATTACTTACCCAGGGATAGTACCACCTCCAGTGGACTGGAGACTCCCACATCAATCATTAAAAATGTCCCTATAGACATGTCTATTATAAGGTATTTGGATGCATACATTTTCTCAATTGAGTGTACCTCTTTCCAGATGATTCTAGTTTGTGACAAGTTGGTAAAATCACTTACCACTTTTAAGTCAGGCCATTGCATTTCCACTAATAGCCTCACTTTCACTTTTACCCCTACATTTTTTTTTCTACACAGTGAGTAAAAACTGCCCTGAAACTGTTTCTAAAATTTTACTCCCCACCGAAACTACCAATTCCACCAAATAAACCTTAATAACCAATGCAGATTAGCAGTTTAGGTATGATGCTTTCATAAGTCTTAATAAGGTCATAGTGTAGGGATCTCTATTATAGCAACACTACATGAACTACCAAATAGTTCAACAGAACTATGAAGTAGTTCACAACACAGTATCACTACCATATACAAAACCCATTTACTACTTTCATGTTGTCTTTGTGTGGGAAAAGATTATAAAATAGGCATTTTGCCATGTGGAGCTGTGTAAGTTAAATACTTGAAGCATATATGCGTTCATATAAAAGTCATGAACTCTGACCAGGCCTAGGTCAGAGGAAGAGAAAACATGTTTTTTGACACTCACTGGCCAGGTAGACTAGCTTAAGAAATTAACTCTGCATTCAGTGAGATGTCCTGTCTCAAAAGCTTAAGAGATAAGCTGTAAAGGAACTTAACCTAACCCAGCATCTGTGTGCTTGTGTGTGTGTGAGATACACACACACACACACATACACACACACACACACACACAAACATACTTGCTCACATGCACATGAACATATACACATATACATCACACACACACACACACACAAATGTGACTTAAAGTTTTTGATACAACTTTACACATTGTGACAATTTTACACCTTAGGAAAAAAATTACATGATTAAATGTGAATTATGAATTCATTCAATGCTATGGGAAAATTAAGGTTTCTGACCTTGCAGATTTGTAAGTACAACTTAAATTGCAAACGTTTTCTCTCATTTTTATTAGCTATTTTATTTATTTACATTTCAAATGTTATCTTCCTTCCCAGTTTCCCCTCCACGAGCCCTTTATCCCCTCCTCAGTAAAAACTTCTTGGAATCATCAATAGTGTTTCTGGTTTAGTGTCTGCAGATGGGATGGATCACGAGATGGGGCAAGTCTCGGATGGCATTTCCTTCAGTTTCTGCTCCACTCTTTGTCCCCAAATTTCCTTTGACAGGAGGAATTCTGGATTACTATTGTTGAGGTGGATAGGTGGCCACATTTCTCTACCAGGGGCCATGCCTATCCAATGGATGTTATCTCTACAAGCTCTCTCTCCATTTTGTTGAATGTTTTGGCTAATGTCCTCCATCTTTGGTCCTGGGAACCTCTTAGGTCCCTGGCATCTGAGACTTTAGAGAGTCTATCCTCAGTTCCCCCTCTCCCACTGCTACACACCTATTTTCAAATTCCTGACCCTCTCTACTTCTTCCTCATCTCCTCCAATATCTGAATTGGCCTCACTTTTTCCCTCCCCCTCCTCTTTCCCTCCCAGATACCTCTCTCCCTGTACTTCAAAGATATTATTTTCTTTCTTCTAGTGAATAGTACTGTAGCACCCATGCTTTGGTGTGATCTTGTTTCTTTTGAGTTTCTTATGGTCTGTGAGTGGTGTTGTGGGTATGCTGAGCTTCATTTTTGGCTAATATTGACATTTTAGTAGTACATGCCATGTGTGTTCTTTTGTGATTGACTGGGGTTACCTTACTCAGGACAACTTTTTCAAGTTCCATCCATTTGCCTGCAAATTTCACAAAATCATTATTTTTAAAAGCTGAGTACTATTCCATTATGTAGATATACCACCTTTTCTGTATCCATTCCTCTGTTGAAGGAAATCTGGGTTCTGTATTCAGTCCTCTTTTGAGGGAATCTTTGTTGTTTCTAACGTCTGGCTATTTCTTATTTACATTTCAATATTTATTACCTTTCCCCTTTCCAGGCCAACATCCCTCTAACCCCTAACCCTCCCTTTCAGTATGGGTGTTCCACTCCCAATCCTCCCCTCACCAAGAATCCTGTTTACTGGGGGTCCAGCCTTGGCAGGACCAAGGGCTTCCCCTTCCACTTGTGCCCTTACTAGGATATTCATTGCCACCTATGCAGTTGGAGCCCAGGGTCAGTCCATGTATAGTCTTTGGTTAGTGGCTTAGTCCCTGGAAACTCTGGTTGCTTGTCATTGTTGTTCATATGGGGTCCCGAGCCCCTTCAAGCTCTTCCAGACCTTTCTCTGATTCCTTCAACGGGTGTCCCATTCTCAGTTCACTGGTTTGCTGCTGGCATTCACCTATGTATTTTCCATATTCTGGCCATGTCTCTCAGGAGAGACCTACATCTGGTTCCTGTCAGCCTGCACTTCTTTGCTTCATCCAACTTATCAAGTTTGGTGGCTGTATATGTATGGGCCACATGTGGGGCAGGCTCTGAATGGGTGTTCCTTCTGCCTCTGTTCTAAACTTTGCCTCCCTATTTCCTCCCAAGGGTATTCTTGTTCCCCTTTTAAAGGAGTGAGGCATTTGGATTTTGGTCATCCTTCTTGAGTTTCATGTGTTCTGTGGATCTGGGGTGATTCGAGCATTTAGGCTAATATCCACGTATCAATGAGTGCATACCATGTGTGTTTTTCTGTAATTGGGTTACTTCATTCAGAATGATATTTTCCATTTCAATCAATTTGCCTATGAATTTCATGAAGTCATTGTTTTTTATAGCTGAATAGTACTCCCCTGTGTCGATGTACCACACGTTCTGAACCCATTCCTCTGTTGAAGGGCATCTGGGTTCTTTCCAGCTTCTGACTATTATAAATAAGGCTGCTATGAACATAGTGGAGCATGTGTCTTTTTTATATGTTGGCGCATCTTTTAGGTATATGCAAGGAGTGGTATAGCTGGGTCCTCAGGTAGTTCATTGTCCAATTTTCTTAGAAATCTCCAGACTCATTTCCAGAGTAGTTGTACCAGCTTACATTCTCATGAAAAATGGAAGAGTGTTCCTCTTCTCCACATCATCACTAGCATCTGGTGTCACCTGAATTTTTTTATCTTAGCCATTCTGACTGCTGTGAAGTGGAATCTCAGGGTTTTCTTTGATTTGCATTTCCTTGGTGACTAAGGTCCTGTGTTGAAAATTCTCTGTTTTGCTATGTACCCCATTTATAAGCTCTCTACCCCATTTTTATAGAATAATTTGGTTTTCTGGAGCCTAACTTCCTGAGTTCTTTGTATATTTTGGATATAATCCATCTATCAGATGGTGCTGGTAAAGAACTTTTCCCAATCTGTGGTTTGCCATTGTGTTCTATTGACAGTGAGTAACCTTCAATTTTATGAAGTCCCATTTGTTGATTCTTGATCTTAGAGCATAATTCATTGGTATTCTGTTCAGGATATTTTCCCCTGTTCCAATGTATCCGAGTTTCTTTCCCATTTTCTCTTCTATTAGATTCACTGTTTTATGTGAAGGTCCTTGATCCACTTGAACTTGAACTTTGTACCAAGGAATAAGAATGTGTCAGAATGGGTCAATTTGCATTCTTCTACCTGCTGACTGCCAGTTGAACCATCACCACTTGTTGAAAATGCTGTCTTTTTTCCACTGGATGGTTTTGGCTCCTTTGTCAAAGATCAAGTGACCATAGGTATGTGGGTCCATTTCTCAGTGTTCAGTTCGATTCCATTGATCTGTCTATCTCTGTATCAATACCACTTGGGTTTTATCCCTATTGCTCTGTAGTATAGCTTGAGGTGAGGGATAGCGATTCTCTCAGAAGTTCTTTTATTGTTGAGAATGGTTTTTGATATCCTGGGTTTTCTGTTATTCCAGAAAAGTTTGAAAATTGCTCCTTTTATCTCTCTGAAGAATTGTTATAATTTTGATGGGGATTGCATTGAATCTGTAGATTGCTTTAGGTAAGATGGCCTTACAAGTACACTCTTGCAACTTAAAAACCTAAGTACTAAACATATACTTTTAGTGTGTGTGTGTGTGTGTGTGTGTGTGTGTGTCTTCAATTTAATTGTGAAATAATAAGCCATGTGAAAACCTGACACATCAGTAATTGCTGTGGTAGAACAGTATAGTTTATATAGTTTATTATACATCTAAGAATAATTGACATTCTGGGAACTGATGAATTTGAATGTGTTGATTTCATAATTTTCTAAGGTTAGGTCACCTTACCATTTCATTATCTAGCAGTATCTCATCTGTACATGAAATCACTAAAGAAACTCATTTGGAGTTACAAACTTCAAACCACAAGCTGCAAGTCAACAAAACAATGTCTTGTACCAAAGGCAACAAAAAGTACTTTCCTTCCTTTTCTACATTCTCTCTTATCTTGATTTTGATAACTTTAAGAACATCATGAAGATTGAAATATTTCTGACAAAGTCAAGATTTTCAGGATAGTCAGAAATTGTCACCATTACATATAAAATAAATGTCAAGATGTATAAGGACCTATCTTGTTGGTTTATACCATTTATCGTAATCAATTTAATATCACTTCCAGCAGTGTGGCACAGTGCTGCATAAACAATATGATAATTGGAATTCCTCTGCTCCTTCAATTAGTAAGCAAGTTACAGAGCATATCAATCATGCATAATGAGTCTGAAGCATGGCTTGATTACATTTCATTTGCATAAGAATTTTCTCTAATTTTTTTAAACAGATCATTTTTAATTTAGAATAGATTTAAATGCCACATAACTGCTGCTCTCCTCCTAAAATGCTAAGCAATCTTGTTACATAATACAAAAATGCTAATCAATTTTTTAATGCAGAACCTAGCTTGTTAATGAGTTTTCACCTTTCTACATGCTGTCAAATCTCATTACACCATCACCTTTCTAGGGTATACAATTGGAGTACACATTTATATGGCTCAATTCTAATTGCCACATCATTTCATTGCACTTACAAAGAAAACATTTGAAAATAATTCCAAGATTGTCCAATTTGAAAAATCATTTACAATCTTTGAATTCTGTAGTGAGGAAAATTCTTACCACTAATTTAGATTAGAAAAAAATATTGATTCAAATATACTTTCTCCTTAGTCAAATGCCAGAAGTTTATATAAAGAAATAGTAAAATAAGGAAACAAAATCTAGTAGATAAATTACATTGAAATAAAATGTAATAAAGCTCACAGTTCTAAGTTCTATAAGAATGTAGACTGAGAAAGCTATGGGGAGCAAGCTGGTAAATGGCACCCCTTCATGGACTCTGCCTCAGCTCCTGCCATTTGACTTCCAGTCTTGACTTCTTTTAGTAATTGATTATAATAAGAAAGTATAACTTAAAGAAACCATTAATTCTCACCCCCAAAGCAGCTTTGCACAAATTCATTTACAAACACAAGCTATTTACATTTCCTTTTTAAAAAAACAGTTTGATAACTAAAATTATTAAATTAAACAATTACTCATAAAATATTCATAATATAACAATTTCCTTTTTAGTTCTGTTTATATTTAATATGTATTGCATTTTTATAAGGATATCTTCATTTTTTCCAATGAAACCCTTGTATCATATAGTATGTTTCAGATAGAAGAAAATCATGAAATTAAACAACATTCCATCATAAAAATAAATACCATCTAATGAGTATTTTCTTTAAAACCATATTTTTCCAGCACACCAAACAAACAAACAAACCTAAGTTTCAGAAGCAATGCCCCCTAGGATTTTTTAAGTTTGCTATGTTGATTTTTTAAGTTTGTTATGTCATTAAATATTTTCTCCCTTTCATCAAAAACAGATTCTTTGCTCATACATTTTCTCTAAAAGGAGAGTTACAATTTGCTCAAAATCTAAGCTCATTTGTTTTACTTAGCATAGATGTAAATGTTCATTTTTGCCTACCAAGCAGTATTACTTCTTAATATAACTAAATATAAATTAATGGTTATTCTTTGGGGACACATTTCAAATTTCTAATAATAATATCACTGAAATATCAAACATACAAAATTTCATTCTTTTGAATAATGGCAGGAAAAAAGCAAGTTACACAGTAAAATAGTGCACATATGCCAAATTGTATAACAGGAGCTATTTTGTACTAAAGAAAAGATCCAGCACACTTGGTAATCAACACAAGATGTTAAAAACACTATCACAATAATTCTTTTCATTTCAGAGCAAGTGATAAGGTTTTTATAAGTATAGAGTTATTTTAAATATATATTAATTAATATAAACAATTCGAACTTCAGAATACAAGATCCAAAATCATGAAAACAAGCATTAGCCAAAGAACAACAAATTAATGCAAACTAAAGGGGAAAAGTGGTAATATATGTTCCATGCCTGCCAAGCCTAAGTCCTGAGATTTTATTTTACTTTTTCCCCCAAAGGCAAGGATCACCAAAGATCAAGGTGTTTTTATTAATGTCTCCAAAGGAGACCCAGATCAAAAACTGACCAAGAGAGGTTGGTTTTCGATTCTTTTGCAGGTTTTGATCTCTTCACATGTAAGTAACTTCTAGAATAAAAACAAACAAACAAAAAACATTACTTTTGAAATGTTATCTCCTTTCCCACCTCTCCTATGTCCCCTCTACCCTACCACTGCTTCTACGAGGATGCTCCCACTCCCACCCACCCACTCTGACCCTGACATTTCCCTATACTGGGGAAACAAGCCTTCATAGGAACAAGGGCTTTTCCTTCTATTGATGCTAGACAATGCAATCCTTTGCTACATATGCAGCAGGAGCCCTGAGTCTCTCCACGTGTACTCATTGGTTGATGGTGTATTCCCTGGGAACTCTGATGGTGTCTGTTTGGTTGAAACTGTTGTTCTTCCTATGGGCTTGCCTACACCTTAAGCTTCAACAGCTTTTTGAAAATTCCTCTGTTGGGGTTCCATTTTCAGTCAATGGTTAGCTACAAGCATCCTCAACTATATCAGTAGGGCTTTGCAGAGTCTCAGGAGATGCCCATATCTGGATCCAGTCAGCCTTTACTTCTTGGCAATGAGCAATAATGACTAGGTGTGGTGGCTGCATATAGCACGGCTTCCAGAACTCAGAGGTTGTGAGACAAATCTCCACTAGCACAGTCCTCTGTTAGAAACATGTAAGTGCAAGTCTTCAGCCTTTTGGCCTAGAATCAACTGACAGACTCTTGAAATGCAGAAATTTGAAGGGCTGATTAACCTGTTTTGGTAGAGATTATCAGTCAATTATTCTGCATAATTTGTCCCTTTGTGGACAGTATTAATCTGTAGATGAAATAGGCAGTGCCTGCCCGATGGCTGCCTAGCCACAAAGTATTACCTCACCTGGAGGTAGAGATGTTTAATTTCTTTGTTAAATCCACCAGATGAGAACTGTTAGGAACAGATATGTCTCAAAAAATAGATAAATAACTTTAAATCTTGTATATTGTAGATTTCTGATGTTTTTGTAAACCATCTATCTATATAAGGTAATCTGAACTGTTGTCTGTTAAGCTTAATATATTATCTTGAAAGTACTCTAACAAACTCAGAGCCATGAATTTGTTATTTGACTCTTAACCCACATATGAAAACCAACTCAGAAGTTTGTAATGGCATCAATAGAAGGAATGGCTCTAAACCTTGTACTTTAATCTTTTTTAGCAAATAAATTCTATACCGAAGTAAAGATATGATTTTAGCTTAATTACCAAATGAGATTATGACTCTACGAATCAATCTAGCTAATTCATCCCAGTTAAATTATGATTAACTCTAAATTACTCATAAAAACAACCTTAAAATAACCACTTTCAACCCCCCAAAAGTCCAGGGAATTGGGGCGATGACTCTTTCATAACGTCTTCAAGCCACAAGGGCGTTGAGATATCCTTGGGGTTAGTGGTTAGGGAAAATGGAGCAAATGTTGTAGCCTAATGTGCCTGTCTTGACTGCATCCAGCTGAAGATCCTTGAGATCAGGAATCTGAGCAGGTACAGTCTAGAAAATATAATTCTCAGACAAAAGTTTAGGAATTGAGATAACTTTTTTTTATTCTCTTGAATTTGCTTCTTTAGGCAGTCTCCCTCTGTCAAATCTGATCAATGTAAACCCTGGAAGGTGTCCAGAGCCTAATCACTCTTTTTAAAAACACAAACAAAACCTTTCTCCCAAAATACTATATATATATTTATATCTATATCTATATCTATATCTATATCTATATCTATATCTATATCTATATCTATATCTATATCTATATCTATATCTTTATATTTATATTTATATTTATATTTATATTTATATTTATATTTATATTTATATTTATATCTATAGATATAGATATAGATATAGATATAGATATAGATATATATAGATATAATTGTGGCTTCATAGAAGGAATTCGGTAGCACTCCATCTGTTTCAATTTTGTGGAATAGTTTGGACAGTATTGGTATGAGGTTTTCTATGAAGGTCTGATAGATTTCTACACTGAACCCATCTGGTCCTGGGTTCCTTTTGGTTGGGAGACTTTTAATAACTGCTTCTATATCCTTAGTAGTTATGGGGTTATTTAGATTGTTTATTTGTTCCTGGTTTAACTTTGCTACCTGGGATCAGCCTAGAAAATTGTCCATTGCTTCCAGATTTTTCTGTTTTGTTGAATATACGTTTTTGTAGTAAGTTCTGATGATTTTTTTTTAATTTCAGATTCTGTTGTTATATCTCCCTTTTCATTTCTGATTTTGTTTATATTGATACACACTCTGTGCTCTCTGTGTAGTCTGTCTAAGGGTTTATCCAATTTGTTGATTTTCTCAAAGAACCAGCTCCTGATTTTGTTGATTCTTTGCATAGTCCTTTCTTTTCTACTTGGTTGCTTTCAGCCCTGAGTTTGATTATTTCCTCCCTTCTACTCCTCTTGGGTTTATTTATTTCTTTTTGTTCTTGGGCTTTTAGGTGTGCTGTCAAGCTGCTGATATATGCTCTCTCATGTTTCTTTTTACAGGCACTCCGAGCTACGAGGTTTCCTCTTAGCACTGTTTTCACTGTGTCCCATAAGTTTGGGAGTGTTGTGTCTTCATTTTCTTTAAATTCTAAGAAGTCTTTAATTTCTTTCTTTATTTGTTCCTTGACCAAGTTGTCATTGATTAGATTATTGTTCACTTTCCATGTATATGTGGGCGTTCTTTCTTTCTTTTTGTTATTGAAGACCAGCATTCATCCATGGTGGTCTGAGAGGATGCATGGGATTATTTCTACCTTCCTATATCTGTTGAGGCCTGTTTTGTGACCAATTATATGGTCAGTTTTGGAGAAGGTACCATGAGGTGGTGAGAAGAAGGTATATCCTTTTGTTTTAGGATGAAATGTTCTATAAATACCTGTTAATTCCATTTGGTTCATAACTTGTGTTAGTTTCTCTATGTCTCTGTTTAATTTCTCTTTCCATGATCTGTCCATTGATGAGAGTGGGGTGTTGACATCTCCTACTATTATCGTGTGAGGTGTAATGTGTGCTTTGAGCTTTAGTAAGGTTTCTTTTATGAATGTAGTTTCCCTTGCATTTGGAACATAGATATTTAGGATTGAGAGTTCATCTTGGTGGATATTTATTTCCTTTGATGAATATGAAGTGTCCTTCCTTATCTTTTTTAATAACTTTTGGTTGAAAGTCAATTTTATTTGATATTAGAATGGCAACTCCAGCTTGTTTCTTCAGGCCATTTGCTTGGAAAGTTTTTGTCCAGCCATTTACTCTGAGGTAGTGCCTGTCTTTGTCTCTGAGGTGTGTTTCCTGCATGCAGCAAAATGCTGGGTCCTCTTTACATATCCAGTCAGTTTGTCTATGTCTTATTATCAGCGGATTGATTCCATTGATGTTGAGCAATATTAAGGCAAAGTGATTTTTGCTTCCTGTTATTTTTGTTGTTAGAGGTGAAATTATGTTTGTTTGTCTCTGTTTTGGTTTCATTGTAAGGAAATTATATTCTTGCTTTCTGTACAATGTAGTTTCTTTGCTTGTGTTAGAGTTCTCCATCTATTATCCTTTTTTAGGGCTGGATTTGTAGAAAGGTATTGTGTAAATTTGGTTTTGTCATGGAATATCTTGGTTTCTCCATCTATGTTAATTGAGAGTTTTGCTGGATACAGTAACTTGGGCTGGCAATTGTGTTCTTTTAGGGTCTGTATGACATCTGTCCAGGATTTTCTGGCCTTCATAGTCTCTAGTGAGAAGTCTGTTGTAATTCTGATAGGTTTGCCTTTATATGTCACTTGACCATTTTCCCTTACTGCTTTTAATATTCTTTCTTTGTTTTGTGCATTTGGTGTTTTAACTATTATGTGATGGGAGGGATTTCTCTTCTGGTCCAATCTATTTGGAGTTCTGTAGGCTTCTTATATGTGTATGGGCACATCTCTTTCTTTAGGTTAGGGAAGTTTTCTTCTATAATTTTGTTGAATATATTTACTGGCTATTTAAGTTGAGAGTCTTCACTTTCTTTTATACCTATTATCCTTAGGTTTGAACTTCTCATTGTGTCCTGGATTTCCTGGATGTTTTGGGCTAGGAGATTTTTGTGTTTTACATTATCTTTGACAGTTTTGTCAATTATTCGATGGTATCATCTGCCCCTGAGACTCTCTCTTCTGTCTCTTATATTATGTTGGTGATGCTTAGTATCTATGGCTCCTTGCTCTTCCTTAGGTTTTCTATATCCAGAGTTGTCTCCCTTTGTACTTTCTTAATTGTTTCTATTTCCATTTTCAATTCTTTCACCTGTTTGGTTGTGTTTTCCTGTAATTCTTTGAGGCTTTTGTCTTTCTTTTCTAAGGGCTTCTGTTTGTTTACTTGTGTTTTCCTGCATTTCTTTAAGGGAGTTCTAATAGTCTTTCTTAAAGTCCTCCATCATTATCAAGAAATGTGATTTTAAATCTAAATCTTGCTTTTCTGATGTTTGGATATCCACTATTTTCTTTGGTGGAAGAACTGGGCTCTGACGATGCCAACTAGTCATGGTTTCTGTTGCTTAGGTTCCTGTGCTTGCCTCTGGCCATTAGGTTGTATCTGGTGTTTGCTTGTCTTCTGTTTCTGACAGTGACTTCACCCTGGGTATAGGCCCCTGTGTCAGCACTCCTGTAGAACTGGTTTCCTGTTTTCTTTCAGCCTTTTCTGAGAAACGGTGCTCTGATTTCAGCTATGTCAGTGCTCCTAAAGACTGTCTTTCAGCTCTAGGCATGGGCAGGAATTAATGAGTCCTGCCCTCTATTGCTCCTAAGTCCTTGCACCCAGGGGACACAGTTGGCACTAGGTGATTCACTCTTGGGTCTGGAATGTGGGCAGAGGGTAGTCTCCTCTGACTTCTCAGGAGTGTCCACACATGTAAGGGTCCAACCCTCTCACCCCTTCCCTGGGATTTGTGTGCAGGGAGCTGTCTGGCTGGTTCAGTTCCGTCCTGGGTGCAGACCAGAACTGTGGCTACTGGTGGCTGACTGTCCCTATATTCCTGTGTCCAGAGGCACTGTGTGGTTTCCCCTTGGAACAGGGAAATGGATAGAGGTGTGCAGAAGTGGCAATCCATCCTGTGGTTTCAGGATGTCTTCACTCCTGGGTGTTCAGCTCTTTTCCCCACGGTATTTGTGTATAGGGAACTGTTGGATAGTATCATTTCACTTCTGGGCAGAGCCAGAAATAGGGAAGTGCCCTGAGCCAGAGGACTTCTGCTCTGTGTTCCTGCCCTAGATTCTGGCAGGTCACATGGTAGCAGAAATGTGAGTCTTACCTCTGCTCTCAGGTGTGTTGGCTGTCCTAGAGACTATCTTTCAGCTCTAGGCACAGGCAGGAATCAAAAGGTCCTGCCCCTGATTGCTCCTAGATCCTTGCATCCAGGAGGCACAGTTGGCACTAGGCAATTTCCTCTTGGGTCTGGACTGTGGGCAGAGGGTAACCTCCTCTCACTTCTCAAGAGTGTCCACACTTCTGAGGGTGTAGCTCTCTCCTTCACAGGATTTGGGTTCAGGGAGCTCTTTGGCTGGTTCACTTCTGTCCTGGGCTCAGACCAGGATGGTGGGTACCAGCAGCTGACTGTTCCTATATTCCTGTGTCCAGAAGCACTGTACAGTTTTCCCTTGGACTGGGGATGTGGGCAGAGGTGTATAGAAGTGGCAGTCTGTCCTGTGGTCTCCAGATGTCTGCATTCCTGGGCGTTCAGCTCTCTTTTCCATGGGAACACACCATTTTTATTGACAGTCTCTCTTATATTATCAGTTCTTCATATATTTTCTGTCATGCTTGTATAATGTTTGACAAATGTTCTAAATGTCTCCTCTGCTGTTTTATATATGTGTTTATAACGAATTTGAATGAGGAAAATTTAAAGCATCGTCTGGATACTCAGTAGTTAAGCTGTATTAATCCCCAGAGGTTGCGATAAAACCAATCCCTAGTTTAAAAAAAAAAAAAAGATTAAGGCTGTTCCCCTCAGAGATATCGATTATATTTTATAATGTGTCTAGGTTGACTGAGGGCCTCTCACTCTTTTTTCATCATTGAAATTTAAGAAATCACCAAGGGATAGGCAAATCTCAGTTGGAAACTGTTACCCAGATTC
Organism: Rattus rattus; assembly: GCF_011064425.1. Classification (NCBI taxonomy): domain Eukaryota; kingdom Metazoa; phylum Chordata; class Mammalia; order Rodentia; family Muridae; genus Rattus; species Rattus rattus. The sequence goes on from NC_046172.1 coordinate 68,608,988, forward strand.
ATTCTGTTTCTTCACAATATCAATTAGCTTCATAGAGCCATTCAGAGGATCTTAGAGAACCCTAAGATATATCTGCTTTTAAAAATACTAATATATGGGACAGTGGTAGAAACCATGTTATTTGCAGACAGAAGATATCTATTCAAAAGTATTCTTAAACCACAAAATACAAAGGAAATTAATAATTATTTAAAAGAGAAAAACTTTTGCCTGTGACTGTGAAATGGGATAACAGTACATTTTCCCATATGGTCATTTAATTTTTGAAATTAAATTATGTCCCCTTTCCATTCCATATTCCAAGTCCTCCCATTCCCCCCTCTATCTTAAGAAGCTTTTCTTGAATAGCGATTATTGGAAGAAGGAAAACCACTTTTTTTTTTCAATAGAGTAACAGTGTCTCTGTCAGCCTACTTCCAAGGTAGACCCCATGGTCAGAAATACTAAGGATCAAGAGTTCACAAAATCAGGAATTATGGCCTATGGTTAAAATTCTAGAATGAAAGAGTTAACCATTATCTCTGCATAGTCTCCTGTTTAGAGCTCACATAACCTGGGGAGAAGTGAAGTTAAAGATCCTGTTTTGAGGAGAAAAAAACTAAAATTTAAGTTAAACTAGGTTAGAACATAATTGGTAGGCATTGGATGCTTAAATTATCACTAAGTTAAGGTTAAAAAAGTGGCCTTGCTACATCTGACTGCATTCAGTCTGATAAATGTTTTGACATTTTTGCTGATGCTCAAGAATTTACTTTTTGCATTTGTTTATCTTTCATTCAATATGTATGTTTAGGAATTTGCTCTGTGATATATGTGTCTCATTTTTCTATTCTGAACCACATATGAAAGTTGCAATAAGTTGACAAATACAATTAACAAATGGAAACAATATACAATGGTTTGGAAAGTTTCATGCCTCTGTTGCAGTGGAAAAGAAATCACTAGGACAATAAGATCATGCTCACTTTGCAATTACACTCTTTATACTTAAGTACTTGGGCGAAGATATATGGTTATATCTAATATAAGCCTGTTTTACTGTGATTCTATTAAAAAGTTAAGCACCTTTCATCTTTTGAACACATAACAAAAAATAAATAACTCTTTTCTTCTATCACAGATTACTTCTAAAAAGTTGTCTGTATGTTTAGAAAAATACCAAGAAAATTTTAAATCATGTTGATGCTATATTATTATTTAGTTATAACTAGTTCAGATATAATGTGAACAACGATTATTTTGCTATTAACTACTATTGTCCAAAATTTTTCATAATGTAAAACTAAATAACAAATAATAGTAATAATATTAATAATAATATAAAATAAATCTAAGAGAAATTTAACCCAAGATTCTGTGTCCACACTAATACATATCAGAGAATGTTCCAGAATTTACACTGTGATATCAATAATAAAAAGTGAACAGAATTCAGTAATGGAAAAGATAAGGTGATCTACTATATACAAGAGTCATTTGCTATGATTAAATACATTCATTACTATCTACAGTAAAAAATAAGGTTAGAAATTATATCATTTTTATAACTTCATATGTGAATAATATATGATAAATATATTATGCAATTGAAATGTTTCATTGAAATGCTGTCTTGTCTGCTTATCTTTTATTTAGTCTCTATTTTCATATTCATAGATCCACTTCCTCAAACAGGTGACAATGATAATATTCTATATTATATATACTGTGCTATAGATGGCAAGATTGAGTGCATATTAAATAACTATTCCAGAGATAGATGAATGTGGCAAAATATAACTTCATCTTCTCACTAAAGTATCAAACACTTTTCTAGAGATATTCTAACATTTCTATAGAGATAAATAATAAGAGACTTATAATGAAGAAATAAATATACTATTTTAAACACACAAATATTATTCTCATATCTGTTCCAAATGCTTTAGATTTATATCTATGTGTTTTATAATTATATTAAAATGAGACATGTTTGGTTTTAAATTGAAAAAATTGATGACATATTGTATTTTCAATCTAATTCCCTATAAGCACTGTTCACGTTAACATGGTAAAAACAGAAGATTATATACTTAACTTTTGTTGTAGCACATTTTTAGTTTGTACATATAACCACATTTTAATATATATAAATTGAAATTACCTAAGCATGTAAATAATTCAGAATGTAGGGAGATACATGAATATTAACATGTGTGTAAAAAGGAGGATTTTAGATTAGATTTAACAAGGGGCCATGAAAAATGTACAAATATGAACATCTTTAACAAAAGAAAATGCATTTTAACACAAGAAGATTTGTGTTTTCTTTTATATTACTCTTTTGATACATAAAACAATGACTTTCATTTTGACTAATACACATATAAATATTATCATTATAAATTCATTATATATATGTATATATATAATTTATTCTTATTTAACTTCCTTTTGACTTTTTCTGTCTTTAATCCATCTATCACTGGGGTTCTCAATCTTTCTAATATTTTGACGTTTAACATAGTACCCTATGTTGTAGTGATAAAAACTATAAATTTGTTTGTTACAATTCAATGAGTACAATTTTGCTACAATTATGAATCATGATGTAAATATCTGATATGTAGGATATCTGATATTTTACCCAAAGATTGAGTATCAGTGCTCTAGAAAATATATATTTTTGAGCCTAATTTCAACCAACTGGAAAATAGAATTCATATCTACTATCACAGTAAGAATATAATGAGATAGCACATGTAAATAAAGTTTTAACAATTAAAAATAAACAGTACAAATTAAGTCATTCAACTTCCACAAATACACTGTCCACAATACTGCACATAATTGGTTGGTCCTAGGTATATCAAAATAATTCTATCATTTTTATTTCAGGCTTCTGAATATTACATCATTTATCATTTATAGTTAATAATATGATGAAGTCTAAAGGGACAAATTTAATTATATAGATCCCTGGGTTAGTATCCCAATTACATTTTGTCATGTCATTTAAGTTTTAATCATAGATATGATACTCTGTCTTTATATGATAGATTCTATAAATTAATATGATGATATATATGATCATATGAATATATATATATACATATATATAGTTTCTGTTTCTGAAAGCTGATGGAAAATCATATGAGCTGGTTTGTAATATCTGATAGCATGGTACATAGCAGAGACTGAGTAAGAGACAGTTAATGCTATCTTCATTAATAGCCATTATTAATTTTTGGCAATAGTGCTTTCCACTCTAAATAAAAGTATTGATCTTTGACATTTATTACTGGATCCTTTCATAATGAATATTGCACAATACAACCAAAAATGAGTCTCTCTTTTTAATTTTTAGTGGTTATTTTATTTATTTGTGTTTCAAATGAAATCCCGCTTCCTGATCTCTCCTCCAAAAATACCCTATCCCACCCCCATCTCTCTTGCTTATTAAGGTACTCACTCACCCACCCAACACTCCTGCCTCACTGCCCTAGCATTTTCTTACACTGGGTCAATCAAGCCTTCCCACAGAACTAAGGGCCTCCTTCCCACTGAGGCCAGATGGGCCATTCTCTGCTAGTGTATGCAGCTGGAGCCAGGGTTTCCTCCATGTGTATTCTTTTGGTTGGTGGTTTAGTCCCTAACATTTGTGGGGATCTGGTTATTGATATTGTTGTTTCTTCCCTATGGGACTTACCCAAATTCCTTTAGCTCCTTCTATCCTTCACCTAACTCCTCCATTGTTGTCCCTGTGCTCAGTCTGATGGTTGGCTGCAAGCATACACATTTGTATTGGTCAGGATCTGGCAGAGCCTCTCAGGAGACACACATATCAGGTTCCTGTCAGCAAGTACTTCTTGGCATCAGCAATAGTGCCTGGGTTTGGTGGCTGCATATGGGATGGATTCCCAGATGGGTCTGTCTCTGGTAGGCCTTTCCTTCAGTCTCTCCTCCACTCTTTGTTCCTGTATTTCCTTTAGACAGGAGCAATTCTGGGTTAACAGTTTGAGAAGGGAGGGTGATATCATCCCTCACCTGGGAGCCATGCCTAACCTCTGGATATGGTCTCTCCAGGATCTCTCTCAACTGTATTGGGTATTTCAGCTAATGTTATCCCCACTGGGTCGAGCCTCTTGCTTTCCTGGAATCTGGGACTTTCAGGTGGCTACCTCCAGTTCTCAATTGCCCATTGCTAAACACATTGGTTCAATTTCCTACCATCTGTACATCTCCCCCACCTGCCTCCTCCCACACCTGATCCTGCCTGCCTTATATCCTCCCCCATTCCCGTCTTCCTAAGTACCTCATACCCTCTAATTCCTGTGATTATTCTGTTCCCCTTTCTAAGTAGGACTGAAGCATCCACACTTTGGTCTTCCTTCTTCTTGACCTTCATATGGTCTTTAAGTTGTGTAATAGGTATTCCAAGGTTTTTCCTAATATCTACTTGTCAGTGAGTACATATCCTCTGTTTTCTTGTGTGACTGGGTTATCTCACTCACGATGATATTTTCCAATTCCATCTATTTGCCTAAAAATTTCATGAAGTCATTGTTTTTAATGGTTGAGTAGTACTCCATTGTGTAAATGTAGCACATTTTCTGTATCTGTTCCTCTATTGAGGGACATCTGGGTTGTTTCTAGCTTCTGGCTATTATAAAAAAGGCTACTATGAATATAGTGGAACATGTTTCCTTGTCATATGTTGTAGCATCTTTTGGATATAAGTCCAGCAGTGGTATAGGTGGATTCTCAGGTTGTATTATGTCCAGTTTTTTGAGGAACCATCAGTCTGATTTCCAGAATTGTACCTGCTTGCAATTCTACAAGCAATAGAGGAGTCTTCCTCTTTCTCCACATCCTCAACAGCATTTGCTGTCACTAGAGTTTTGATCTTAGCCATTCTGACTGGTGTGATGTAGAATCTCAGGCTAATTTTGATTTGCATTTCCCTGATAATGAAGGAGGTTGAACATTCATTTAGGTGCTTCTTCACCATTCAAGATTCCTCAATTGAGAATTCTCTTTTTAGCTTTATTCCCCATTTTTCATAGGGTTATTTCAGTCTCTAGAATCTACCTTCTTGAGTTTGTTTTTTAAATGTATATTCGATATTAGCCTTTTATCAGATATAGGGTTGGTAGAGAGTTTTTCCCATTCTGGAGGTTGCCATTTTGTCCTATTGACAGTGTTCTTTGACTTACAGAAAATTTTCAATTTCATGAGATCCTCTTTGTCAATAGTTGATCACAGAGTTTGAGCCATTGGTATTCTTTTTGTTCAGGAAGTTTTCCCCTGTGCAGATGTGTTTGAGGCTCTTTCCCAATTTCTCTTCTAATAGATTCAGTGTATCTGGTTTTATATGGAGGTCTTTGATCAATTGGACTTGAGGTTTGTACAAGCAGATGTAGATAATTTGATATTACACAAGCTTATCAATGGAGAGTAGATCTATTACCACTTTTATATTTCTGTATATACCAATTTTACAATTCAGTAATCATACTAAATGATATTATAGTTATATTTTAAATAAAACTGTGTATAAATGTAAAATGCTTAATCCTTAAATAGATATTTGAACAATATAATAACATCCTCAGCAAATAGCACATTTGTTTTATTAACTATTTCATTACATTAAAGCTATTCATAGACATTATGATGGCTACACATTAGTGACTTATCAATTTTGTTTACCAATATAAAGCCATCAGTGTCTTCTTATCAATATACTTATAAATATAAACCATATTCTATTATGGAATAGTAAAATTTGTGCTCATAGACTATTTGTTACCCAAATCACTTGTTTGCTTGAATAACCCAAAAATATAATAAAGCAATTATCTACCTGCATTGTTACTGAGAGTAGTGATATAGGTATAATTTTTTGGATTATATTTATTCTATTCTCCTCCTTCTCCCAGGAGAAATCACCTTAGGTCTTATCTAGAGATGTTTTCAATATGGCATAAATTTCGCAATTAACAGAGAAAACCTGTAATTTGAGTCAACATTAATGAATAATGTGTTTCATTAAAAATAAATGTAATAGAAAAGGAAGGTTATGCATGCAATGAAAAATTGATTTTAAAATTCGTGTTCAGACAAGGTTACACTAATAGAAAAGTTTGAAGAGAAACCCAAAATTCTTGAATCATTATGTATGGAATTATTTGTGCTTCTTGATCTCCACAGGCAGAAATGAGTTTGGTAATAAAGAAGAATATTAATAGAAGGAAGTATCTCTTATAACCTTTATATAGAGTTTTATAACAACAAAAATATATAAAGGATTCATTAGAAATGGAAAATAAATACCACAAAAAATCTTGTGTAAAGAAAGAAGTAAATGATTGATAGGAATACTGTGCTCTCCAGTTACAGATACTTTCAGAAAGAATAACAAATGTTAACCTCTATTGATATTTAGATTCAATTTACTGCTTTCAAAATTTGTATAGGCTTCACAAAAAACTGGACCCATTTTAAGTGTTGATCTGTTTAATCGAAAGATTGAAAGTTTGAGGAAGAATACATAAAACATCACACACTGGAGGCACCAATGTGACTCAGTAAGTTAAATAATATTCTGTAGGAAGTTTCAATGGAGATATGGTAGTGACAAGTTCTGGTGGTATAGTTTTATCCCATCCACTTGCCACACTTCTTTTCGATTTGGATGGGACAAAACTACACCATGTATGATATAAACAAAGAATAAGTACAGATTTTTTAAAAGATGAAAAAATATAGAAAGGTCATTGTGGTGGCAAAATTTTCTTATAGAAAAAGATGAGTAAATTTGATCAATAAAGTATTTGCAAAACACATAAATAATATAAAATACTAAGCAAGGGAAAGATCAGTATGACAAGAATTTCAAGCCTCTGAAGAAAGAAATTGAAGACTATCTCTGAAGATGGAAAGATCTCCCATACGTGTGGATCGGCAGGATTAATATTGTAAAAAAGGGCCATTTTGCCAAAAGCAATGTAAAGATTCAATGCAATCTCCATCAAAATTAAAACTCAATTCTTCATATAATTAGAAAGAGCAATTTGAAAACTCATTTGGAATAAAAAAATTCGCAGGGTTTTCAACAATAAAGAACTTCTGGGGAAATCTCCATTCCCTAATCTCAAGCTGTATTACAGAGCAATCATGATAAAAACTGTATAGTATTGGAACAGAGACAGGCAGGTAGATAAATGGAATAAAATTGAAAACCCAGAAATGACCCCACATACCTATGGTCACTTGATCTTTGACAAAGGATCTAAAACCATACAGTGGATAAAAGGTAGCATTTTTAACATGTGGTATTGGTTCAACTGGAGGTCGGCATGTAGAAGAATGAAAATAAATTCATTCTTATCACCTTGTATAGATCTGAAGTTCAAGTGAATCAAGGTCCTCCACATAAAACCAGATATACTCAAACCAATAGTAGAAAAAGTGGGGAAGAGCCTTGAACACATGGGCACTAGGGAAATTTTCCTAAATAAAACACAAATGGCTTATGCTCTAGGATCAAGAATTGACAAATGGACCCTATAAAATTGCAAAGATTATGTAAGGCAAAGAAAGGACACTGTCATTAGGACAAAATGGCAAATTTTCCACCAGATTAGGAGAAGATCTTTACCAATCCTACCTTCAATAGAGGGACAATATCCAAAGAATCAAGAAGTTAGAGTCCAGGTAATTAAATAATCATATTAAAATGTATGGGGTCTTATGAACAGGAAACTGGGAAAGAGAATAACATTTGAAATGTAAATAAAGAAATATAGCGAATAAAAAACAAAATTTCCAAAAAAAACAGGGGTACAGAGCTAAACCAATAATTCTCAACTGAGGAATATTGAATGGCTGAGAGGCACCTAAAGAAATGTTCAACACCCTTAGTCATCAGGGCAGTGCAAATCAAAACAAACTTGAGATTCTACATCACACCAGTCATAATGCTAATATAAAAACCTCAGGTGACAACAGATGCTGGTGAGGATGGGGAGAAAAAGGAGCACTCCTCCATTGTTGGTGGGGTTGCAAGCTAGTACAACCACTCTGGATATCAGTCTGGCAGTTCCTAGAGAATTGGACATAGTAATACCTGAGGACCCAGCTATAACACTCCTGGACATATACCCAAAAGATGTTCCAACATATAAGGACGTACACTCTATTATGTTCATAGCAGCCTATCTTTAATAGCCAGAGGCTGGAAAGAACCCTGATATCCCTCAACAGAGGAATGGATACAGAAAATGTGGTACATCTACGCAATGGAATAATACTCTGCTATGAACAACAATGACTACATGAAATTCTTAGGCAAATGGATGGAGCTAGAAAACATCATTTTAAGGTGAGGTATTCCAATCATAAAAAACGCACATGATATACCCTCACTAATAAGTGGATATTAGCTCCAAAGCTTGTATTACCCAAGTTACAACCCACAGACCACATGAAGCTCAAGAAAGATGGCCAAGGTGTTTGTGCTTCAGTCCTTCTTAGAATATGGAACAAAAATATTCATAGGAATAAATATGGAGACAAAGTTTAGAGCTACGACTAAAGGAAAGAGCATTCAGAGCCTGACCCACCTTGGGATCCAGTCCATATACATACAGCCACCAAATCCAGACATTATTGCTGATGCCAAGAAGTGCATACTAACAGAAGCCTGATATAGCTGTTTCTTAGAGGCTTTGCCAGAGCATGACAAATACAGAGGTGCATGCTTACAGCCAACCATTGATCTAAGAGTTGGGTTCCCAATGGATGAGTTAGAGAAAGGATTGAAGGAAGTGAAGAACAACAATATCAACCAACCACAGTTCCCAAAGACTAAACCACCATCCAAAGTGTTCACATGGACAGACCCATGGCTTCAGTTGCATATGTAGCAGAGGATGGCCTTGTTGGGCACCAATGGAAGGAGAAGCCCTTGGTCCTGTCAAGGTTCTATGCCCCCATTATAGTGAAATGTCAGGGTAGTTGGGTGGGTGGGGAAACACCATCAGATAAGTAGGGGATGGGGGATGGTTTAGGGTGTTTATGGACAGGAAACCAGGAAAGGAGACGATTTGAAATGTAAATAATATTCAATAAAAAGAAGAAATTAAAATTTTGTGCTCTTTCACAGCCTTTCTCACTGACCAATTCCTGTATGCCTCCTCTTGGCTATACTAGCTGTCTTATGCTAGTATCATATTGGATTCACACACTTCTCATTTTATCTGTTTAGAATGTTCTTGCCTCAGAAATCAATAACACTCACCATATTATCTCTACCATACTTGTAGTAACATGACTGAATATTATGTTCCCTAACTTTCTAAAATATTAATTATCAATATTAGAGTAGCTCCCTATCATAATACATTGATTCATTATTTCCTCTTGTTTATGTTATGTTTATTCATTTAATTTTTAATTTTTTAATTGAAAATTGACCCTTATCTCACATACTACATCCCAACCTCCGTTTCTCCTCCCTCTCACCTGCCCTCTTCCAGATACACTACCCTTTCTGTTTCCTCTTCAGAAAGGAACAGGCCTCAAAGACACAACAGGCAAAAAGAACAAAACATTATACAGTAAGACATGGTGAAAGCCCTTTTAATCAAGGGTGGTTAGACAACCCAATTGAAGAAAACAAGTCCTAAGCACTTGCAAAAGATTCAGAGAGACACCTATTCCCATTGGTATGAGTAACACAAAAGCACCAAGCTAACAATCAAGATAGATATACAGAGGACCTGATACAGATCCATGCAGTCTCCATGCTTGCTGTTTTCATCCCTATGATGTCATGTGATCCCTGCATAAATGATTCTGTGAGCCATGTTCTCTGGTGTTCTTCATCCTCTTTGAGTACTATAGAATTTTTCATAGAATTTTCACAATATTTTGCATATTTATAGTATTGCTTTATCTAGACTTTTACTATTAGCATGTAAATTATAGAAAGACAAATATCTTACTTTTAAAATTCTGTGGTAAGATACTAAGACAATGGCAACAGATAGAAGAAAGAATTTATTAGGGGATTATAGTTTCAAAGAGTGAGTCCATCACCATTATGGCCAGGAGATTGGCAGCAGATGGCAGGTATGGTGCTGTGTCAGTATCTTAGAAAATATGTGTAATCCACAAGCACTAAGTAGAGACAGGATTGCCTAACTGGGAATTACATGGGCTTTGGAAATCTCAAAACCCACCCCAATGACACATGACCTGCTCTAGGCCATAGCTAATCTCCCTCAAACAGTTCTACCAACTGAAGATCATTCAAATCATTCAAATATATAAGCTTATGGTGGACATTCTCATTCAAATCATCACATCAGATTCTAATTATCTAAAGAAGTACTAATTTTTACTTAACAGAAGGAAACTCGGACATAAATATTTATGATACACAAAAGACAAAATTAGACACAGATTCCCCAAATATACAAAAGTTGGATAGATGAAAATAGAAACATTTCAAATAAGCGAAAAAAGTCTAAAAATAAATGTACTGTAATAAATTTTGTTGAAACAACTGGTTATGCATATGCAAGAATTACAAATCATGCTCTATCTCAAAATACATAGAGAATCCATTTAACATGTATAAAATACCTAAGTGTGAAACTTCAAATATCTTCAAAATGATATACATAGAATTCATTTTTATAACATGAGAAAGGAAAGTTTTTTAAATTATAGAAAGGAGTATGCATTAAAACATTGCTGGTGGGATTGCAAACTTGTACAACCACTCTCAAAATCAACTTGGAGGTTCCTCAGAAAATTGGAAATAGACTTACCTAAAGATCCAGAAATGCCACTCTTGGAAATATACCCCAAAGATACTCTACCATGCCACAAGGGCACATTTTCCAGTATGTTCATAGCAGCCTTATTTTGATAGCCAGAAGCTGGAAACATCCCAGATACCCCACCACAGAAGAATGAATACAGAAAATGTGGTTCATTTACACACTGGAGTACTATTCAGCTATTAAGAATGAGGACATCCTGAGTTTTGCAGGCAAATGGATGGAAATAGAAAATGTCATCCTCAGTGAGGTAACACAGACCCAAAAGGACATGTATGGCATGTTCTCACTAGTAATTCTGGATATTAGCCAGAAAAAAAGTACAGAAAACCCAGGATACAGTCCACAAATTCCAAAGGTCATCAAGCTGAAAGACTAAAGTGGGGATTCCTCGGTTCCACTTGGGAGGGAGAAGAAAGCAAACACAAGAAGGGAGGAAGGGAGAGACAGGGGAAGAAAAGGGGATGGGGTTGGGGGAGAAGGAAACATGATCCGGTATTAGGTGGAAGAAAAGGACTGAAGCCCTCAGGGCCAGCAGAAAGAATGGAAACAAGGTACCTGGGGAGGGAGGAAGGAGGGTATGAAGAATCTCAAGAATGTACCAGAGACCCTGAAAGTGAGAGACTCTCAGTATTCAAAGGGTGGGAACCTAGATGAAAGGGCCTACAGATGAGAGAGAGAACTTATTGAATCCACCTCCAGCAGAAAGACAGGGCATCAAGTGAGTGGTGGGGTTGCTATCCCATAGTCAAACTCTGACCCATAATTCTTCCTGTCTGAAAGAAATGCAGGGATGGAAATGGAGAAGAGCCTGAGAAAAAGAAGGTCCAGCAATAGGCCCAAAGGGGACTCCAGCTCAAGGGGAGACCCTAAGACCTGATACCATTACTGAGGCTATGGAATGTTCACAAATAGGGAGCGATCATGACTGCCTTCTAAAAGACGTAACAAGCATCTTTAAAGAGTCAGACGCAGATATGTGCACCCAAACAATTAACAGAAGCTTCTGACCTTCTAGTTGAATTAGGGAAAAGCTAGAGAAAGCTGAGGAGGGCAACCCTGTCGGATGATCAGTAGTCTCAATTAACCTGGACCCCCGAGATCTCTCAGACACTGGATTACCAACCAGGCAGGATACCCCAGCTGAAATGAGGCCCCCAGCACCTATACAGCAGAGAATTCCTGGGTCTGGGTTTAGTAAAAGAGGATGAACCTAACCCTCAAGAGACTGGAGGCCCCAGGAAGTTTAGAGGTCTGATAGGGTGGGTGGGGTGGGGACATCCTTGTGAAGACTGGAGGGAGGGGAGAGTTCATGGGGGCGGGGAGGAGGTATAAGATGTGGAACCGTCGTGGTATGGACTAGGAGGAAAATAAAATATGACAAGTAAAAATGAATAAATAAATGAATGGATAAATAAATGAATAAAAAATAAATATATTTTTAAAAAGTGATAAATTAAATAATGTTAGAATTAAGAAGTCACACTTACAAAAATAAAACCATAATGAACCAGAAAGAGTACTCCCAGAATGTAATACAAAACTTACAACAGATAATTTTAAAGAGCTAGTTGATTTTTAAAAAGACAGCTAAGGTGAAAATAAGAAAGATATAAACCGTTTAATATAAGTGAATTGTGTGGACATTCAAATTGTAAACCACAGTAGGACACCACTCTGCATTCTTTAAATTTACAAAAGCTAAGAAGCTTGATAGTTCTGGTTCTGAAAGCTATTGTGAATAAACTCTCAAACATCACTGCTGTAAGAAAGAAATAACATTATTTTCATGAAGTACATTCAGACTCAACAATCTGCCACCTTTTTTAAAAATGATTTTTTTACCTGGATTGTGTAATATTTTTAAACTAAAATGTTGTCTGTCAGTTGTCTAAAAAATCTGATAACTCATTCTTTGTTAACTATATGCACTACAATTTAATATTTCATTTAGTAAATTAGATTTTTGTTAATGTCTTTTATATAAACATTTATTTCTAATTCTAATGTAATTTAATTTAAGAAACAGGCTATAATATACAGAAAGCCTTACATCTGTGAAATGACGATAATTCATAATAGTATTGTATCCTATATCCTATTCTTCTCCTCCTCCAAAAGACAAACACCAGCTACAAATTTGAACTTCCCCAAACTATCACTTAGGAAACTAAATAAACAAGTTACCATATGTTTTCAGAATAAATTTATATACATATATGTATCAATGAAAATAAATGGTCTTCTGCTCAAAATGAATAAATCTTACCAAACGGATTATAACAGACACTAAATCATGTGAAGGAACATGCTCTGAGAGGTGGTCTAGAGATAAGGTTATAATTCCTTGGACTATCCAGAGGTCCAACTTTGGTCTTAGCCTTGTTGTATATCTTTATTTATGGGATTTCCATATTTGTATTTTCCAAGAACAAGCACTCACATATCACAATTCTTGACAGCCACATTCTCCATTCCTTTCTAGGAAGAAAGAAAAAACATCTTCATTTCAAGCCACAGAGTAAGTTTGAATGTTGTAGTCACATTTGCTTGGTTCAGAAAATTGCACCATTCCAGTCCCCCAAAGGCAGTGGAGAAGAAAGTTCTAAGATGGTGTGTTTCTTGGAGATGGACACCAAATAGTTTTGAAAGAAATATCAATTAAGGTGTCAACTTCCCTCTCAAAATGGCATTCTGAGAGCAAAACGGCAGGGAATTAAAATGAGCTCCTTCTCTAAGGCAGACTCCACACTGGTTTTCTAAAGAGGATTACAAATCTGTGAGGACTGTGGAACTTTTTAGTAGCTAAGATTACTAGGTTCTAGATTCTGAGCTGATAGAATTTGATGGAACTATCCTTTTTTACTATCCCCTACAGAGCAGACTCCCTCCTACACCTCTGGCCCAGCTAAAGCCAGTGATTTTAGTAGCCTCTGCCAGGTCTCCTAAGCTAACACTGTTTCTGTTGCTTTGCTCTTCCACTCCTGAAAGAGCATTTTTCATAGTAGGCAAACCCTATTTCAATTTCATTCATTTTCTCTTTGTAGAAGTGGAGATAAATACAATGTATCTCTTTTTTTCCACCTACCATCCCTTCTTCTATTGTGTTTCAGGTCAACATCTTTTGTGTGTTTCCAAAGTCTCCTATTGATATAATAGTATATGAAAGACTCAACAACAACAAAATCTGATCAGAAAAGAAAGCATATAAATTTAGCAAAAAGCAACAGATTGGAACATATCGTTAATTTTAATATCTGTTAAAGAAGTAATATGAAGACAATAGAATGTAAAAATATTCAAGTGAGTGGTTAAAAAATGAAAAAGTACGATATTGAACTCACTGCAATGTGCAACTGATTATATATCATGAGTCACATTGAAAATGTAAATTGAACCATTAGCTAAATCCTCAGTTTTAAACAACAGTGAAAATTGTGAACATATGATTTTACCAAATTTTTAATAGTGCTATGCTTCCTCATATTTGAGGAAGTGGAATTTAGATAGGTAATTGAGGTAATAGTGTATATTACTACATTAAAGTAACTTTATACATATCTTAAGACTCATCAATTTTAAATCATTGACTATTATTACACAATAACTCACACATGGAATTTTAAGACACTGCTATAGAAATGATTTGGTTATGTTAGTAATTAGAAGCAAGATTAAAAACTAGGTTTAGCTGGAGGATATGTTTCATTTAAAAAAAACACAAAAACAAAAACAAACAAGAACCCCTCCCATCATATTGACAAAAGAAGTGATTGGAGGAGCAGCAGGAGCCCTGCCTGAGACACCACCGGATCCTGAAGGAAACAGACCGGGTAAACAGTTCTCTGCACCCAAATCCCGTGGGAGGGAGAGCTAAACCTTCAGAGAGGGCAGACACGCCTGCGAAACCAGAAGAGACTGCTCTCT
>NC_046172.1:68623846-68755178 GCF_011064425.1 Rattus rattus
AAGTTTTTGATCATCCTTCGAGTTTCATAAATTTGTGCATTCAGAGTACTCAACACGGCTAATAGCCACTTATCATTATGCATAACATGGCCAGATTGCCACCATCCCAAAAAGAAAATTTTTATTTTTTTTTTAAAAAAAAAAAAAAAAAAAAAAAAAAAAAAAAAAAAAAAAAAAAAAAAAAAAAAAAAAAAAAAAAAAAAAAAAAAAAAAAAAAAAAAAAAAAAAAAAAAAAAAAAAAAAAAAAAAAAAAAAAAAAAAAAAAAAAAAAAAAAAAAAAAAAAAAAAAAAAAAAAAAAAAAAAAAAAAAAAAAAAAAAAAAAAAAAAAAAAAAAAAAAAAAAAAAAAAAAAAAAAAAAAAAAAAAAAAAAAAAAAAAAAAAAAAAAAAAAAAAAAAAAAAAAAAAAAAAAAAAAAAAAAAAAAAAAAAAAAAAAAAAAAAAAAAAAAAAAAAAAAAAAAAAAAAAAAAAAAAAAAAAAAAAAAAAAAAAAAAAAAAAAAAAAAAAAAAAAAAAAAAAAAAAAAAAAAAAAAAAAAAAAAAAAAAAAAAAAAAAAAAAAAAAAAAAAAAAAAAAAAAAAAAAAAAAAAAAAAAAAAAAAAAAAAAAAAAAAAAAAAAAAAAAAAAAAAAAAAAAAAAAAAAAAAAAAAAAAAAAAAAAAAAAAAAAAAAAAAAAAAAAAAAAAAAAAAAAAAAAAAAAAAAAAAAAAAAAAAAAAAAAAAAAAAAAAAAAAAAAAAAAAAAAAAAAAAAAAAAAAAAAAAAAAAAAAAAAAAAAAAAAAAAAAAAAAAAAAAAAAAAAAAAAAAAAAAAAAAAAAAAAAAAAAAAAAAAAAAAAAAAAAAAAAAAAAAAAAAAAAAAAAAAAAAAAAAAAAAAAAAAAAAAAAAAAAAAAAAAAAAAAAAAAAAAAAAAAAAAAAAAAAAAAAAAAAAAAAAAAAAAAAAAAAAAAAAAAAAAAAAAAAAAAAAAAAAAAAAAAAAAAAAAAAAAAAAAAAAAAAAAAAAAAAAAAAAAAAAAAAAAAAAAAAAAAAAAAAAAAAAAAAAAAAAAAAAAAAAAAAAAAAAAAAAAAAAAAAAAAAAAAAAAAAAAAAAAAAAAAAAAAAAAAAAAAAAAAAAAAAAAAAAAAAAAAAAAAAAAAAAAAAAAAAAAAAAAAAAAAAAAAAAAAAAAAAAAAAAAAAAAAAAAAAAAAAAAAAAAAAAAAAAAAAAAAAAAAAAAAAAAAAAAAAAAAAAAAAAAAAAAAAAAAAAAAAAAAAAAAAAAAAAAAAAAAAAAAAAAAAAAAAAAAAAAAAAAAAAAAAAAAAAAAAAAAAAAAAAAAAAAAAAAAAAAAAAAAAAAAAAAAAAAAAAAAAAAAAAAAAAAAAAAAAAAAAAAAAAAAAAAAAAAAAAAAAAAAAAAAAAAAAAAAAAAAAAAAAAAAAAAAAAAAAAAAAAAAAAAAAAAAAAAAAAAAAAAAAAAAAAAAAAAAAAAAAAAAAAAAAAAAAAAAAAAAAAAAAAAAAAAAAAAAAAAAAAAAAAAAAAAAAAAAAAAAAAAAAAAAAAAAAAAAAAAAAAAAAAAAAAAAAAAAAAAAAAAAAAAAAAAAAAAAAAAAAAAAAAAAAAAAAAAAAAAAAAAAAAAAAAAAAAAAAAAAAAAAAAAAAAAAAAAAAAAAAAAAAAAAAAAAAAAAAAAAAAAAAAAAAAAAAAAAAAAAAAAAAAAAAAAAAAAAAAAAAAAAAAAAAAAAAAAAAAAAAAAAAAAAAAAAAAAAAAAAAAAAAAAAAAAAAAAAAAAAAAAAAAAAAAAAAAAAAAAAAAAAAAAAAAAAAAAAAAAAAAAAAAAAAAAAAAAAAAAAAAAAAAAAAAAAAAAAAAAAAAAAAAAAAAAAAAAAAAAAAAAAAAAAAAAAAAAAAAAAAAAAAAAAAAAAAAAAAAAAAAAAAAAAAAAAAAAAAAAAAAAAAAAAAAAAAAAAAAAAAAAAAAAAAAAAAAAAAAAAGTGTTCCATCCATTTGTTTATGAATCATATAAAGCTGTTTTGATAGCTAAGGAGTATTCCATTGTGTAGATGTACCACATTTTCTGTATCCATTCCTCTGAAGAGCATCTGGTTCTTTTTTCAGCTTCTACATCATAAATAAGAGATCACATATGGAACATAGTGGAGCATGTGTCTTTGTTATGTTGAGGCTTCTTTTAAAGGCGTCCAAGCGAGGTAAGGAAGTTGGGTCCCTGTTAGTTCAATGTACAATTTCTGAAGAACTTCCAGACTGATTTTAGAATGGTTGCACCAATCTGCATCCCCATCCACAATAGAGGAGGCAGGCTCACATCCTCGCCAGCATCTGCTGCCTGAAGATCTAGCCGCCCACTGGTGTGTGAGGTGAAATCAGGGTTGTTTTTGATTTGCATTTCATGACTAAAGTGATGTTGAACATTTGTTTTTAGGTGTTTCAGCCGTCATAATTCCTCAGTTGTGAATTTTGTTTAGGTCTAAACCTCATTTTTTAATACAGGCTTATTTGTCTCCCTGCAGCCTAACTTCTTGAGTTCTTTGTATATTTTGGATATAAGGCCTCTATCTGTTGTGGTGATTGCAGATCTTCCCAATCTGTTATTAAGGTTTTGTCCCAACTACAGTTTCCTTTGCCTTGTTGTATTTTGCAGTTTTGGAGATCCCATTTGTTCTTGATCTTATATAAGTCATTGTTTTGTTCAGAAATTTTCTCCAGTGCCTTGTGTTCGCTGAGTTTCTCCCCCATTTATTATTTATGTATCTGGTTTGATGTGGGAGGTCCTCACTTGGATCAAGCTTATAAGCATGGATCCATCTGACTTTCTATACAAACATGGTAGTCTTAATTCTATTCCAAGACCCACATGGTAGAAGGAAAGATCTGAGTCCTGTGGGTTTTTCTCTAACCTGCATGCAAGACGTACATATTCTACTCTAAGAAACAAACAAACTAGACAATAAAAATATTATAATTCTCAATAAAGCTATGATTTCAATCTTTTAGTAATACATGACACTTGCCATATTTCATTTAATACTAAATGAAATCTAAATTAAAATTATTATAAATGAAACAAAAAACTGTATAGCAAAAAGTAAGTTGCCTGCTATATAGCTTAAAATATTCAATACACATCACCCTACAATTCAGACAATATATGCCTCTTTGTGAATTTATCAGTAACTCTGTGTAAATATAGATGAACTCACATGATCTGTTGGATTTCTTTAGTGTATTCTCTTATTATGAAGATATTAACATTTAAATAAATGTATTTCATATACTATATTTATTCACTCTCTTAGTCTCAGACACTAATTTTTGAAAGACAATACTTCTATCAATTTTTTAATCGTTTAGGCTTAGCACAAATTGCCAGTCCTGATACACAAAGATGACTCTGCTAGTAAATTTTTATTCTTTTAGAAATGGGGTCCATAGCTGATGGAAATGTGGAAAATAGAACCCCATTGTCTTTAATCTACTTTTTATTATAGTAGATTTTGAAGAGGGAAGAAATTGCAGTTATTACATTGATGAGTATTATGCCAACATGGAATTATTTTAATTATTTTATCCGCCAAAATACTTTATAAATCATCTTCATGTGGAAAAACTTAAATGCTTCTAATGTGATTCAAACAGTATATTTATACAAAATATTTTAAAGAAGAATGAAGAAAATGTGCTGATTTTCCTTGGTAGTTGCTGAATAGCCTGACTGTTGTTTTGCTCTTTCCTGGATGCGTTGAAATAAAAAATTATATAATTTTAAAGAACTAAGGATATTAATATAGTATATAAGGCAAAGTTCTTTGACCACTGTTTCAAATACTAATGGCATACTTCAGTACGTTTCCCTCAATTACTAGATATATTTACCTGTATATAAGAGAATTGGATAACACAATATTCCTTTCTAACATCATCATCACCACAGTGAATTTCTGAAGAAAAGACACTATAGGGTCTCCCTTGCATGGAGATCACTAGTGTGGAGGAATCACCATCAATTTAATATTGACACTGTTCAAACAACCCTGTAGAGACTTATGCGTGAACTGGATCTTTCAGGTAAATAGAATGAATATAAATAATAGAATTTCATATCAAAGGCAGATGATTTTAGCTATCACAGATATCTTCTCAATTCTGAGAAAGAATAGGTAGTGTCAAACACTGAAAATTCCATCCTTCAGGGTGTAGCTTCTTAAGACAGCCTCTATAAAAACCAAATAGCTTCAGAAATTCCTAAAACTGATCAAATTCACTAGGCTTCTTTATCTTCAAGGACAACAAGAAGTAAAGATGGAGGAGAGATACTCTCAGACAAATCGATCCACTTAGAAGAGATTCTTGGCAGCTTTGCAGGTAAGAATTTTGTCATATACCACCATAAAACCGAAAATCAAACATAAAGGCTGGAATTATTGTTATAGAAAATACGTTTTTCAGAGTAACAGTAGAAAGAATAAGTGGCAGTACATGATAAGTTAAAATAAGCATAGCTCACCCTCTTAGCTAAAAGGTAACATAAGTTGGCTCTAACTACTCCCTGGGCTTCTATTTCATCATACATAATATCAGTCCATAACATTGCTATTTTACCTTAAGATTTTTGTGAAGCTAAATGTTATGCTGCTGACAGACGAACAGAGTAAATTTTATTTCATTATAATAATGAAGTATTTGTTCTCTAGCAGCAGCAAAAGAAAGATTGAATACTGTTACATAATAAAAACATTTAACAACTGTAGACTTTTAAAATTGTTGGCGTCTTAGTTGCTCAGAGTTTGTTTGGAATATCGAAAAGATGAATAAACACCTAGTCAATGGTTTTATCAACTGAATAATGACTTTGAGGGTAAGTGAGAACTTGAGGGCCTGGTGAAGGGCTGTCCTAGCAGGGCTTTACAATATAGGCTTGAGTGAATTATAAATTAGCACAAGGCTGCTCTGCTGGAGCACAGACATGACCCATGCACCCTTAGCAAGCTATGAAGTATGTTAGTTTGTAGGAAGGAAGCAACTATATTTCAGGAAAAATGTCTAATTGAGGGGACAAAAGACCACCAGAGAAAAATTTGACAGAATGTATCAGAGATAGATTACACAACTTCAGGAGAACAGGCAGGAATGGAGGGGCTTTTTAAAGATAAGTTTATAGGAAACAGTCATTTCTGGTCACCAGTTGAATCTAGCTCACTAGTCAGCAGAGTTGATTCGGTGCTGAGGTGAGTTGAATTGACTTGCAGTTCAGTTCAGCTTAACCTATTCCATAGTTCATTAGTTCGTGCAGCAGAGGCAATTAGTCAGCAAATGAAGAAGCTGTAGATGAGAACAAATACCTGAGTTTGTATTAGGCCAAACAGAACAACCCAGGAAAAGCTGAGAGAAACCAGATTGAATCAATTAGCTTAGAGAGGAGTTTTGAACCAGAATAGCTGAGTTCATACTTCTAGTTAGAGTTAAGAAATAACTAGAAGGTGAGTTTATTCATTAAGCCTCAGGATCACATCTAGTGAATAAAGATACATTTATATATACTGCCTCACCTTCCTTTCCCCCCAAACTATAGAGATTACATTCCTCGTTAGCCATTAAGATCTGTTCCTTTATTTGACATTTTCTATGCCAGACTCATTCTTCACCCTGAGGGATGACTACCAAAAATCCAGCATTCAAAAGCCCCCTTTTATTTCATATCTAATTAACCGGTTCATCAAATATACTACTGCATTCCCAGCCCACCTAACACAGACTTTCTTTTTTCTTCCTAAAATTATGTCTGCAAGGTCATTGCTGTTTTTCTACCTGGTCAGAAAGCAGCCAATTTAACTTCTTAAACCCAACTTATCAAAGGATTTCTATAAAGCAGGGGCTTCTATGTACTTGTGCCTAATTTTGATCAGAATTGATTCTCATCAGAGGGTCTTTCATTACCTGGGGCTGGCATTGCTGAGAAACTGTTGTGTCTTCAGACCAATTCGAGGTGTTGAAGAGGGATGAGTGCTTAACAGCTTTATGACTTGTTCACTCACCCAGAAATGTTCTCAATTGCATAAAAGAGGTCAAATAGTTCTTAAAGTAAAATAAGAATAATGTAGATGTGAGTCACAAAAATAGTCACTTTCTATTTTTAAATTGATATTATGTTTGAGAAAACACCAGTTCCTCTTTTGTTTTTGCAAACAACCAGTTTGTTCCAGCCAAGGTAGAAATTTGAGCTATAATGCAAGAATAAACCAGTAAAATATATGCTTTTGAATCATTTCAGTTTCCTGAGGAAATAACAGCTAGTAAGAAACTATTTTAAAGAAAGCAACTATAGGCAGTACAAGTCCGCATAGCTTTTTATTCTTTTAGTCACAGATTATGGATAAACCATTCAATGATTTTTTAAAACCTGTATATAAAACCCAGAAAAATTTCTAGATATAAATATTTATTATTTGATAAGCTTCCAAATTTTATATATCTCATCACTTGTTATAGTGCCTCCCTTTATACAAAATTTTATAAGTAAGTACTTATCAGTGATTTCGTGTTAATAAGGTCAAGAACTCACATCAATAAAAACTCTAGGAAAATCAATCAATTGATATATCATGCTATTATTCTGAATAATATATTACAAAATAAAAATAGCATCAAGTTAGTTTTACTGAATAAAAATAAATGATGATAAATGAATCCTTTTGAAGGATTTCTACAAGAGCCAATAGAAAGAAAAGAATGCATCAACATAATTATATTTACTTCTTTTTGTATCAACATTCAATACATACCAAACACAACTGCTCACAACATTATTTTATTCATTTGTTTATTTCATGCATGTACTACATGGCATACATGAAGAAGTCAGAAGAAAAATTGATGGAGCTTGTTCTGTTCTCCACTGTGTAGAGAGCAAAGAGTGAACAAAAGTTGTTAATTTAGCAGCAGTTGCTATTGGTGATGTGGGACATTCTGCTGACCCAACCTCTGTTGCTTTATAATATTTATTGTAGAGTATAACATATTCATTAAATAAAATTTTATACTAATTATTGTTATGATAAAGACTAGAAAAAAATCCATTGCACTGTATAGAGTTTAAGGGAAAAAAGTCTTCAACCAACCACAAGTTTGAGGTATTTTTTCATAGCAATATTTTCGTTTCAGATAAAATTTACCAGGAATGACTTGATCAGGAGTTCAATGCCTATATTCAAACATATTAAAACTCAATATTCAGCAATCAGCAGTCAACATCAAATTCAAATGAGAGATATTTCTGAAGGAATTCCAGTAAAACTGTATGGTTGTCTCTAAATCTAACTTTTGAGTTCATTGCATATTTTGGATACACAGTCTCTTACTGGAAATAGAGGTAAAGACCTTTCCCCATCTGTAGATTGCTATTTTTTCCTATTGCCAGTGCGTCCTTTGCCTACAGTAGTTTAATTTAAGGAGGTCCATCATTATCTTAGGAGATAAGCCATTGGTTATGAAATTTTCCTGTGCTCATGTGTTCAAAGCTCATCCCATCTTTCACTTCTATTAGATTCACTGTATCTGGTTTTCGTGAGGTCCTGATCCACTTGACCTGAGGTCAAAGCAGTATATGAAATGATTAATTTAATTTCTTCTTCACAGACTGCCAGTTGACCCAGCACCATTAGTTGAAATTTACAAAACGTTTTTTTCCACTGAAGCGGTTTAGCTACTTTGTCAAAGATCTAGTATTCAGGTTTCGTTGGTTAAACAGAATTCTCAACTGAGGAATTCATGACTGAGAATCACTTAAAGAAATGTTCAACATCTTATTACCAGAAAATGAAAAATTGAAACTACCCTCGAGATTCCAATTTTCACGCCAGCCGTAGAATAGCTAAGGATCAAAATTAGGTAACAGTGCAGATGTTGGTAAAGACGTGATAAAGAGGAGCACTCTTCCATTGCTGGTGGGATTGTAAGCTGGAAATCAATCTGGTAGTTTCTCAGAAAAATGGAAATAGCCATCTGAAATCGGTACTTTTTATACTCAAAAGCTGCTCCAACATATATAACAAAGACACATGCCCTCCATGTTTATACCAGCCTTATTGTTAATAGCCAAAAGTTAAAAACAACCCGCAGATGTCCCTCTTGAACTAGATAAGATTGATACAGAAAAATGTGGTATATTTATACAATGATTATTAATTGCTAGTAAAACAATGACTTCATGAATGGCAGGCAAGTGGATAGAATGAGAGAATATCCTGAGTGAGGTAAATCAGACACCAAAGAACACACATACTATGTACTACTGATAAGTGAATATTAACTCCTCAAACTCACAATGCCCATGGTACAACCCACAGACTATGGTGCTTAAGAGGAAGGAAGACCAGGGGTGGGATGCTTCATTCCTGCATTGACGGGAGGGGACAGGACATCACAGAGGCAGAGGAGAACAAGTGTGATGGGAGGTAGCAGTATCAGGTACTGTAGGGGACAGAGAGAGGAAGAGGGCATGAACAAAATAAAATTCCTTGCAGGAGGATGAGGAACTAGATACACCAGAGGGTCCCAGATGCCAGGGAAACAAGAGGTTCCCAAGACCCAACAGGGATGACTTAGCAGGGAAGTGAGAGAACCTGTAGATACCTCTGTTGTAAAATAAAATACTATAAGTATTGTTGTTCCTACATTTTGCTAGGTCTGGCACCGGTGCCCAAGATATCTGCTGGGATATCTGGTCAGAATACATTCAGAATTCGCTGCGCAGCTTAGCATCTCAGTCATCAAAAAAAGACACTTTCTTGTATACCAAACCTCACATGAAAGAACACACAACGATTTGTAAGATATAACTGCCCATCAAAGCTCATAAATTATCTATCCCTTGAGAATATTAATAACAACCTGTAACACACAGAGCAGAATCTTAACATCGCTGCCATGGCTTGTCCTGCCACGCCTTCCTCTCCCTCTGTCTGTCCTCCTCTCTGCCCCTAGTCTCTCCTCTTCCTTTCCAAACTCTCCCACCCATCCTTCCTTTCCTCTCTCATCCAATGACAGGCCTCCTTCCTTTATCTTTTTTGATGACTTTTAGTTAAACATTGATTTTATTTGATATTAGAATGGCTACTCCAGCTTGCTTCTTCTGACCATTTGCTTGGAAAGTTGTTTTCCAGCCTTTCATTCTGAGGTAGTGTCTGTCTTTGTCTCTGAGGTGTGTTACCTGTAGGCAGCAGAATGCAGGGTCCTCGTTGCGTATCCAGTTTGTTAATCTATGTCTTTTTATTGGGGAGTTGAGGCCATTGATGTTGAGAGATATTAAGGAATAGTGATTATTGCTTCCTGTTATATTCATATTTCGATGTGAGGTTATGTTTGTGTGCTTTTCTTCTCTTTGTTTTGTTGCCAAAACGATTAGTTTTCTTGCCTCTTCTAGGGTATAGCTTGCCTCCTTATGTTGGGCTTTTACCATTTATTATCCTTTGTAGCTGGATTTGTAGAAGCGACATTGTATAATTTGTTTTGTCATGGAATATCTTGGTTTCTCCATCATGTTAATTGAGATTTGCAGGATACAGTAGCCTGGGCTGGCATTTGTGTTCTCTTAGGGTCTGTATGACATCAGTGGGGGGATCTTCTGGCCTTCAGGGTTTCTGGTGAAAAGTCAGGGTGTTTCTGATAGGTCTGCCTTTTATATTTACTTGACCTTTTCCAAAAACTGCTTTTAATATTCTTTCTTTATTTTGTGCGTTTGGTGTTTTACTATTATGACGGACGTGTTTCTTTTCTGGTCAATCTATTTGGAGTTCTGTATTCATTTGTATGCCTATGAATTACTTTTTTAGGAAAGAAGTTTTCTTCTATGATTTTGTGGAAGACATTTACTGGTCCTTTGAGCTGGGAGTCTTCACTCTCTTCGATACCTATTATCCTTAGGTTTGATCTTCTCATTGAGTCCTGGGTTTCCTGTATGTTTTGGACCAGTAGCTTTTTCCCCTTTACATTATCTTTGACAGTTGAGTCGATGATTTCTATGGAATCTTCTGCTCTTGAGATTCTCTCTTCTATCTCTTGTATTCTGTTGGTGATGCTTGTATCTACGGCTCCTTGTCTCTTCCTTTCTATATCCAGGGTTTTTTCCATGTGTTCTTTCTTGATTGATTCTATTTCCATTTTTAGTTCCTTCAATTATTTGAGTGTGTTTTCCTGGAATTCTTTCAGGGATTTTTGTGATTCCTATCTATAGGCTTCTACTTGTTTATTTATGTTTTCCTGTGTTTCTCTAACGGAGTTCTTCACGTCTTTCTTGAAGTCGTCCAGCATCATGATGAAATATGATTTTGAAACTAGATCTTGCTTTTCTAGTTTTTTTGAATATTCCGTGGTTGCTTTGGTGGGAGAATTGGGCTCCGATGATGCCATGTAGTCTTGGTTTCTGTTTCTTGGGTTCCTGTGCTTGCCTCTCGCCATCAGATTATCTCTAGTGATACTTTGTTCTGCTATTTCTGACAGTGGCTAGACTGTCCTATAAGCCTCTGTGTCAGGAGTGTTGTAGACCTGTTTTCCTGTTTTCTTTCAGCCAGTTGTGGGAACAGAGTGTTCTGCTTTAGGGCATGTAGTTTTTCCTATCTACAGGTCTTCAGCTGTTCCTGTGGGTCTGTGTGTTGAGTTCACCAGGCAGGTCGCTTGGATCAGGAAGATTTTTTCTTACCTGTGGTCCCGGGGCTCAAGTTTTCTCGTGGGGTGTTGCTTATGAGCTCTCCGTGGGGGCAGCAACCAGGAAGTTCTGCACCGCCCTTTCCAGGAGCTTCCGTGCACCAGGGTTCCAGATGGCATTTGGTGGTTTCCTCTGGAGTCAGAGATGTGGACAAAGTGTAGTCTCTTTTGGTTTCCCAGGCGTGTCTGCCTTTCTGAAGTTAGAGAATTCTTCCTACATCATTCATATGAAATAAACATCAGCCACAATGTCTTCTGTCTTCTTAACCATTTGCCAAACTTCAATTTTCTTTTTAGATGTCTCTCTGAATGCACATTTATGGGTATTTTCTGATAGAACTTCAAGATGATTATTAGTTTATGCTTTTTCCTCATTCTATACTAAGCTATAGTTAATCCAAAAACTCTTTTCATAAACTCTATTGTGGCTTATGTAATGATGTCCTCCATAGATTTGAGTGTGAACCATTCTTCCAAAGAGAGTGGCATAACTAGGAGGTGTTCTCCTGTTGGAGAAGGTATTGCCATACTGGAGGAAGTGTGTCAGTAACAAGGTCAGCTTTGAAGTCCGGTAAGGTCAAGTCTAATCATAGTTTTCCTTCTGTTACTTGTAGATCAAGATATAGATTTGTCAGCTCCCTCTCCAGCAACATGTCTCCCTGCATGATAATAATGGACTACAACTTTGAAGTGTAACCTAGTCCCAGTTAAATGTTTTCCTTTTTATTGTCTTTGTTCTGCCACCAAACAGGAGCTTGCAGAGGCCTGGCTTTTTTTTTTTTGTTTGTTTTTGTTTTTGTTTTTGTTTTTGTTTTTGTTTTTGTTTTTCCGGAGCTGGGGACTGAACCCAGGGCCTTGTGCTTTCTAGGCAAGCTCTCTACCACTGAGCTAAATCCTCAACCCCATGTTTTCCTTTTTTAAGTTGTATATTCATAGCGTCTCTTGAGAGCAAAAGGATCCTAACTAAGACAAAGATCTCAATATCTCAATCTTAATTCTCTTAGAGGAATCATTTACTTTTATAACTATAGCATTTATGCAGGACTAATGGCAATTTTGACATCTTAAATATTCAACATCCTCAATTGTACTTTTCTTTTTTTTTATTTTTTTTTATTTTTTTTTTTATTTTTTTTTTTTATTAACTTGAGTATTTCTTATATACATTTCAAGTGTTATTCCTTTCCCGGTTTCCAGAAACATCCCCCCTCCCCTCCCCTTCCTTATGGGTGTTCCCCTCCCAACCCTCCCCATTGCTGCCCTCTCCCCAACAGTCTAGTTCACTAGGGGTTCAGTCTTAGCAGGACCCAGGGCTTCCCCTTCCACTGGTGCTCTTACTAGGATATTCATTGTTACCTATGAGGTCAGAGTCCAGGGTCAGTCCATGTATAGTCTTTGGGTAGTGGCTTAGTCCCTGAAGCTCTGGTTGGTTGGCATTGCTGTACATATGGGGTCTCAAGTCCCTTCAAGCTCTTCCATTCTTTCTCTGATTCCTTCAACATGGGGTCCTCAGTGGTTTCTCATTTGCCTCTGTAGTGTATTCTGGCTGTGTCTCTGGCATACGCCTCTGTATTTGCATCCATCTTACTCTGGCTGTATATGTGCCACATTTCTCAGGTGCTGATCTGCATTCACATTTTGATCATCCGTCTTGAGTTTCATTTGTTCTAGGCATCTAGGGTAATTCAAGCATTTGGGCTAATAGCCACTTATCAATGAGTGCATACCATGTATGTCTTTCTGTGATTAGGCTCACCAGGATGATATTTCCAGTTCCAACCATTTGCCTATGAATTTCATAAAGTCATTGTTTTTGATAGCTGAGTAATATTCCATTGTGTAGATGTACCACATTTTCTGTATCCATTCCTCTGTTGAAGGGCATCTAGGTTCTTTCCAGCTTCTGGCTATTATAAATAAGGCTGTGATGAACATAGTGGAGCACGTGTCTTTTTATATGTTAGCATCTTTTGGGTATATGCCCAAGAGAGGTATAGCTGGATCCTCAGGCAGTTCAATGTCCAATTTTCTGAGGAACCTCCAGACTGATTTCCAGAATGGTTGTACCAGTCTGCAACCCCACCAACAATGGAGGAGTGTTCCTCTTTCTCCACATCCTCGCCAGCATTTGCTGTCACCTGAGTTTTTGATCTTAGCCATTCTCACTGGTGTGAGGTGAAATCTCAGGGTTGTTTTGATTTGCATTTCCCTGATGACTAAAGATGTTGAACATTTCTTTAGGTGTTTCTCAGCCATTCGGCATTCCTCAGCTGTGAATTCTTTGTTTAGCTCTGAACCCCATTTTTAATAGGGTTATTTGTCTCCCTGCTGTCTAACTTTTGAGTTCTTTGTATATTTTGGATATAAGGCCTCTATCTGTTGTAGGATTGGTAAAGATCTTTTCCCAATCTGTTGGTTGCCGTTTTGTCCAAACCACAGTGTCCTTTGCCTTACAGAAGCTTTGCAGTTTTATGAGATCCCATTTTGTCATTCTTGATCTTAGAGCATAAGCCATTGGTGTTTTGTTCAGGAAATTTTTTCCAGTGCCCATGTGTTCCAGAAATGCTTCCTAGTTTTCTTCTATTAGTTTGAGTGTATCTGGTTTGATGTGGAGGTCCTTGATCCACTTGGACTTAAGCTTTGTACAGGGTGATAAGCATGGATCGATCTGCATTCTTCTACATGTTGACCTCCAGTTGAACCAGCACCATTTGCTGAAAATGCTATCTTTTTTTCCATTGGATGGATTTGGCTCCTTTGTCAAAAAAAATCAAGTGACCATAGGTGTGTGGGTTCATTTCTGGGTCTTCAATTCTGTTCCATTGGTCTATCTGTCTGTCTCTGTACCAATACCATGCAGTTTTTTATCACTATTGCTCTGTAATACTGCTTGAGTTCTGGGATAGTGATTCCCCTGAAGTCTTTTTTTATTGTTGAGGATAGTTTTAGCTATCCTGGGTTTTTTGTTATTCCAGATGAATTTGCAAATTGTTCTGTCTAACTCTTTGAAGAATTGGATTGGTATTTTGATGGGGATTGCATTGAATCTGTAGATCGCTTTTGGTAAAATGGCCATTTTACTATATTAATCCTGCCAATCCATGAGCATGGGAGATCTTTCCATCTTCTGAGGTCTTCTTCAATTTCTTTCTTCAGAGTCTTGAAGTTCTTATTGTACAGATCTTTTACTTGCTTGGTTAAAGTCACACCGAGGTATTTTATATTATTTGGGTCTATTATGAAGGGTGTCGTTTCCCTAATTTCTTTCTCGGCTTGTTTCTTTGTGTAGAGGAAGGCTACTGATTTATTTGAGTTAATTTTATACCCAGCCACTTTGCTGAAGTTGTTTATCAGCTTTAGTAGTTCTCTGGTGGAACTTTTGGGATCACTTAAATATACTATCATATCATCTGCAAATAGTGATATTTTGACTTCTTCTTTTTCGATCTGTATCCCTTGACCTCCTTTTTTGTTGTCTGATTGCTCTGGCTAGAACTTCAAGAACTATATTGAATAAGTAGGGGAGAGTGGGCAGCCTTGTCTAGTCCCTGATTTTAGTGGGATTGCTTCAAGTTTCTTCCATTTAGTTTAATGTTAGCAACTGGTTTGCTGTATATGGCTTTTACTATGTTTAGGTATGGGCATTGAATTCCTATTCTTTCCAGGACTTTTATCATGAAGGGTGTTGAATTTTGTCAAATGCTTTTCAGCATCTAATGAAATGATCATGTGGTTTTGTTCTTTCAGTTTGTTTATATAATGGATCACGTTGATGGTTTTCCAGATATTAAACCATCCCTGCATGCTGGGATGAAGCCTACTTGATCATGGTGGATGATTGTTTTGATGTGCTCTTGGATTGGTTTGCCAGAATTTTATTGAGTATTTTTTGCCGATATTCATAAGGGAAATTGGTCTGAAGTTTCTTTCTTTGTTGGTCTTTGTGTGGTTTAGGTATAAGAGTAAATGTGGCTTCATAGAAGGAATTCGGTAGTGCTCCATCTGTTTCAATTTTGTGGAATAGTTTGATAATATTGGTATGAGGTCTTCTATGAAGGTCTGATAGAATTCTGCACTAAACCCGTCTGGACCTGGGCTCTTTTTGGTTGGGAGACCTTTAATGACTGCTTCTATTTCCTTAGGAGTTATGGGGTTGTTTAACTGGTTTATCTGTTCCTGATTTAACTTCGGTACCTGGTATCTGTCTAGGAAATTGTCCATTTCCTGCAGATTTTCAAGTTTTGTTGTGTATAGGCTTTTATAGTAAGATCTGATGATTTTTGAATTTCCTCTGAATCTGTAGTTATGTCTCCTTTTCATTTCTGATTTTGTTAATTTGGACACACTCTCTGTGTCCTCTCGTTAGTCTGGCTAAGGGTTTATCTATCTTGTTGATTTTCTCAAAGAACCAACTTTTGGTTCTGTTGATTCTTTCTATGGTCCTTTTTGTTTCTACTTGGTTGATTTCAGCTCTGAGTTTGATTATTTCCTGCCTTCTACTCCTCCTGGGTGTATTTGCTTTTTTTGTTCTAGACTTTTAGGTGTGCTGTCAAGTTGCTGACATATGCTCTTTCCTGTTTCTTTCTGCAGGCACTCAGAGCTATGAGTTTTCCTCTTAGCACAGCTTTCATTGTGTCCCATAAGTTTGGGTATGTTGTACCTTCATTTTCATTAAATTCTAAAAAGTTTTTTAATTTCTTTCTTTTTTCTTCCTTGACCAGGTTATCATTGAGTAGAGCATTGTTCAATTTCCACGTATATGTGGGCATTCTTCCCTTATTGTTATTGAAGACCAGTTTTAGGCCATGTGGTGGTCTGATAGCACATGGGATTATTTCTATCTTTCTGTACCTGTTGAGGCCATTTTTTGACCAATTATATGGTCAATTTTGGAGAAAGTACCATGAGGAGCTGAGAAGAAGGTATATCCTTTTGCTTTAGGATAGAATGTTCTATAAATATCTGTTAAGTCCATTTGGCTCATGACTTCTCTTAGTCTGTCTACGTCTCTGTTTAATTTCTGTTTCCATGATCTGTCCATTGATGAGAGTGGGGTGTTGAAATCTCCTACTATTATTGTGTGAGGTGCAATGTGTGTTTTGAGCTTTAGTAAGGTTTCTTTTATGTATGTAGGTGCCCTTGTATTTGGGGGCATAGATATTTAGGATTGAGAGTTCATCTTGGTGGATTTTTCCTTTGATGAATATAAAGTGTCCTTCCTTATCTTTTTGATGACTTTTAGTTGAAAATTGATTTTATTTGATATTAGAATGGCTACTCCAGCTTGCTTCTTCTGACCATTTGCTTGGAAAGTTGTTTTCCAGCCTTTCATTCTGAGGTAGTGTCTGTCTTTGTCTCTGAGGTGTGTTTCCTGTAGGCAGCAGAATGCAGGGTCCTCGTTGCATATCCAGTTTGTTAATCTATGTCTTTTTATTGGGGAGTTGAGGCCATTGATGTTGAGAGATATTAAGGAATAGTGATTATTGCTTCCTGTTGTATTCATATTTGGATGTGAGGTTATGTTTGTGTGCTTTTCTTCTCTTTGTTTTGTTGCCAAGACGATTAGTTTCTTGTTTCTTCTAGGGTATAGCTTGCCTCCTTTTGGTGGGCTTTACCATTTATTATCCTTTGTAGTGCTGGATTTGTAGAAAGATATTGTGTAAATTTGGTTTTGTCATGGAATATCTTGGTTTCTCCATCTATGTTAATTGAGAGTTTTGCAGGATACAGTAACCTGGGCTGGCATTTGTGTTCTCTTAGGGTCTGTATGACATCAGTCCAGGATCTTCTGGCTTTCATAGTTTCTGGCCGAAAAGTCTGGTGTGATTCTGATAGGTCTGCCTTTATATGTTACTTGACCTTTTTCCTTTACTGCTTTTTAATATTCTTTTTTTATTTTGTGCATTTGGTGTTTGACTATTATGTGACGGAGGAGTTTCTTTTCTGGTCCAATCTATTTGGAGTTCTGTAGGCTTCTTGTATGCCTATGGTATCTCTTTTTTAGGTTGGAAGTTTTCTTCTATGATTTTGTTGAAGATATTTACTGGTCCTTTGAGCTGGGAGTCTTCACTCTTCTATACCCATTATCCTTAGGTTCTTCTCATTGAGTCCTGGATTTCCTGTATGTTTGACCAGTAGCTTTTTTCTGCTTTTACATTATCTTTGACAGTTGAGTCAATGATTTCTATGGAATCTTCTGCTCCTGAGATTCTCTCTTCCATCTCTTTGTATTCTGTTGGTGATATTTGTATCTACAGCTCCTTGTCTCTTCTTTTTGGTTTTATATCCAGGATTGTTTCCATGTGTTCTTTCTTGATTGCTTCTATTTCAATTTTAATTCCTTCAACTGTTTGATTGTGTTTTCAAATTCTTTCCAGGGTTTTTTTTGATTCCTCTCTCCCATTTCTTGTTTATTTATATTTTTCCGGAATTCTTTCCAGGGATTTTTGCTATTCTTTCCTCTGTAGGCTTCTAACTTTTTTGTTTAATTTTTCCTGGCTTCTAAGGGAGTTTCACATCTTTCTTGAATCCTCAGCATTATGATCAAATATGATTTTGAAAACTAGATCTTGCTTTTCTGGTGTGTTTGGATATTCCCGTGTTTGCTTTTGGTGGGGAGAATTGGGCTCTGATGATGCCTTGTAGTCTTGGTTTCTGTTGCTTGGTTCCTCGTTTGCCTCTCGCTTTCATCAGATTATCTCTAATGTTACTTTGTTCTATTTCTGACAGTGGCTAGATTGTCCTATAAACCTGTGTATCCAGGGGCTGTAGACCTGTTTTCCTTGTTTTCTGTCAGCTTGTTATGGGGACAGAGTTCTTACTTTGGGCGTAGTTTTTCCTGTCTACAGGTCTTCAGCTGTTCCTGTGGGCCTGTGTCTTGAGATCACCAGGCAGGCTCTTGAGCAGAAAAGTTGGGGGTTGGGATTTAGCTCAGTGGTAGAGCGCTTGCCTAGGAAGCATGAGGCCCTAGGTTGGTCCCCCAGCTCAAAAAAAGAAACCAAAAAAAAAAAAAAAAAAAAAAAAAAAAGTTGGTCTTACCTGTGGTCCCCTCAAGTTTGCTCGTGGGGTGCTGCTAGAGGCTCTCCGTGGGGGTAAATCATCCAGGAAGATCTGCACCACTGGGAGCTTCAATTGCACCAGGAGTTCCAGATGGCATTTGATGTTTTTCCTCTGGAATCAGTAATGTGTGCAAGTGCAGTCCCTTCTGGTTTCCAGGTGTGTCTGCCTCTCTGAAGGTTTAGCTCTCTCTCCCACGGGTGCAGAGAACTGTTTATCTGGTCGGTCCCTTCAGGTTCCGGCGATGTCTCAGACGCAGGGGACCCGCTACTGCTATGCCCTTATCCAAGGGAACCCATGAAAGGAAAATTATACCGATTTAAGGTTTAAAAATATGAAGTTAAAAGAGTAAGTTTCAAAATTCACAAACTCAGAACTAAACACTGTGAAAAGCAAGTCCAGGCAGCCCCGCCCTGCCGCTAGAACTAACAGACCATAAAAGGAAAGGAATGCAGAACAGACCAGGAATTTTAGATGCAGCTCACGACACGGCAGAAGATAAGCCCCCAGCCCCGACATTCAGGATACCCCAAACCTGCCAGTAGTAGCTAACCTATACCTTATTACCTCATCATGTGAAATAATAACTCTGGGACTTAACATGTCTAGAAGTTATTTGCAGTCACACCAATCCCATGAATGAACTGGAAGTTCTACTTCTGTAGCCTGCCCTTCTGCTACTATAAAGCCAGAATAGTTGGAGCTGCAGTTCTCTCAAAGGACTGTAATGTAAAAAAATAGACCTAAGAACACAATCTTGGCTGCATGGCATAGTGGACAAGCTCGGTATTGGAAGCAAGGAATATCCCACTAATAGGGCCAAAGGTCCCTCCGAGGTCTTTTCACCCAAGGGCAGTATGTGTGATTTCCTCTTGGGGCCAGGGATGTGGGCAGGAGGCATGTCTTTGGTCTTTTCCACTGTATAGTCTCAGGACACCTGTTCAGGTGTGAGATTCCCCACGGGGTTTGGAGCAGAGGTCATGCGGGCATGGATATCATTGGTTTTGGGACCTCCCTGAACTAAATAACGGGAAGTGTCAGGTCCAAAGGAATTTTTGCCTCTTGTGTCCATTAGTTCCAGGCAGGTCAAGCCACCTGGAAGCAGGAAGGTTTTCTTACCTGTGGTCCCAGGCTCAAGTTTGCTAAGAGTGGGGTTTTGAAAAAACTCTCAGCGGATTAACACCAGCCAGGAAGATTCTGTCATTAGTTAAGGGAGCTTCTGTGAAATTAGGGAGCAGATGGCATTTGAAACATTTCCTCTGGAATCAGTAATGTTGTCAGTGTAGTTTCTGGTTTCCAGTGTGCTGCCTAGATGGTGAGAATATTTATGCTCCTCCTCCCACAGGATTTGGGGGTGCAGAGTTCTGTTTATCTAAAGTCGGTCCCTTCAGGTTCCGTTGGTGTCTCAGACCTGTATTTCCATTTTATCAATTGCAGCAACAATTATTCTAGAGAACCATTAAATATTTAATAGATTCTAGATGACTTTAGGTATTATTTGGTTGAACAAAATAAGTTTATCTAATTCTAATTGTATAAAATGCTAACAATTGTTCTAAAATAAACAATTACTAAATTTTAATAGAATTTCATAATCTATATTATGCACATGGTCCCAAAATATCTCTTTTTAATTTCATAATTACTTTAGTCACAAATCATAAATTATTTTCTCAAAATCCAAGGTTCTGATATTTGCATTTTCATTTTTCCTTCATTTTCTGCATATTTGAATGGTTAAATATTTGTAAGAACCTTAGACAATCTGGACATGTAAATTCATTGCAACAAAAAATTCAATAATAACTTGTCTTCATGGTCTGGAAATGATGGCTCACCTGTTATCATTTGTTGTCATTAATACTGGAGACTGGATTTCTATTATCAGAACCCACATGACAGCTTACAGCTATTTATAAATCTAGTTTAAAGGAAGCCAAACCCCTCTTTTGGCCTCTGTGGGCACCAGGCACACACATGGTACACAGATGTGCATAGAGTCAAACTTCTCATACTCATAAAATAAAATAAATAAATCAAAAATTACTATTCTTGAAACAATAACTGTGTAAAAATCAGCTAAGGGACCATACCTCTAAACCAAGATTGTCAAATAGAGTAAACCAGGAACCTGTTTAGGTTCAC
Organism: Rattus rattus; assembly: GCF_011064425.1. NCBI lineage: Eukaryota > Metazoa > Chordata > Mammalia > Rodentia > Muridae > Rattus > Rattus rattus. Next base: position 68,643,739 of record NC_046172.1, read on the forward strand.
CAGTTTTTCAATTACTATCCTTTTAGATACAGGACCCAATCCAGATTTCTTTTTTTTTTTCTTTTTGTTTTCAAGTTGGTTGAATTGTTCTTTGAGTTTCATGTGTGTGTGTGTGCCTTTTTTAACTGTAAACTAACACTGCTCAAATAGTTATAGAACAAACCTTAATTCATACTTTTCCTTGATTATTCTGTAGTCTACTCTTAAAAATAGTATGAATAAACATTTAAGAGGAAACGCTTTAGTTTATTGAAATAAATTGTTTTAAATTAACTTTTATGGTGGAATGTGTCGGCTAATAGAGTAATATTCATTTCCTTACTACCTCTTAATTTTTCATTGGAATTCTTTTATAACATAGAATTTTTATTTAACTCTCATTAGCTTATATATTAATATTTATTGTTTAGTATCTTGCTATGAAATAAATGATAGAATTTGAAGTTATTGTCTTTTAATCCAAAATCATCAGGTTCTATGAATGAGTTGATTCCAACTTTGGCCATTTGTAATTCTTTCATATTGAAATTTATGTTCTTTTGTTGAGTTTTTACATTCTCTCTCCTGTATTTGTGCTTTTAATAATCACAAAATATTTTAGGTATATCAATTACTCTGTAATTAGTCAGTGTTCAAGAAAACTCTGCAAAACCAAAGTCTGTTGTTGCTGAGATGCCATTGATTCCATGAAATCTAGAAATGCAGACTTAAGAATTCAATATCTAAGCCCAGAAAATGAGCCCCATTTCATATATATACTGAAATATGAGTAACTTAATTCTGGCATTAAACGTAAAACATCTCTGCCTCTTCAATCTTTCCACTTTCTCTAAACCACTGTCCTTTTCAGATCACCCTTTTATTTTTCAAATAAATGTAGATAACCATGAAACTAAAATTACTTCTTTAAGGGATTGAAAAAATTTTCTGAAGCAGATACCTTTTCAGAAAGCTATACAAAAAGGGTGGAAACATTATTCACTCCTTACCAAAAAAATTAGTCAAAATAAAAATCAAGACAAGCTATATAAGGATGAAAAGACCAGAGAAAATCAAATATTTGAAATGTGGAACTATATATTGTTTTCTTTATAAATGTTTATATACATTTATTTTTTTCATCTTTTACTAATTTGGGTTTTTCATTTACATTTAGATTGTTATTCTCTTTCAGGTTTCCAGGTCAACATCAACCTTCCCCTCCCTCCCTTCTTCTATGGGTGTTCCCTCCTCATCCTACCCCATTACCGCCCTCCCTAAACAATGTCCACTGGGGTTCAGTCTTGGCAGGACCAAGGGCTTCTTCCACTGGTGCTCTTACTAGGCTATTCATTGCTACCTAAGAGTTTGGAGCCTAGGGTCAGTCCATGTATAGACTTTGGGTAGTGGCTTAGTCCCTGGAAGCTCTGGTTGGTTGGCATTGTTGTTCATATGGGGTCTCGAGCTCCTTCAAGCACTTTCAGTCCTTTCTAAGATTCCATCAATGGAGGTCCCGATCTCAGTTCAGTGGTTTGCTGCTGGCTGTGTATTTGCTTATGTATTTGCTGTATTCTGGCTGTGTCTCTCAGGAGAGATCTACATCCGGGTCCTGTTGGCCTGCACTTCTTTGCTTCATCATCTTATCTAGTTTGGTGACTGTTTATGTATGGGCCACATGTGGGGCAGGCTCTGAATGGGTGTTCCTTCTGCCTCTGTTCTAAACATTGCCTCCCTATTCCCTCCCAAGGGTATACTTGTTCCCCTTTTAAAGAAGGAGTGAAGCATTCCCATTTTGATCATCCATCTTGAGTTTCATGTGTTCTGTGCATCTAGGGTAATTTGAGCATTTGGGATAATATTCACTTATCAATGAGTGCATACCATGTGTGTTTTTCTGTGATTGGGTTACCTCACTCCGGATGATAGTTTCCAGTTCCATCCATTTGCTTATGAATTTCATAAAGTCATTATTTTTGATAGCTGAGTAATATTCCATTGTGTAGATGTACCACATTTTCTGTATCCATTCCTTTGTTGAAGGGCATATGGGTGCTTTCCACCTTCTGGCTATTATAAATAAGGCTGCTATGAACATAATGGAGCATGTGTCTTTGTTATATGTTGAGGCATCTTGTGGGTATATGCCCAAGAGAGGTATAGCTGGGTCCTCAAACAGTTCAATGTACAATTTTCTGAGGAACTTCCAGATTGATTTCCAGAGTGGTTGTACCAGTCTGCAATCCCACCAACAATGGAGGAGTGTTCCTCTTTCTCCACATCCTCACCAGCATTTGCTGTCCCCTGAGTTTTTTATCTTAGCCATTCTCAAGGGTGTGAGGTGAAATCTCAGCGGTGTTTTGATTTGCATTTCCTTATGAATAAGGGATGTTGAACATTTATTTCCCTTAGGTACCCTCAGCCATTCAGCATTCCTCAGTTGTGAATTCTTTGTTAGCTCTAAACCCCATTTTTTAATAGGTTATTTGGCTCCCTGCAGTCTAATCAGATTTCTTTTGTATATTTTGGATAGCCCTTTATCAAGATGTAAAGATATTTTGATCTTTTTTTTCCCTAACAACAGTTCTGCAGTTTTGGAGATGACATTGTTTTACCTTAGAGCCAAGCCATTGGTGTTTTTGTTCAGGAAATTCTCCAGTGTCTATATGTTTCTTCCTCCCACTTTTCTTCTGTTAGTTTGAGTTTATCTGGTTAGATGTGGAGGTTCTGATCCTTGGACTTAAGATTTCAGGGTGATAAGCATGGATCAATTCATTCTTCTTCTACATGCTGACCTCCAGTTGAACCAGCACCATTTTGAAAATGCAATCTTTTTTCCATTGGATGGTTTTTCCTTTTGTCAAAAATCAAATGACCATAGGTGTGTGGGTTCATTTCTGAGTCTTCAATTCTATTCTGTATATAGAATATGGTATATCTGTCAGTCTCTGTACCAACACCATGCAGTTTTTATCACTATTGCTCTGTAATACTGCTTGAGTTCAAGGATAGTGATTGCCCTAGAAGTCATTTTATTGTTGAGGATAATTTTAGCTATCCTGTTTTTTTTGTTATTCCAGATGAATTTGCAAATTGTTCTGTCTAACTCTCTGAAGAACTGGATTGCTATTTTGATGGGGATTGCATTGAACCTGTAGATCACTTTTGGTAAAATGGACATTTTTACTATATTAATCCTCCCAATCCGTGAGCATGGGAGATCTTTCCATCTTCTGAGGTCTTCTTCAATTTCTTTCTTTAGTGTCTTGAAGTTCTTATTGTAGAAATCTTTTACTTACTTGGTTAAAGTCACACCGAGGTATTTTGTATTATTTGGGTCTATTATGAAGGGTGTCATTTCCCTAATTTCTTTCTCAGCTTGTTTCTCTTTTGTGTAGAGGAAGGCTACTGATTTATTTGAGTTAATTTTATACCCAGCCACTTTGCTGAAAGTGTTTAGTAGTTGTCTGTTGGAACTTTTGGGATCACTTAAATATACTATCATATCATCTGCAAATAGTGATATTTTGACTTCTTCTTTTCCAATCTGTATCGCTTTGATCTCCTTTTGTTGTCTGAATGCTCTGGCTAGAACTTCAAGAACTATATTGAATAAGTAGGGAGAGAATGGGCAGCCTTGTTTAGTCCCTGATTTTAGTGGGATTGCTTCAAGTTTCTCTCCATTTAGTTTAATGTTAGCTACTGGTCTGCTGTATATGGCTTTTACTCTGTTTATGTAAGGGCCGTGTTGTTTTCCAGCCTTTCACTCTGAGGCAGTGTCTGTCTTTGTCTCTGAGGTGTGTTTCCTGTAGGCAGCAGAATACAGGGTCCTCATTGTGTATCCAATTTGTTAATCTATATCTTTTTATAGGGGAGTTGAGTCCATTGATGTTGAGAGATATTAAGGAATAGTGATTGTTGCTTCCTGGTATATTCGTATTTGGATGTGAGATTATGTTTGTGTGCTTTTCTTCTCTTTGTTTTGTTGCCAAGATGATTAGTTTCTTGCTTTTTCTAGGGTGTAGCTTGCCTCCTAATGTTGGGCTTTACATTTATTATCCTTTGTAGCACTGGATCTGTAGAAAGATATTGTGAAAATTTGGTTTTGTCATGGAATATCTTGGTTTTTCCATCTATGTTAATTGAGAGTTTTGCAGGATACAGTAACCTGGGCTGGTATTTGTGTTCTCTTAGGGTCTGTATGACATCTGTCCAGGATATTCTGGCTTTCACAGTCTGTGGTGAGAAGTCTGGTGTGATTCTGATAGGTCTGCCTTTATATGTTACTTGACCTTTTTCCCTTACTGCTCTTTATGTTCTTTCTTTGTTCTGTGCATTTGTTGTTTTGACTATTATGTGATGGGACGAGTTTCTCTTCTAGTCCAATCTATTTGGAGTTCTGTTGGCTTCTTGTATGTTTATGGGCATCTCTTTCTTTAAGTTAGGGAAGTTTTCTTCTAAGATTTTTGTTGAAGATATTTATTGGTCCTTTGAGCTGGGTGTCTTCGTTCTCTTCTATACCTATTATCCTTAGGTTTGATCTTCTCATTGAGTCCTGGATTTCCTGTATGTTTTGGACCAGTACCTTTTTCCATTTTACATTATCTTTGACAGTCCTGTTGATGATTTCTATGGAATCTTCTGCTCCTGAGATTCTCTCTTCTATCTCTTGTATTTTGTTGGTGATGCTTGAATCTATGGCTCCTTGTCTCTTCCTTTGGTTTTCTATGTCCAGGGTTGTCTCCCTTTGTGCTTTCCTGATTGCTTCTATTTCCATTTTTAAATCCTTCAACTGTTTGATTGTGTTTTCCTTTAATTCTTTTAGGAATTTTTGTGTTTCCTCTCTATCGGAATTTCTTGTTTATTTGTGTTTTCCTGCACTTCTGTAAGGGAGTTCTTTATGTCTTTCTTTACGTCCTCCATCATCATGATCAAATGTGATTTTGAATCTAGATCTTGCTTTTCTGGTGTGTTTGGATATTCAGTGTTTGCTTTGGTGGGAGAATTGGGCTCCAATGATGCCATGCAGTCTTGGTTTCTGTTGCTTGGATTCCTGTGCTTGCCTCTCGACGTCAGGTTGTCTCTGGTGTTACCTTGTTCTGCTATTTCTGACAGTGGCTAAACCGTCCTATAGGCCTGTGTGTCAGGAGTTCTGTAGACCTGTTTTTCTGTTTTCTTTCAGCTAGTTATAGGAACAGAGTGTTCTGCTTTCAGGTGTGTAGTCTTTCTTGGCTACTGGTCTTCAGTTGTTCCTGTGGGCGTGCGTCCTGAGTCCACCAAGCAGGTCACTTGGAACAGAAAAGTTGGTCTTACCTGTGGTCCTGTTCTCCTGTGGGACTGCTTTTGAGCTCTCCATGAGGGCAGCAACCAGAAGGGCCTGCGCCGCCTTTTCCCGGGGCCCCAGTACACCGGGGGTCCCAGATGGTGTTAGGTGTTTTCCTTTGGAGTCTGAAATGTGGGCAGTCTCTTTTGGCTTCCCAGAGTGTCTGCCCCTCTGATGGTTTAGCTCTCCCTCCCACGGGATTTGGGTACAGGGAACTGTTGTCCGGGTCCCTTCAGGTCTGGGCGGTGTCTGAAATATGGAACTATATTAAATTGAACTTTTGAGTAAAGACTAAAGGACTGAGAAATTGCTGTATCTATAATGATCTTTCAGATAAAAATGATCAATTTCAAAAATGATGATAAATTCCATGCCAAGACATTTTAACAGCCCCACTTTAAGGGAGATATAGGCATGTCTTTCTGGTTTCTTCTTGGTAGTGATGAAAGTAATAATTGGAAATCTTAAAATGTTAGACGGTATCACAGAGCTGATGTCCAGACTAACAAGTTTGTAGTGGACAGACACTGTGTCATGAGGTCTAGATCTAGAAGCACTGAAGAGACAGGTTTCATTATGAATGCTTTCTCCTACTATCAAGTAGAATGAGGAATGGGTGTTTGTGAGCCCATTTGGTTACAGGTGTATATCATGCTATACTGCCAAAACCCAGTTGAAAGAAAGGTTTAGTGAAAGTAACAATAACATTCCCTGAAAAGAAAACAATTCTTTCCCACAATGTTACTTAATATCAAAACCAGAGGATTCTACTATATAAGTGATGAAACATGTTCAAGAGATCAAATAGCCTATTTCATTGAAAGGTACTGATATCATTCTCAAAGATTAAATAATGATGTTTAGGTCATTATTTTTAAGTAATATGAGATGAAACATTGACTTAATAGTGCTAGCCATTTCAAAAATAATTTACATATTATACTTACCCATTTATATTTCAAATAAAGAATAGTCAATTCTATCAAGACAGAAAATATATTAGCAATTGCTCCCAGGAAATGACAGTGAAGGAGGATGGAGATAATATTTAAAGTGTGTGATACTTCATTTCTTTCATTTTATCTCCTTGTATCTACTGGATTCTACTCCACTATTAATTAACATTTTACTATTACCTCAAATATAAAAAGAAATTTATAAACTTTTCTTTTTTTCTTTTTATTAGTGGATATTTTATGTATTTGCATTTCAATGTTATCCCCTTTTCTGGTTCCTCCCTCTGTCATACCTCCTTCCCCTACTTCTGAGTATACTCACCTCCTACCCCACCCAGCCTCTCCCACCTCACTGCCCTGGCATTCCACAACACTGGGAAATCTAGCCTTCACATGACCAAGCATTTATCCTCTGATTGATGCCAGACAATGCCATCCTCTGCTACATATGCAGCTGGAACCATATGTATCTCCATGTTTACTCTTTGGTTGATGTTTTAGTCCCTGGGAGCTCTGGAAGTGTCTGGTTGGTTGATATTGCTGTTCTTCCTAAGGGGTTGCAGATCCCTGCAGCTCCTTCAGTCCTTTCTCTAACTAATCCATTGGGGTCACAATGTTTAGTCTGATAGTTAGCGACAAACATCCTAATCTGTATCAGTACAGCTCTAGCAGAGCCTCTCAGGAGACATCCACATCAGGCTCCTGTCAGCAAGCACTTCTTGGATAAGCAATAGTGTCTGGGTTTGGTGTCTGCATATGGGATGGAACCTCAGGTGGGGCAGTATCTAGATGGCCTTTCCTTTGTTCTCTGCTCTGCTCTTTGTCCCTGTATTACCTTTAGACATGAGCAATTCTGGGTTAAAATTTTGAGAAGGGTGGATGGTCCCATCCCTCAACTAGGGTCCTTGTCTATCCTCTGGATATGGCTTCTATAGGTTCTCCCTCCACTTTGTTGGGCATTTCAGCTAATCTCATCCACATAGGGTGCTAAGAGCCTCTTTATTTTCTGGAATCTGGGACTTACTGCTGGCTACCCCCTGTTTCCCATCTACCATTGCTACATAACTCTGTTCAAATTCCTGTTTCTTCTCATATCTGATCCTGCTCCCATTTCCCTTCTCCCTCCTCCTTCTCTCTTCCTCCCATGTCCCTCTTACCCTCTATCTCCTGTGAATATTTTGTTCCCCCTTTTAAGAATGACTACACATCAATACTTAGGTCTTCCTTTTTCCTGAGCTTCATATGGTATGTGAATTGTATCCTGAACTTTTGGGCTAATATCTGTTTATCAGTGAGTGCATATCATGTATGTTCTTTTGTGACTGGGTTACCTCACACAGGAAAATATTTTCTTTTATAAAATAATTATTTTTTTAAATTGGATTTTTTCATTTACATTTCAAATGTTATCCACATTCCTGGTTTCCCAACAATAAAACCCCTATCCCTCCTCCTGCTTCTATGAGGGTGTTCCCCCACCTACCCATCCTTACCCTCCTTTCTGCATCCCTGCCCTACCATTCACCTACACTGGGGCAACCAGCCTTGGTAGGACCAAGGGCTTCTACTCTGATTGATGCCCAACAAGGCCATCCTTACTATATATACAGCTGGAACCATGGGCCTCTCCATGTGTATTCTTTGGAAGATGGTTTAGGCCCTGGAAACTCTGGTTGGTTGGTATTGTTGTTCTTATGGGGTATCAATTTGCCTAAGAATTTCAGGAAGTCATTGTTTCTAGTAGCTGAGTAGTATTCCATTGTGTAGATATACCACATTTTCTGTTATCCATTCCTCTGTTGAAGGGCACCTGGGTTCTTTCCAGTTTCTGGCTATTATAAACAAGGCTACTAAGAACATAGTATAACATGTGACCTTGTAATATGTTGGAGCATCTTTTGGGTATATGTCCAGGAGTGGTAGTACTATGTCCAAGTTTCTGAGAAAACACCAGATTTATTTCCACAGTGGTTATACCAGCTTGCAATCCCACCAACAATGGAGGAGTGTTTCGATTTCTCCACACCCCAATCAGCATCTGCTGTCACCTGACTTATTTATCTTAGCCATTCTGACTGGTGTGATGTGGATTCTCAGGGTTCTTTTTTATTTGTCTTCCCCTGATAAGTAAGACTGTAGAACAGTTCTTTAGGTGCTTTTTGGCCATTCGATATCCTTCAGTTGAAACATTTTTTAGCTCTATACCCCATTTTTAATAGGTTTATTTGGTTTTCTGGAATCTAACTTCTTTTTATATATTAGATAGTAGCCCTCTATTAGAAGTAGGATTGGTAAAGATCTTTTCACAGTCTGTTGGTTGCTGTTTTGTCCTATTGGCAGTGTCTTTTGTCTTATAAAAACTGCAATTTTATGAGGTCCCATTTGTTGATTCGTGAACTTAGAGCACAAGCCATTGGTGTTAAGTTCAGGAAAATTTTCTCCTCTGCCCATGTATTAGAGGCTCTTCCCCACTTTGTCTTCTATTAGTTTCAGTGTATCTTCTTTTAAGTGGAGGTCTTTGATCTACTTGGACTTGAGCTTTCTACGTGGAGATAAGAACATATCTATGTATATTTTACATACTGACTGCCAGTTGCACCAGCACCATTTTTTGAAAATGCTATCTTTTTTCCACTGGATGGTTTTAGCACCTTTGTCAAAGATCAAGAGACCATATGTGTGTGGGTTCATTTCTGAGTCTTCAATTCAATCCCATTTATCTACCTGCCTGTCAATGTATTAATACCAGGCAGTTTTTATCACTCTTGGCTCTGTAATACATCTTGATGTAGGGATGGTGATTCTCCCAGAAGTTCTTTTATTGTTGAAAATAGGTTTTGCTATCCTGGGATTTTGTTATTTCAAATGAAGTTGCAAATTGCTCTTTCTAACTCTATGAAGAATTGAGTTGGAATTTTGATGGGGATTGCATTGAATCTGTAGATCGCTTTTGGTAAAATGGCCATTTTTACTATATTAATCCTGCCAATCCATGGACATGGGGATTTTTTTCCAACTTCTGGGATCTCCTTTGATTTCTTTCTTCAGGGACTTGAAGTTCTCCTCATACAGATATTTCACTTGCTTTGTTAGCCTCACACTAAGATATTTTATAAAATTTGTGACTATTAAGAATGGTGTCATTTCCCTAATTTCTTTCTCAGTCTGTTTATCCTTCGAGTAGAGGAAGGCTACCGATTTGTTTGAGTTAATTTTATACCCTACCATTTTGCTGAAGTTGTTTATCAGATGGATGTGTTCTCTGGCGGAATTTTTGGGTTTACTTAAGTATATATCATCTGAAAATAGTGATATTTTGACTTCTTCCTCTCCCATTTATATCCCTCTAACCTTCTTTTGTTGTCTAATTGCTCTGGTTAGGACTTCAAGTACTATATTGAATAGTTAGGGAGAGAGTGGGCAGCCTGGACCAGTCCCTGATTTAAGTGGGATTGCTTCAAGTTTCTCTTCATTTAGTTTGATATTGGCTACAGGTTTGCTGTATATTGTATTTACTATGTTTCTCTATGGGCCTCGAGTTCCTGATCTTTCCAAGTCTTTTAACATGAAGGATTGTTGAATTTTCTCAAATGATTACTCAGCATCTCATGAGATGATCATCGTTTTTTTCCCTTCAAATTCGTTTTTTTAGTGTTTTACATTGATATATTTCCATATATTTTACCACACCATCACTGTATTCCTGGGATGAAGCTTACTGGATCATGGTAAATGATTGTTTTGAAGGGTTCTTGGATTCTGTTTGGGAGAATTTTATTGAGTACTTTTGCATCAATATTCATCAGAGAAATTGGTGGGAATTTCAATTTCTTTGTAGGGTCTTTGTATTTTTTAGGTTTAAGTATAATTGTGGCTTCAAAGAACAAATTGGGTAGTGTTTCTTATGTTTCTATTTTGTAGAACAGTTTGAAGAATATTGGTATTAAGTCTTTGAAGTTCTAATAGAATTCAGCACTAAACCCATCTGGTCCTGGGGTTTTTTTGGTTGAGAGACTTTTATGACTACTTCTTTCTTTAGGGGTTATGGGATTGTTTAGATGGTTTATCTGATCCAGATTTAACCTTGGTACCTGTTATCTGTCTAGAAAATTATCCATTTCCTCCAGATTTTCCAGTTTTTTGAGTATATGATTTTGAAGTAGGATCTGATAATTCTTTGAATTTCCTCAGTTTCTGTTGTTATGTCTCCCTTTTCCTTTCTGATTTTGTTAATTTACATACTGTCTTCTAATTGTGTCCTAAATTTCCAAGATACTTTGGGTTAGGAGCTTTTTGCATTTGGCATTTTCATTGACTATTGTGTCCATGTTTTCTATGATATCATCTATCCCTGAGATTCTCTCTTCAATGTCTTCTACTCCGTTAGTGATGCTTGTATCTATGACTCCTGATCTCTTTCCTATGGTTTCTATCTCCAGGCTTTCTCCCTTTTTGATTTCTTTATTGTTTTTATTTTCATTTTTAGAACCTGGATGTTTTTGTTCAATTCCTTCACCTGTTTGTTTGTTTGTTTTTCCTGTAATTCTTTAAGGGATTTTTGTGCTTCCTCTTTAAGGGCTTCTAGTTGTTTACCTGTGTTCTTTATTTCTTTAAGGGAGTAACTTATGTCCATCTTAATGTCCTCTGTCATCATCATGAGGTGTGATTTTTAAATCTGAATCTCGCTTTTTTGGTGTGTTTATGTATCCAGGGCTTACTGTTATTGGAGAACTGGGTTCTGATAATGCCAAGTAGTCTTGGTTTCTTGTGCTTGCCTCTTGCCTTCTCTCTGCTGTTAGTTGGTCTTGCCATCTCTAACTGGAGCTTGTCCCTCCTGTGGTCCTGTGAGCCTATGATCTTAAGAATGAAAGCACTCCTGGGAGACCAGCTCTCTCTGGGCAGGATTTATATATGGAAGGTCCATGGGATAACCTTAGTTCTAGGGCACAGATGGAGACTGGAAGGATCTTGTCCCTGGCTGCTCTGCAGTTCCTATTCCCTTGTACTACTGGCAAGTCCCTCTTTGGACATTTATTGAGTAAAAATGGTGGTCTCACCTATGGGTTTAGGACTGAGAGCACTCCTGGAATACCAGCTCTCTCTGGGAGGGATTTGTATATGAAGGGTTATGGGACAACCTTAGCTTCAGGTTCAGATTGAAAGCAGAATGATCCTGTCTCAGGCTGCTCTACAGTTTCTGTTCCGTGTATGCTCCTATCAGGACCCTCTTTTGGACCATTGTTGGAGCAAAAGTGTTGGACTTTCACCTGTGGACATAGGAGTGAAAGCATTCCTGGGAGACCAGATCTCTCCTGACTTACCAACCCTTTTTATTCTTACAACTCCATTCTCTATTGTTGGTTTCCTTTGTGCAAAAGAGAGCAAATGCTCAGTAAAAGCATCTTTCATTTCTGGGACACTGGCAAGGTCATACTGCACTACTAAATTAATCAAGAGACAAAACTCAATCAGAATGATGTGGGTAACCTATTATTTCCCTGTTAGAGTAATTCTAAGTGAAGGTGGAATGTCTAGCTACCACTTCATTTCAGTAGCCATGCCCACTCAACACATCATATAGCTGCCACCTGGTAATGATGATTCAAAGGTTTCTTAAACCCATTTTTGTAATTTGCTCGTATCAATCTCATAACCTCTCAGAATTTCTACCATCTAAACTTCTCCTTCCTTCCTGCTACACTGAGTTCTAGAATCAAAGGTTTGTGTGCCACTCTGGGAATCTCTGGCTTGCTTTGTTTGTTTTTTCTCTTGTAAACTATTTCATGAATACTGGACAACATATTTCCCTGGATAATTCTCACATTTCTCAATTGATTATATCCTTACTTTTCAGTACATATATGGAGTCATGCTCATGTGTCAGAATTTAAATCATGCTATTATGAGTCCCACTCTGAATAATACTGCTGCATAAATCCAGCCTAATATAAGTGAAATAGTAAGCTAATTTTATTCTTAATTAAAACAACAGAAACAATAATTTTCACCTATAATCTTGATTAAATATTTGAAAGTTGTCTTATTTCCCCTTTTAAGTGGTACTCAAACATCCTCACTTGACCTTGGAGGTGGATGAAGGGAGTAAACTGAGTGGGAGAGGAGGAGAAAGTGACAATCTGTCTTCAGAAGATCTATATGAATGCATTGTTGCCCTTCCTTCCTCATTCAACTTCCTTGTAGCCTCAGGCTATGTGTATATCTGTCAGACTAGATTCACAAATTGGAGCCTAGGATAGGTGTCCTCTGAGAGGCTTCACCTAGCAGCTGACTGAAACATATGCAGAGATATAACCAAACATGAGATGCAGCTCTGGAATCTCATAGAAGAGTTGATGAAGTGGGGGGGGATTGAGGAACCTAGAAGGGATAGGAATTTCACAGGAAGACCAACAGAGGCAACTAACATGAATCCTTTGTGGCTCCAAGAGACTAAACCAATATTCAAAGAACAGACAAGGGCTGAACCTAGGTCTCCTGTACATATGTAGCAGATATAAAGCTTAGTCTTCATGAGGTGACTTACCCTGATTTTGTTGCCTGCCTGTGGATCCTGCTTTCCTAACTTGATTGTATTTACTGGCCTCAGTGAGAGAAGATATACCTAGTCCTGCAATGTCTTGAGGTGCCAGGATGGGTTGGTACTTAGGGGTGACCTTCCCCTTCTCAGAGGTGAAGAGTGGGGAAGATAGGGTAGGAGGTATTGTGAAAAAAATTTAAAAGGTTAATAAAATGATTGTAAAAGTATAAAACATTCACCAATATTTTGCAATTATTATGGAAAAATGAATTCATACAAGGTTTTAAAAATAAAAATTAAGTAATACATATAAACTTAATATTTGTATATTATATCAACTTGAGACATTTTTCTTATTAATATGCCTTTTATAGATAAAATTATGACTGTTATGACTTTTATAGATAAAATTATGATTTAGATTACTTACATTTTCTTCATTTTTATTACTCATAACAGCAAATGGAAGACAATGTTATAACTATCAAAGAGATTAATTTAATTGATAAAGTAAATCCATAGTTTAAAATTCTAGTGTGTACTTACAAAAGTAAGCTTGCCTATTATGTGCTGGCCTACAAAGGGCAAGCATCCATCTTAGTACTTAGTAAAGGCAAGTTGTAGATCAATATGTTCATAATTACTCATGTATATTCCAATGTATTTTGTGCTACATCTGTCTCTGAAAAGGACAGAATAAGTCTTAGAACAACATGTACCAAATTGGTGGTTATAGTTACTTATGTATGTTGGGGGATAGATGTTGGAAGAACTTCAGAAAGGGAAGAACTGTATGATTTATTCATATTTTAGAGCATGTTGCAATAAGAATACATGCACTACTGCATTTTCAATTAAAGTATTTTAATATTCCTTTATAGCTGAAGAAGCAATTATGTATTATTCAATTAAAGTAACAGCTAACTGATTAGCAGGCAAATGTGAAATTGACTGGATAGCAGACCAAAAGTTGTTTTCGGCACATACATTTTGATGACTACAGACAGGATCACTTAACTTTCAGAAGACTGGGGAATGCAGGATGACTCTACTCTGTAGAGTCTCCAGAGTTATATGAGGTCAAACATAAGAAAGAAATGCAAACTCATAGTTTCAACTGTACCACCTAGGAAGCTGAGAGTTTCAGGCTGTGGAGAAAAGGCCATAGTCTTTGTCATAAGCTATCATATAGTAGATGCTCAATATAAAGCAAGTTGCATAATTTTTATAATAAATTTTTGATTTCTTATAAAACTTTCAGAAATGGATAGCTTTTCTTTGAAATTTGACCTCTAAAGGTCAAATTATATATAAGATATAACAGGGGTTTTGAAGTAAAATTTTACCATTATTACCAATAACTAACAAATAGCATCTGTAACCTGTGCACTAATTATCAAAGATTCCCATTAAGTGTTAGCAGATCATGCATCCCCTTTTACATGGACCACTTTTGTTCACCAATCTTTGCAATAATCTGAACAGTCTCATGAGCTGATAATTTTCCCTTTCCTTTTATATTTGTTTACAGTTTTAAGTTGAAAATGTGCTACATTTTCCATGTTTGATTTTGCGTGAACAACTGTGCAGGTACCATTAAATAAAATGCTAATTTTCTAGTTGTGCATGTAGAGCAGATGCAATGGAGGAATGATTAAATGTGGTTTTCTTTCAAAATTAGAGCTAGACTTTATATAAAAGAACTATTTTTTATCTCTGAGAGGAAGTCTAGGATTTTATGGAACTCAGGCTTAGAGGTAGATTGTATAAGGAGTTCTATGGTCTTTCCTTAACTACCACTTACTTGTAAAGGGTGTTTTGTTTTGTTTTGTTTTGTTTGTTTGGGGGGGCATTGTTTTTTTGTTGTTGTTGTTTGTTTTGTTAACTGCAAAAAAATGCTCATTTGACTGTATATGTATTCACTAGCCCGTTATCAAACAGATATCATATTAAGATTATGTTAAAACCATGAAGGTGACTTAATAATTTTCTCTTTATCTTCAAGGTTATAGTCTCCAGCATAGATAGCAGAAGATTATGTACAGATCAAGAGTCTATTAATATCCCATCTAGTACATGCTGAGAATGTATTAAGGAGAACAAGGTAGGACAAACAAAAAAACTCACTGCTAGTATCCAAAGTGAACTTTAACTGAACAGTTTTTCTGCTACTAAAGAAACTTCAGGGTGAACCATGGTGCTATTAGAGTCATCCTCAGGGAAGACATGCTCAGATGCCTTTCCCAATAATTATGGGCTGTTCTTATAGGACCAAAAAGCAGTTTATAGAAAAGGCCTTAGTGACAAGCTATACCTCTGAACATGTTTCCCAGATATAAGGAGTAAAAACACAGATGCTTATTACAATGCGGGAAAGTGGAGGGCTGGAGAAAATTTCCAGTTGCTGGGGAGATACAGCTTTCAATGAGCACTGGAACTGAAATAAGTGGACTTACATTCAGGAAGTCCACATTATCTCTTCCCCAAATATATCCTTCACACAATAAACCCGCTTCTTTAGGCCTTTCAGTATTCTGATGCATGATCCATCTGTTTGTTATGGAATAAATATTTTGAACTACTCAATAGAAATTAATAACAATACTGGCCTGAAATTAGGGGGTGTGTGATGTCTGGACTCTCAGTGAGTTCAAAAGTGTAATCTATGTTCAGCTCTGTCATGTAATAGCTATGTGATCTTAGGCAAATAGCCAAATGCTCTGTGGTTTAGGTTCTTAATCAGTGTAGCAGCTCTGGCAATCTCTGCTGCAGAACCACAGGGATCTGTGTCCTATATAACAAGCATGTGATCCAGTGCTGGGCTTACACTGGATCCCTAGTAAATATTGAAAGGTCTGGCTACTAGATAACACCACAAATTATTTTCCAGGCCATTACATAAGGCAGAACTTAGCTGACATCATGATGAATTGGGTTAGAATCAACATAGTTATAGCTTTTGGAGAGAGTTGTAGTCCAAGACTCAGGGACAGCAAACAGGCATTTCACTTCTTGTATTTTCATTCCTAACCTCAGTATAAAAATCCTAAGTGGATCTGTCTGAGACTGGGGCTGTCTTTGTACACATCATCTGAGCATTTCCACTAACTTTTCCAGTTATTTTTAATATCTCACTCTATCCATAAGAAAACCCCTGCTTTTGTTCAACCTTTTCTTTGGTCTCCTTTAGTGAGGAAAAATGTGCCTTCTGTGCTACTGTCTCTGACTCTTCATCTGTGTACTGTTTATTCAGGGAGTTGGAATGAGTGGGAAATTAGTATTTCTACGATCCTTGGAGTTGGGGTTTGTTGCTATTTCATTATTGAAACACTTGACACTCATTTTTGAAAGACTTGAATAAATTTTTTTTGCTTGCTGCACCTCTTCTTGCTCCAGATGAATGCAGGTTGTAATAATATAAGCTGCTCTGAGTGTTATTTAAATCATATAACATATTACTCACTTCACAGAATTTGTTTTGTAACCTAGGACATCTCAGAAAATATATGGTGCTACAATACCAAATCAGAGCAGAAAATGATGCTTTGTAAATAAAAGTAATTCAATTGTTATGCAAAAGGATACTTTTTCTAAACTGTGGATATTTTTCCTCTGGTGGAGTCAAGACAAAACTCATATATTCAAGTCAAAGATGGGCTTTTCCGGCTTATTATGCTGCTCTTCCAATGGAAACACTATTTCAATTCCTTTCACTCCATCAAAACATTTGTTCCTGTTTAAGGTCCGCCCAATTGCACTCAATGCAACCTACATTATAATGTATTCATAGAGTGCTCTGTTGCTATTAAAGACCAGAGAAAAAAGTATTATCATAGGGATTTCTGAGCATCATTTCAAGTCTCATCTTGTCTCCCACAGTATTATTCTTTGTTACTGATGTCTATCAAAAACATTTAGTTCTTCACTGAGTTTAACTGCACTAGATGGTGAAAGAAAGCAGGATACTGTCCTCAAATTTTCAAGCTGATTATTCCTTTCTACTTTGGTCCTAACCAAAAAATAATTGTTAAGAGCAATTTGCCCTGCTATGATTTTCTCACAACTATAAAATCTAGAAAGAGTCTGGTCCTAGCCACTGTGAAGCACAACTTAAAATAAACTGAAAAAAAAATAATGTGAAGAGTCACACTTTGCAAATCTTCAAATCTAGACTTCCATCTCTGCAGGCTTTCCTGTAACTTTTCCTTTTTTTTAGATGTCTTTTCACAATCCTCATTATCACCCTATATTTCATAATTCTATGATCTTATTTATAGAATAAAACCACCATTCTATTTTATTGGTCAATGTTTGTCAATATTCCAATGAAATTACTATTCAAAATTCATCTTGTTTTGTTCCAGATGGCCAAAACTGCTCAAAAGCCTTTTCAATATTGTTTCAAAGTAACAACATTCCTATTTGTATTTTTATTGATTATAGAAATTCGTAATGAGTTTTATGAAATTAGATGAACAAGAATTTGATGTATATGTTTATGATTTTAATATCATCTTGGGTAATTACTTCCTTGATAAGAATGAACTACACTTCTTTATCTCTGATGAACCTTGGTTTTCAGTTTATCACATGTTTGTTCCTCAATAACACTTTGTGTCTTTTTTTCCATTTGCTGAGAATAGTTCTATTTTTTAACCTTTCATTCAAGGGTGATACCTATTCTTGGAGAAAAGTTGTATCTCTTGTAGACAATAAATATTCTTTTTTTCCATCTTTACTAAATTGGGTATTTCTTATTTACATTTCAAATGCTATTCCCTTTCCCAGTTTCCAGGCCAACATCCCCCTAACCCTTCCCACTCTCCTTCATATCAGTGTTCCCCTATGTATCTGCCGTATTTTGGCTGTTTGTCTCAGGAGAGATCTACATCAGGTTCCTGTCAACCTGCACTTCTTTGCTTCATCCATCTTATCTAGTTTGGTGGCTGTATATGTATGGGCCACATGTGGGGCAGGTTCTGAATGGGCTTTGCTTCAGTCTCTCTTCTAAACTTTGCCTGCCTATTCCCTCCCAAGGGTATTCTTGTTCTCCTTTTAAAGAAGGAGTATAGCATCTGCATTTTGGACATCCTTCTTGAGTTTCATGTGTTCTGTGCATCTAGGGTAATTCGAGCATTTGGGCTAATATCCACTTATCAATGAGTGCATACCATGTGTGTTTTTCTGTGATTGGGTTACTTCACTCAGAATATTTTCCAGTTTCATCCATTTGCTTATGAATTTCAAAAACTCATTGTGTTTGATAGCTGAGTAGTATTCCATTGTGTAGATGTACCACAATTTCTGTATCCATTCCTCTGTTGAAGGGCATCTGGGTTCTTTCCAGTTTCTGGCTATTATAAATAAGGCTGCTATGAACATAGTGGAGCTTGTGTTTTTCTTATATGTTGGAACATGTTTTGGGTATATGCCCAAGCGAGGTATAGCTGGGTCCTCAGGTAGTGCAATGTCCAATTTTCTTAGCAACCTCCAGACTTATTTCCAGAATGGTTGTACCAGATGGCAATCCCAACAAAAATGGAGGAGCTTTCCTCTTTCTCTTCATCCTCTACAGCATCTGCTGTCCCCAGAGTTTTTAATATTGTCCATTCTGACTGGTATAAGGTGGAATCTCAGGGTTGTTTTGATTTGCATTTCCCTTATGATGGAAGATGTTGAACATTTCTTTAGGTATTTCTCGGCCATTTGGCATTCCTCAGCAGAGAATTATTTGTTTAGCTCTGAACCACATTTTAAATAGGGTTCTTTGTCTCCCTGCAGTCTAACTTTGTGAGTTCTTTATAGATTTTCTATATAAGCCCTCTATCAGTTGTACGATTGGTAAAGATCTTTTCCCAATCTGTTGGTTGCTGTTTTGTCCTAACAACAGTGTCCTCTGCCTTACAGAAGCATTGTAATATTATGAGATCTCATTTGTCAATTCCTGATGTTAGAGCATAAGCCATTGGTGTTTTGTTCAGGAAATTTTCTCCAGTGCCCATGTGTTTAAAGATTCTTTCCCACTTTTTCTTCTATTAGTTCGAGTGTATCTGGTTTGATGTAGAGGTCCTTGATCAACTTGGACTTAAGCTTTGTGCAGGGTGATAAGAATGGATTGATCTGCATTCTTCTACATGCTGACCTCCAGTTGAACCAGCACCATTTGCTGAAAATGCAATCTTTTTTCCATTGGATGGTTTTGGTTCCTTTGTCAAAAATCAAGTGAATATAGGTGTGTGGGTTCATTTCTGGATCTTCACTCTATTCCATTGGTCTCAGTGCCTGTCTCTGTGCTAATACCATACAGTTTAAATCACTATTGCTCTGTAATACTGCTTGAGTCCAGGGATAGTGATTCCCCCCAGAAGTCCTTTTATTGTTGAGGATAGTTTTAGCTATCCTGGGTTTTTTGTTATTCCAGATGAATTTGCAAGTTGTTCTGTCTAACCCTATGAAGAATTGGATTGGAATTTTGATGGGGATTGCACTGAATCTGTAGATCGCTTTTGGTAAAATGGCCATTTTTAATATAATAATCCTACCAATCCATGAGCGTGGGAGATCTTTCCATCTTCTGAGATCTTCAATTTCTTTCTTCAGAGGCTTGAAGTTCTTATCATACAGATCTTTCACTTGCTTGGTTAAAGTCACACTGAGGTATTTTATATTATTTAGGACTATTATGAAGGGTGTCATTTCCCTAATTTCTTTCTCAGCTTGTTTCTCTTTTGTGTAGAGGAAGGTTACTGATTTATTTGAGTTAATTTTATACTCAGCCACTTTGCTGAAGGGGATTATCAGGTTTAGTAGTTCTCTGCTGGAACTTTTGGGATCACTTAAATATACTATCTCATCATCTGCAAATGGTGATATTTTGACTTCTTCCTTTCCAATCTGTATACCTTTGATCTCCTTTTGTTGTCTGATTGCTCTGGCTAGAACTTCAAGAACTATATTGAATAAGTGGGGAGAGAGTGGGCAGCCTTGTCTAGTCCCTGATTTTAGTGGGATTGCTTCAAGCTTCTTTACATTTAGTTTAATGTTAGCTAATGGCTTGTTGTATATGACTTTTACTATGTTTAAGTATGGGCCTTGAATTCCTATTCTTTCCAGGACTTTTATCATGAAGGGGTGTTGAATTTTGTCAAATGCTTTCTCAGCATCTATGAAATGATCATGTGGTTTTGTTCTTTCAGTTTGTTTATATAATTGATCACGTTGATGGTTTTCCGTATATTAAACCATCCTGCATGCCTGGGATGAAGCCTACTTGATCATGGTGGATGATTGTTTTTATGTGTTCTTGGATTCGGTTTGCAAGAATTTTATTGAGTATTTTTGCGTCAATATTATTAAGGGAAATTGGTCTGAAGTTCTCTTTCTTTGTTGGGTCTTTGTGTGGTTTAGGTATAAGAGGAATTGTGGCTTCATAGAAGTAATTTGGTAGCCCTCCAAATGTTTCAATTTTATGGAATAGTATGGATAGTATTGGTATGAGGTCTTCTACAATGGTCAGATAGAATTCTGCACTGAACTCTTCTGGACCTAGGCTCTTTTTGGGTGGGAGACTTTTAATGACTCCTTCTATTTCTTTAGGAGTTATAGGGTTGTTTAAATGGTTTATCTGTTCCTTATTTATCTTCGGTACCTGGTATCTGCCTAGGAAATTGTCCATTTCCTCCAGATTTTCAATTTTTTTTGAATGTAGTAGTATCTGATATTTTTTTAAATTTTCTCTGATTCTATTGTTATGTCTCCCTTTTCATTTCTGATTTTGTTAATTTCGACACAGTCTCTGTGTCCTCTGATAAGTCTGGCTAAGGGTTTATCTATCTTGTTGATTTTCTCAAAGAACCAACTTTTGGTTCTGCTGATTCTTTGTATAGTCCTTTTTGTTTCTACTTGGTTGATTTCATCTCTGAATTTGATTATTTCCTGCCTTCTACTCCTCCTGGGTGTATTTGCTTCTTTTTGTTCTAGAGCTTTTAGGTGTGCTGTCAAGCTGCTGATATATGCTCTCTCCTGTTTTTTTCTGCAGGCCCTCAGAGCTATGAGTTTTCCTCTCAGAACAGCTTTCATTGTGTCCCATAAGTGTGGGTGTGTTGTAACTAAATTTTCATTAAATTCTAAAGTCTTTAATTTCTTTCTTTATTTCTTCCTTTACCAGGATATCATTGAGCAGAGCATTGTTCAACTTCCATGTGTATGTGTGCATTATTTCCTTATTGTTATTGAAGACCAGTTTTAGTCCGTCCTGGTCTGATAGGAAGCATGAGATTATTTCTATCTTTCTGTATCCGTTGAGGCCTGTTTTATGACAAATTATATGGTCAATTTTGGAGAAAGTAACATGAGGTGGTGAGAAGAAGGTGTATGTACCTTTTGTTTTAGGGATAGAATGTTCTATAAATATCTGTTACATTCATTTGGTTTTCATAATTTCTGTTAGTCTTTCTATGTCGCTCTTTAATATCATGTGCCATGATCTGTCCATTGATGAGAGTGGGGTGTTGAAATCTCCTACTATTATTGTGTGAGGCGCAATGTATTCTTTCAGCTTTAGTAAGGTTTCTAATATGTATGTAGGTGCCCTTGTATTTGGAGCATAGATATTTAGGATTGAGAGTTCATCTTGGTAGATTTTTCCTTTGATGAGAATAGGAAGTGTCCTTCCTTATCTTTTTTTGACGACTTTTAGTTGAAAATCAATTTTATTCGATATTGAGAGAGCTACTCTAGCTTGCTTCTTCAGACCATTTCCTTGGAAAGTTGTTTTCCAGTCTTTTACTCTGAGGTAGTCTGTCTTTGTCTCTGAGGTAGTCTGTCTTTGTTTCCTATACTCAGTAAAATGTTGGCCCCTCATTGCTTATCCAGTTTGTTAATATATGTCTTTTTGTTGGGGGAATTGAGTCCATTGATGTTGAGAGATATTAAGGATTAGTGTTTGTTGCTTCCTATTATCTTCCTATTTGGAGGTGAGATTATGTTTGTGTGCTTGTCTTTTCTTTCTTTTGTTGCAAAACGATTAGTTTCTTGCTTTTTCTAGGGTGTAGCTTGCCTCCTTATGTTGGGCTTTACCATTTATTATCCTTTGTAGTGCTGGATTTGTAGAAAGATATTGCATAAATTTGGTTTTGTCATGGAATATCTTGGTTTCTCCATCTATGTTAATTGAGAGTTTTGCAGGATACAGTAACCTGGGCTGGCATTTGTGCTCTCTTAGGGTCTGTATGACATCTGTCCAGGATCTTCTGGCTTTCATAGTCTCTGGCGAGAAGTCTGGTGTGATTTTGACAGGTCTGCCTTTATATGTTTCTTGAACTTTTTCCTTTACTGCTTTTAATATTCTTTCTTTATTTTGTGCATTTGGTGTTTTGACTATTATGTGAGCGGAGGTGTTTCTTTTCTGGTCCAATGTATTTGGTGTTCTGTAGTTTTCTTGTATGTTTATGGGCATCTCTTTCTTTAGGTTAGGGAAGTTTTCTTCTATGATTTTGTTGAAGATATTTACTGGTCCTTTGAGTTGGGAGTCTTCACTCTCTTCTATACCTATTGTCCTTAGGTTTGATCTTCTCATTGAGTCCTGGATTCCTGTTTGTTTTGGGGCAGTAGCTTTTTCTGTTTTACAATATCTTTAACAGTTGTGTCGATGATTTCTATGGTATCTTCTGCCCCTGAGATTCTCTCTTCTATCTCTTGTATTTTGTTGGTGATGCCTGTATCTATGGCTCCTTGTCTCTTCCTTTGGTTTTCTATATCCAGGGTTGTTTCACTGTGTCCTTTCTTTATTGCTCCTATTTCCATTTTTAAGTCCTTCACCTGTTTGATTATCTTTTCCTGGAATTCTTTTAGGGACTTTTGGATTTGTTCTCTAAGGGCTTCTACTTGTTTTTTTGTGCTTCCCTGCATTTCTCTAAGGGAGTTCTTTATGTTTATTTTGTTGTTGTTGTTGTTGTTTTGTTTTTTTTTGAAGTCCTCCATCATCATGATCAAATGTGATTTGAAATTTTGATTTTGATTTTCTGGGTGTTTGGATATTCAATGTTTGCTTTGGTGGGAGAATTGGGCTCTGAAGATGCCATGTAGTCTTGGTTTCTGTTGCTTGGGTTCCTGTACTTGCCTCTCGCCATCAGGCTGTCTCTGGTGTTACCTCATTCTGCTGTTTCTGACTGTGGCTTGACCGTCCTATAGGCCTGTATGTCAGAAGTGCTGTAGATCTGTTTTCCTGATTTCTTTCAGCCACTTATGGGGACAGAGTGTTCTGCTTTCAGGCGTGTAGTCATTCCTGTCCACTGGCTTTCAGCTACTCCTGTGGGCATGTGTCCTGAATACATGGGGCAGGTTATTTGGAGCAGAAAAGTTGGTCTTACCTCTGGCCTTGGTCCTGAATTCGCTCCTCAGGGCTGAGTTTTAGCTCTCCATGAGTGTAGCAACCAGAAGGGTCTGCCCCTATTTCTGGCTCCCTGTGCGCAGGTGGCCCTGGTGGCACTAGGTATTTTCCTCTACAGTCAGAAATGTAGGCAGAGTGTAATCTCTTCTGGTTTCCCAGGCATGCCTTTCCCTCTGAAGGTCTAGCTCTCCCTCCCACAGGATTTGGGTACAGGAAGTTGTTTGACTGGGTCTGTTCAGAATTGGGGGCAGTCTGGACTGCAGGGCTCCTGCAGCTTGACTGCCCCTATCTTCCTGTTCCTGGAGGCCCTATACAGTTTCCTCTTGGGCCAGGGATGTGGGCAAAGGGGGGCAGAAATGTCAGTCTCTCCTGCCCTGCAGTCTCAGGATTGTCCACACTTCTGGGCAATGAGCTCTCTCTCTCTCCCAGGGTGTCAGGCAACAGGGAGTTGTGGGCCGGGATCAGTGAGGTTCGGGCGCCAGCTAGAAACTGGAAGTGTCTAGAGGTCCCAGAGGAATTTTGTCTTTGTGTGTCCTGAGTCCACCAGGCAGGTCACTTGGAGCAGAAAAGTTGGTCTTACCTCTGGTCTCGGGCCTGAAGTCACTCCTCGGGTCTATGTTTCAGCTCTCCATGAGGGCAGCAAGCAGAAGGACCTGCCCCTCCATCTCCTGGTACCCTATACACAGAGGGCCCAGATGGCACTCGACAGTAAATAGTCTTATTACTTAATCTACTTAAATTATCTATATTTTAATTGTGTAATTGTTTTGTAAAAAAAAAACTGTGTCTAGTGGTTATGTAAGTAATCATCACTAGAGAACATTTCTATCAGGCTAGTGCTCATACAGGGTCAGAGTATTATCTTGGTCTTCAATGTTCTTTGTGTTTTTACAGAAGAACCTGGGCATAAAAATTCCTTTCATCATTGTTTTTGTGTATTATTTGAGATCTAACATAGTCTGTGTCCAGTGTACATTTGGCTGTATTTTTGCTGTTCTTCCCACTTTGTTGATTTTAGTCCAGATATGAGGAGTGAGTAGATCAGTCCTTTAGATACTTAATGCTGCTTATTGGTTTGGAAAGACAAGGGAAGTTCCAATATATGGTTAACTGGTATGATGTAGAGTTCTTAAGGGTGGTGTCTGAAGTTGTTTGGGCAAAATAAGAAAAAGTTCCCTGGTGCAGCTTCCATATGACTTTTGGCATGGAAATTTAGAAGATGATAATAGAATAGTCACATTATCTGAAAAAAAAATATATAAACATGGCTATAGTTTAGGTGCCAGCCTGGCTTTCATCACAGGTTGAAATGCCTGTACCACACAAAGCAAGTGAGTTCACACATTCCACATGGACTTGAGCCAAGAGACCACAAACAAGTGGCTCCTATCTTGGCCTAAGGGAGTGGAATGGAGAGACAGAGTAGTATAATCATCCTGAGTAAGAATTGTACAGGTGCAGTGTCTGCCTGGGTTTTGCCCTGGGGCAAAGATTGAGAAGAGTAAACTAAGTCATTCTTCCCTAGTAGCTCATAGCAGTGCCTATCCATCTGATTCTAGAGGCATGTCAAGGAGTGTCAGTAGGAGCTTGTTGAGGGTTTTAGGTCAAATTGGCCTATAGATTATAAAAATACAGCTCACATATGCATCTGGTTCTGGTGGGCCAGAATGGATAGGTATGATATTATAGGGTAAGGGTCTTAAGAGAACACATAAGCAACTTAGAGGAGCCAGGGCCTGCAGTAGTTGTTGGAGGAAAGAACTCCAACATCCCTATTCTTAGATATAGTAAGAGGCACATTTATTATACTTTCTCATTAAAAACTTAGACTTTGAAATTAATGTTTCTATTGTAAAAAACACTTGAAATATGTTTTTTTTTAAATAGATCTCATTCATTCATGAAGAGCATGGGCATCCTCCATGTATGTCTTCACTCAACTCTACACTGTCTCTGCACTATGTAGAATCTTCAATGCCCTCATTAAACATATAATGAACATTTGGTGTGCTATCCACTGAGTTAAATTACAGTGTAATAGGACACTCTTTCCCGGGCATAGCTTATGGATTTTACATAGCTGACAAGAGGCTACCTATTTCAGTTTTGAGTTTTAGTTTTAGTTGATTCTTTTGTTATTGTTGTTGTTGTTGGTGGTGGTGGTGGTGGTGGTGGTGATGATGTGTGTGTGTGTGTGTGTGTGTGTGTGTGTGTGTGTGTGTGTGTGTGTGTGTTTAAGCCTAGCAGTGCCTAAGCATTTATAAAAATAAAATAATGATTCCATCTAAGTCCATCTTTATGAGATAAATAAGTTTACTGGGCTTACTTGCATGGGTGTAGATAGGATGTACTTACAAGAATGTTATAACCTCCAACATCTTCATCATTATGCATCCTACTCTAGTGTTATAGGCATCTGTATCCGTATGACATCCACTGATATTTCTGGTACTTGTGACCTAGAAAAAATAGTCAGAACAGAAATACCTGGACCATAATAGATTAGTAAGAAGGATAGAGGCACTCTCAGAATTAATTATGGTGGGCTAGAGGGTTTTTCATGTCTCAAGTTCAACACCATACTATATATCCTTGCTGGTAGTCCTGATGGTGTGGAGGTTCCAGTCTTATACTACCTGTAACGTGTGTGCCTGCATGTGCCTGTGCATGTGCCTGTGTGAGTGTGTGCATTCATGTGTGTATGTGTGTGTGTATGTGTGTGTGTATACATGTGTGTGTGCATGTGTAATCTCAATATCTTTTTATCTGTGCCATAAACTTCTGCTCTGATAGAATGGTGTCTTAGTCAATGTTCTATTTCTTTAAAGAGACACCATAGCCATGCCAACTCTTATAAAAGAAAACAATTGGGGCAGGTTTACATTCCAGAGGTTTAGTCAACTATCATAGCAGGAAGTCTGGTGGCATGCAGGCATACATGGTGCTAGAGAAGGAGCTGAGAGTTCTAAATATTGATATCAAGGCAACAGATATGAATGCTACACAAAGCCTAGCTTTAGCTTTTGAGAACTCCAAGTCTGTCCCCACAGTGACACACTTCTTTTTACAAGGTCACACCTACTACCACAAGGCCATACCTACAAATAGTGCCACTGCCTATGGATCAACCATTAGCACACATGAAAATCTGGGAGCCATTCCTATAAAAACACCACACATGGGTAACAAACTCCTGAAAGGATCATAGACAGAGACATCACCAGCTCTGCCAGTTTACCTTTGTCACCTATACATACTATAGTTCCTCCTGAGATTATGTGAATAAAGGTAATAATTATGAATATCTGGGATAAAAGATATGACACACTAAGGTTTTAATTTCAAATGTGGATTTAATGACAACCCCTTACTTGAACCACAAGGGACTGTCAATAGTCATTATCTGATGGGGGTTGTCTTGCTAGTAAACACAACTACTCTGATTTCAAGATAGTAACTTTTATCAAGCTTGAAGGACAACACTGCACATTTATGTCCTGAAAGCCAAAGCCATTATTTCCATGAAATGGCATGCATACCTGAGGATGGGAGTACTTTGACAACTATGCCTGGAATTTCCCAGGAGGGAAATGAAAAGCATGTGTCTGTGCGTTAGAGGTCCTTACTGTGTCTACTGGAGAGCCTACAAATTTGAATATGATTAACTGAAATTCAACCTCAGCTGCTGCATATTACAAAGGAAATGTTTTAAATCACTATACCCAAAGTACCTGTCTATATCTTCCAGGGATGAAATAGGGTTTAAACTAATCAGAGGTTCTTCCTTTTTTTAAATTGGGGAATGTCTCCCTCAGAATCATCACTTTGCCTCCTGAAACTGACCAAGTTCTTTCACTGAAGAACTGAGTCAACTCTGATCCAGGCCCCACTGAGTTTCAGGAAGTATAAATATATGTAATGGAGATCCTGACACCCCTCAGGGAGTTTTCTATGCTGAAATAACAGGTGGGCTTTGATTATGTGGTTGCCACAATGGTTTGAGGTAGTTAGATCTTCATTTCACTGGTTGAGTCCTTCTTCAAAGGTTCGCTGATAAATCACCTACTTTCTGCTGACTCAGAACATACACAAAATTGCAACACTTGTAGAGAAAGAGGTTTGAGTTCTTGAGATAGATGTTAAATAAGATACAAATTGAATAAAATCAGATAAGCTACTGGGAAGATTGACAGGAGAACAGACTGGGCTACATAGTATTAGAAGCCTATTAATGCACACAGTACACAGCAAGAACCTTTTAAAGGAAGGAATAAGAATAAGATAAAGAAAGGGAGGAAGGCAGAGAGAAGAGGGATAGGGATGGGGAGAGGGAGAGGGAGAGGGAAAGAAGGAGGAAGGGAGGGAGAGAAGGGGGGGACAGGTGAGTATAAGATATGTATTGATCGATTTGGGGAAGTATGTTTTCCCAAGGGGTTTTCTCACCAGCCAGATTCAGAACTCAGAAATATTTCTTATAAGAGCTTATTTTCTACACAGAAACAAGTGAGCAACATGAATTTTGGGGTATGATATTTCTTTGAGTTTGTCTAGCTGTACTGTTTCTACTTTCCATAACCCTGATTGGTAGTAGGAAACATATTTTTATATCTCCAGTGATTATATATGTGTTTGCACATAGTCTAATGTAAATTCCTCCTGATTCATAAAATACTGTACTCCATTATGTAGTGTTTACTCGGATAATTACTGTGGAAACTTAAGCCTACTGTTATATAGATTGAAATGATCATTTTTATAAATTTATTTATTTATGATATTTCACTTATTCAATTTGCATCCTACTCTGATGCCTCCGTCCTCATCACCACTCCCAAAATCCTTCTCCCATCCCCTATACCTTCTCCTCTGAAAAGGTGCCCTGCCAGGTGTTCTCCCACCTTGGCACTTCAAGTGTCTGAGACGCTAGATGCTTCTCTTCCAGACAAGGCAGCCTAGCTAGAACATATCTCACATACAGGATAACCCTAGTTCCAGTTGTTTGGGACCCACATGAAGACCAAGTTGCATACCTGCTACATATGTGTGAGGAAGCCTATGTCCAGAATGGCTATGTTCTTTGGTTCACACATTGGATCCCCAAGGATACAGGTTAGTTAACTCTGTAGGTCTTACTTTCAAGTATCCTTACTCTGCTTGTCCCAGGTTCCTTCCTCTATTTTTTTTTCTCTGGACAAACTATATCTTTTTAATTTTTTTAGTTTTATTATTTGTACTTGCCTTAGAGAAATGTATGTTTGCTAAAATATATACCAAGGAATCTATCCCATGTCAACTACTTGCTTTCTGCCTCTGAATTTCACTGCCAATGTTAAAGGCTTGAGGAATTAAATATGATGCTTTTAATATAATTCATCAAGGGTTTATGACTGATATTTCTTGGAGGTCTAGTATCAGACCAGCTTATTAATAAATATTGAATTCCCTAAACAAATATAAATAATCCCCATCATTACCTCATCCTGTTCAGTCTTATGAAAACAAAGTTTTCCAGACATCAGCTGGTTGACCTCTTGTGTTGTCTGGATATTCCTGAGACCCATAGGACTCCTAGGAGAGGCAAGGCAAACCTTGGGCCTGACAATGGAGCTCAGGGAACAGAAAGCTGGATGTGCCCACGGGTGAAACTAAATGCTCCTGGGGTCCTGCAGGCCTCCTTGGAAAGGGACGCAAAGTTGTAGGCTTGCTGATGGAGCTTCAGGGACAGAGCATCATTCACCTCTGTGACTGTGACCCAGGGTGTACCCAGAAGGAAGGTGACAGGTAGGCAGGATCTAGTCTGTGTGTTCCTCAGGCCCTGGAAGCCTGAATTTTCCTGGGGCATGGCAGATATCCTCAGGAGGGAAGGTGATGAAGCTGATGAGATGACAGCTAGCACCTCACCTCTGCTGCATCCCAAGCAGACCCAGCAGGCAGGGATTAGTTAAGGGATGCTCCTGGGAGGATATGGGCCCACCCTAGCTGAGACTCCTAGCAGTGGAGGATATGGAGCCTGAAGTTGCCACCTCCTGTACCCAGGAAGGATTTCTAGTAGAGAGAGGGGGCACCAACCCATCCACAAAATCTTCAACCCAAAATGGCCCTTTCTCCAAGATGTACAAGGACAAAGATAAAGCAGAGACTGGGAAAATGGCTAACCAATAACTAGACCATCTTGAGATTAGGGGGACAAAACCCCTGACATTATTAATGATACTCTGATATACTTGCAGACTGGAGCCTAGCACAACTGTCATCTAAGAGACTTTATCCAGCAGTAATAGAAACAGATGCAGAGACCCATAGCCAAACATTAGGTGAATCTCAGGGAATCTTGTGGAAGACTCAAGGGATAAGTATTGGGCAAGCCAGAAGGGTCAAGGTCACCACAAGAAGACCTACAGAATAAACTAACTTGGGCCCATGGGGACTCACAGAGACTGAACCTCCAACCAAAAACCATACATGGACTCGACCTAGGCTCCCGTAGAATCCCTGAGGGGCTCCTGGATTCTTTCTCTATGGTTGCAAAGACCAAGAAATGTGTTTCAAGGCAGTTACAGTGAAAAGTCTATAAGAGGAAATTGCATGAAATTGTGAAAGTGTGTTGCAGGGAAAGGTCCCAAGATGTTGTATATGCCATAAATATAAGAGATATGCTAAGGAAAGCTGCATACAGGAGTGGCACCAGCTCGAGTGAAAGATGTATGTTGCAAGTAGTAAATCTGGAGGGGCTGAGACATATAAGGCTTTTGAAACTAAAGTCCCAGATAACATTACTAGATCTAAAGGACTTTGCGTTTGTATTCCTTTTGTGCACTCTTTCTTTCCCATTCAGCAATTTCTTCATTTGAAATCATAATGTATACTGGTTAGTTTTTCTTATTAACTTGACATGATCTAGAAATATCCAGAGGGAGGGAAGCAAATTGAAGAAGTTCTTCAATCCAGTGACTTATTGGCATGTCTGTGAGGCAATTTTCACTAATTGATTGTTAATTGATATAGGATGGTCCAGCCCACTGAAGGTAGGGTCATCCTTGGTGTGTATCAGTTGTTGTAAACCTGGAAACTAGTCAATACGCAGCATTTTCCATGTCTCTACTTCATTTCATTCCTCCCAGTTTCTGCCCTTGATCTCCTTCTCTAACTTCCCTAATTTTAGGTCATTTTTAATGCAGAAAGGCAAAGCAAAGTAGAACATAATATATATTCTTTTCCACTGTATATTAGAAAAATGGATTACTTTATTATTTAGTAGCAAAATGTAATATAATTTTTATTTTGCAAGGGCATCACAGTTACTGCTTTGAGTTTCAATAGATAATTCAAACTTTTAAGCAGTCTTAAAATTGTTCAAGGCTATGGAAAATTTAAAGCTAGCTTAATTCCATTTTATATCACAAGATGGACATGAATCTATGGTAACCGGGGAGTAAAATGTAGTTGTTTGAATGTGGTTTCTCCCTCACAGGCTCAAGCAAATAGTTGATCTGCAGTTTGTGGTGCTGTTAGAGGAGGTTACAGAACTTTTATGATAGGAGCTTTTCTGAGAAATATATATATATATATATATATATATATATATATATATATATATATATTTATTTCTTATGAGGTAGGCCTAGACAATTTATGGCTTATTCACTTCCAGTTCTTGCAGTTCTTGCTCTCTGTTTTCTGTACATGTATAGGGCTATGGTCTCTTATCTTCCTGGTCTAGAAGCCTGCTGTCATGCTTCCTCCAACATTATAGAATCTCACAATTTCACGTTGTGGAAGACCTTCCATTTCCTTGGTTACAAGGTAGGCAAGTTACTTGTGGAAGTTACTACATATGAGATATTTTATCTAATTTCTTTCTTGGTAAATTTATTATTGGTTTGTGGAAATACTACTACATTTATACATTTACTCTGCATCCTTTTTTTTTTCTTAATGTGATCATGCGTAGGTAGTTTTATTATATTTATATGTTCCTTATATTCCTGGCCTTTAATCATGAAAGGATGATGGTTAGCCAAATGCCATTTATTTATTTATTCATTTGTTTATTTATTTATTTGTCCTAGTGATGTTCCTATGATATCTGTCCTTATATCTGCAGGTTATATACACTTATTTATTTGCATATGTTGAACCAAAATTGTTTTTACTATCTTCTTAAACGGTTTCTGAAATTTGTTTGCATTTATTTTAATTAGAGGTTTTGGTTTTTGTTTACATTAATTGATTTACTTATTTTATATCCTGATCACAGCTTCTCCCAGTTCCACCCTTTGACCTCTGCTCCTCCCATCCCTCCTCCCTTTCTACTCAGAGAAGGAGAGCCTCCCATGTATATATTCCTACCTTTGCATATCAAGTTGCATTAGGGGCAAGTGCATCTTTCCTATTGTGGCTAGACAAGGCAGCCTAGTTGAGTTAATGGGATTCAGAGGCAGGTAGCACCTGATTCTGCTGCTGGGATCCCACATGAAGACCAAGCTGCATGTCTGTTACATATATGTATGGAACTAAGTATGTCCTATGGATACTCTCTGTTTCAGTCTCTGTGAGCACTTATGGATGTAAATTAGTTGATTCTAAAAGTTTATTTTGTGATATCCTTGAATTTTCTGGGTCTTTCAATGTCTCCTCTCACTCTTCCACAGGATTCTTGAAGCTCATCCTTGTATTTGGCTGTGGTTCTCAGCATCTGTATTTATCAGCTGCATTTATCAGCTTGTCTGCAAGGGAATCTCATTAATGCTATGGGGAGTTGAGCCAGTCATTGGTTGCCATTCTTCAATGTATGCTTCAGCAGAATAGTCAGGACAAATTGTGGATCAAAGGTTTTGTGGGCATCGGAAGTCTTCATAGTTTACAGGAGATGGCTGTTTCAGTTTTCATATTCCCCATTGCTAGTAGTTTGAACTAGAATCACCCTCAAAGATTCCAGAGAGCTTCCATTGTCCCAGATTTTTAGCTCATCACAGAGATGCCCTGCATGCACTGATTCTCTCTTCCAGTTTTCTCTCCCTCAGTCCTCCCTCTGTCTTTCCCCTCTCCCACCTTATTCCCTCCCTCAATTGACCACCCTGATATCTATGATGTCTATTTCATTGCCCTACTCAGTACGATTCAAGTATCCTCCCTTGAGCCCTTTTTGACTTATTTGGGTCTGTGGATTGTAGCATAGTTATCCTATACTTTATGGCTAATATCTGCTTATAAATAACTACATAACGTGTTTGTCTTTTCTGGATCTATATGGGTCTCCCTTTTCTGGTGAATGGAGAGCAGAAGGATCAGAATTGGAGAGTGAGGTTCAGACAGGCTTCAGTCTGATGAAAGGACTTCTGAGAAGACAGTTTCAGTGAGACAGCTCTGATTTATTGCTCCAAGTGTAGGGTACATGGGGGTTTGGGGGGTTGACTAGTCATAACACAGTACCTAATCATATAGCAGGAAGGACTGACCTGGACTTAATGCTGAATCATGCACAACTTGCAGAAAATTCTGTGCAGGGTCAACCTCCAGATAAGGTCAGGTACCTGTGCTTAGAGACACTTTCTTAATAAGTTCAGTGGAGAAAGTGAAGCCATGCTGAGAAAGAGATTCTTCCATTTTGCACTGATCTCAGAGAGTTATCCTGACCTGGTAGACTGCTACTTAATAGCAGAGTCTTACAAAAGGTTATCTCATTGATGATGATATAATCTATCTCCATCCATTGGCCTACAAACTTCACAATGTCATTGTTTTTAGTAGCTGAGTAATATTCCATTGTGTAAATGCACATTTTCTATATCCATTCTTTTGTTGAGGAACATCTTGATTGCTTCTATTTTATGGCTGTTATGAGTAAAGATGCTATAAAGGGAGGAGTATGCTTTGGGTGTATGCCCACAATCTGGATCTTGAGGTAGAGCAAACTCTTCCCAATTTTCTGGGAAACCAACAAATTGATTCCAAAATGGCTATATAATTTACACTCTTACAAGCAGTTGGATGAGTGTTCCCTTACTCCACATCCTGATCAACATGAGCTGTCCCTTGAGTTTTTTATCTTAGCCATTCTGATTGGTGAAAGATGGAATCTCAGGGTCATTTTGAGCTGCATTTCCCTGATGACTCAGAATGTTTAATGTTTCTCTCTCCTCTCTCTCTCTCTCTCTCTCTCTCTCTCTCTCTCTCTCTCTCTCTCTCTCTCCCTCTGTGTGTGTGTTTTTGTGTGTGTGTGTGTGTGTGTGTGTGTGTGTGTGTGTTGCATTGTGTTTAATGTTTCTTTAAGTGCTTCTCAGCTATGAGAGATTCCTCGCTCAAGGATTCTCTGTTTAGTTGTGTTCTCTATTTGGGATGTTGTCGTTGTCGTCTAACTTCTTGAGCTCTTTATATATTTTAGATGTTAGCTCACTGTCAGATGTAGAGTTGATAAAGATCTTTTCCCATTCTGTAGGCTATCATTTTTCCCATTAATAGTTTTCTTTGTCTTACAGAAGCTTTTCAGTTTTATGAAGTCCCATTTATTAATTGTTGATCTTAGCGCTCATGCTGTTGATGTTATGTTCAGGAAGTTGTCTCCTGTGCAAATGTGTTCAAAGCTTTTCCTCACATTCTATTCTATAAGATTTAGTGTATCTGGTTTTATGTTGAGGGCTTTGATCCACGTGATCTTGAGTTTTATGCAGGGTGATAGCTATGGATCTATTGTATTCTTCTACATGCTGACATCCAGCTATCCGTCCAGCACCATTTGAAGATGATATTTCTTTTTATATTGTATAGCTTTGGTGTCTTCATCAAACATCAAGTGTCTGCAAGTGTGTGGGTTTACTTCTAGACCTTTGATTGGATTCCATTGATCAACCTGCCTGTGTTTATGTCAATACCGTGTATTTTTTATTACCCTAATTCTGCAATACAGTTTGAAATTTGGGATAGCAATACCACTAGAAGTTCTTTTATTGTACAAGATTGCTTTAATTATCCTGAGTTTTTTGTTTTACTATATGAGCTTTGGTATTGTTTATTCAAGTTCTGTAAAGAAAGGAGTTGGAACTTTGAGAGGTATTTTATTGAATCTGTAGATTGCTTTTGGTAAGATGGCCATTTTTACTATATTTATCTTACCTATTCATTAGCGTGTGTAGTCTTCGATCTTCTGATATCTTCTTCAATTTATTTCTTAAGGCTTTAAATTCTTGTCATACAGGTCTTTCACTTACTTGATCAGAGTTCTACAGAGATATTTTATATTATTTGTGGCTATTGTGAAGGGTATTGTTCCCTTAATTCCTTTCTCATCCCCTTTATTGTTTGTATAAATGAGGGCTACTGATTTTTTTTACTGGTATTTTTGAATTAGTTTTGTATCCACCATTTTCATGAAGGTGTTTATTATAATTTGTAGCAGTTCTATGGGAAAATTACTGTGTTTATTTATACTGGCATACCATCTGCAAATAGTGATAATTTGACTCCTTCCTTTCCAATTTGTATCTTTTTAGTCGTCTCTACCTAAAACTTTAAGTACTATATTGAATAGATATGGAAAGTGTAAGCAGCCTTGTCTAGTCCCTGATTTAATGGAATTTCTTTGAGTTTCCCTCCATTTAATTTGATGTTGGCTATTGGCTTCTGTATATTGCCTTGATTGTGTTTAGGTATGCAATTCGTATTCCTGTTTGTTTGGTTTTTTTTTTCAAGAATTTTATCAGTAAGAAATACTGAATTTTGTCAAAGGGTTGGCATTATTTTGTCAGCATATAATGGCATTATCATGTGGATTTTGTCTTCTGTTTGTTGGGGTAGACTACATTGATGGGTTTTCATATGTTGAACCATGCCTGTGATCCTAGGATGAAGCCCAGTTGATTATGGCGAATGATGTTTTTGATGTGTTCTTGGATTTAGTTTGTAAGTAATTTATTTTTGTATCAATGTTCACAAGAAAAGTTCATCTGAAATTCTCTTTCTTTACTATTATCACTATTGTTGTTGTTATCTATATGTGTTTTAGTATCAGAATGACTGTGGCCTAATAACATCATAGAATGAATTTGGCAATGTTCCTTCTGTTTCTCTGCCTTTTAGGTTGTTTGTCTAATGGTTTGTCTATCTTGTTGAGTTTCTCAAAAAAACCAAGTCATGGTTTCATTGATTCTTTTATTATTCTCTTAATTTCTAATTGATAGATTTCAGACGTGCATTTGAATGTTTTCTGTCATCTATTCCCATTGGATGGATATATTTGCTTTTTTTGTTGTTGTTGTTGTTGTTGTTGTTGTCCTGGAGCTGTCAAGGTATGCTATTAAGTCCTTATCTTTTATACATCTCTTCTTTTCTTTTTTAAGATTTTTTTTTCATTTTTATGTATATGAGTACACTATATCCGTCTTCAGACACACCAGAAGAGAACATTGGATCCCATTACAGATGGTTGTGAGCCACCATGTGGTTACTGGGAATTGAACTCAGGACCTCTGGAGGAGCAGTCAGTGCTCTTAACTTCTAAGCCATCTCTCCAGACCAAGCCTGTTCTTTTCTAATGAGAGACAGAAAGAGAATGGAGCCAGAGAGAGTAACAGGTGTGGAGAAACTGGGAGAAACTAATAAGGCATAGTTTTTTTTTTTATGACACTGAAAAATTAAAGAGACAAATTATCTGTCTTAAACACATCCAATTTTGAAATATCTATAAGACGTCTGTAGATATTCTAGTTTAAAAGTGGAAAATGGCAGTCATTTAGGAAGCAGAGCCTTGTATCTCTCCACATGAAATTCAGAAAGGTAATTGTTGGAAGTACTTTGTTTATATTCCAAGACCTTGGAAAATATATTATAGTTAAAAACTCTATTCTTTGTTTCATTGAGTCTTCCCTCTAATTCATATTCTTTTCATAAAGCCAACATGTATAACATTGAGGTTGGAGTGGGTGGGTGGGAGTGGGAGCATCCTCATAGAAGCAGGGGGATGCCAGAGGTGGTTTGAGAGAGGAGGGAAAGGGGATAACATATAAAATGTAAATACATAAAGCATCCAAGAAAAATAAAATTTTAAACAATTAAAATAAAAACACATAAGCTAAATGAAGTAAGTAAAAAGAAAAGAAATTAACAAGTCTAGAAGGTTAAATTTGGTGTTGACAGCAAAAAGATAAGGCATCAGTCACTAAACAAAAACTTATCTTTATGTGTTTGTGATAAACTTAATATTATCATGTTTTCCCCATTTTGTTTGTATAAAGATTTCCTTTGTAAGACATTCAGAATCAATGTGGCATAGTAAGCCATGGTCTTTGTTGGGAGTTACTGCACTAAACACAGAATGAAACTGTCAAACATGATCCTTGATTTCACTTGTAGCTCCATAAGCAGCTTTATTCTCTTATTCATCGTTTGAGAATATTTACATTTTAAGCTTCTTTCTCTCTTTCTTTCATTTTTTTCTTTCTTCCTTCCTTCCTTTCTTTCTTTCTTTATTTATTTTTATTGGATATTTTATGTATTAATATTTCACATGATATCCCCTTTCCTGGTTCCTCCCTCTTCCATCCCCTCTCCCACTTCTGTGAAGATTCTCCCCCTTCCTCTCCTACCCAGTCCCACCTCAAAACCCTGGCATTGCCTTGAAGAATATGCAGATATCTGACACAATACCCTTGAGTCAATATGTGCATATACAAAGTAAAAGTGCAGTAACACAAAAGATACATATGTATCTTTTGTTCAAGAATGTATAAGCATTGAAATGTATAAATGACTCATACACAGTAATATGAATATAGTGAAAAAATACAAATATAATATTGTAATACCATACAATGTAACATTAGAAGGAAAAACATATTATTATATACAACAATGTAGATTTATATTAAAAAATGGTAGCCATGCTACATTATTAGATATTAATTTGTTAAAAGAAAAAAGTCCTTTTATGGCATTACCATTCAGTATCTTGGTTTACTTTGATGAAGAACAGAAGAATGATCATTGTTAACTCATATAAACCATCAGCAATTTTTCTAATATTATGAAAGATAAATTATTGATATGTGTGATTTTTGTACCTTTACATTTACGGATGAAATTTTTCCTCTATATGCAATTTTCATTTGTACATTGTATTGGAATTAAATCATTTTATAATACTGAAAATTTTGTGACTATTGATTATGGGATATTGATATGGGTTAACTAAAATAATCTATAGTCAAGTATTGACAAATGAATTCTAAAAATTGATAAAATACAAATATGAAATATTTCAGTTAAATAGTGAAAAGCTACTTGCTATTTGCTTAACAGAATAAAATTGACAATAAGAAAAAATTAGCGAAATAAGAAATTCTCCCAGTGATTCATCTTAGAGAAGATTGAGATGTGGACTAGAATGATAAAAATACAAAGTCAAAATTGTATAAAATTGTGAATTATATTTAAATAAAAACCAATTGAATTTTCTCACTGATTAGAGACAAGGTATTGGAAAAAGAGATCATTACAAAATGAACTATAAAATACACAGAAACATTTGCCATGTATTAAAAGATTCAATAGAAGCAGATGTTATAAGTCACACACCATATAGTTTGCAATATATAAATCTGAATAATATTTTTGTTGAAAAAGAAAACAGCACTCTAAGTCTAAACTCTTAGAGAAAGAGAGGTGTCACATGTTCTCTTATATATGTGAGGTGCAAAAATGGAGTAGATGATGAAATAGTAATTACAACAGCTGGGAAAGTGACAGAGAAAAGGGTCATTGAATGTAACAAGATACAAGTTGGTGCTGATACAATATTTGGGTATACTGTAAGATTACTATAACTAACAATAATTGAATGTACATTTTCAAATAGCAGAGTGAATTTTGAATGTTCATAACGAAAACAAGTAGGTTTTTCACATGACAAATACACTGTTACCCTGATCTGATCCTTATATATCACGTCCAAGTAACAAAATGTCACACTGCATCTGATAAATGTGTAAGAAGTATGTGTCCATAGACACACATATACATCTAGACGTGTAGTACTTGTACATATGACAAAAGTGTAGTTAGGAAAGCAGTGAATTGTACTTAAACAACTAGGAATTTTATATATGTATATTTGGCAAAAGCTACCAAGTATACATATATAAAAGATGCTCAAAATTATCAGCAAACAATAATATATATATATGACAAATATTGTTAAGAATTAGAATGAAAAGGTATACAAAAATACTAATGGGAAATTTCTAAAAGTTAAAAGCTAACAAGAATTAATATAAAAATTACTATAACATTTTTTGCATATTTTCGAATATTGTTATGAAATGAAGTTTTAAACAAACTCGTCTGACCTGCCCAATTCAGTTAAATGACTATCAACACAAGAATAGGTAAGGACACTGAATTTTTCTTAACATGAATATATTGCATAATAGTTAAGAAATAACTAGACTTACAACATATTTTGTCCTGCCAAGACTAAACCCCCAGTGAATGGGATTGTTGGGGGGAGGGAGGTAATGGGGGGGAGGATGGGGAGGAAAACAACCATATAGAAGGGGGAGGGTTGGGGGATGTTGACCTGGAAAAGCGAGGGACGGGAATAACAATTGTAATGTAAATAAAAATACCCAATTTAATAAAAGATGGAGGAAAATTAAAAAAAATAAATTAAGTAATAAAATTTAAAAAAATGTGGCAAAACATTAATGTCTCAATCGTATTTCAATTTTTTCCAGGAATCTTGTGGGAGGAACTGAAATTTAACACATTAAAATGCCCAGTCATATAACCTGAAATTCCGATTTAACATTTTATAAATACTGGATTTGTTGTGTTGTATTCTTACATTAGAGTTCAGGAATTGACTTTAGCCAAGGTAAAGTAAAACATTCAATCATTTAACTAGTTATTAATTCTACTTTGT
Organism: Rattus rattus; assembly: GCF_011064425.1. Lineage (NCBI taxonomy): Eukaryota > Metazoa > Chordata > Mammalia > Rodentia > Muridae > Rattus > Rattus rattus. The sequence goes on from NC_046172.1 coordinate 68,682,835, forward strand.
CATGGAAATGTTGTTAAGTTCTGAAGATCTAATATAACTGAAAGACAGATTTTAAGTTTGAAATACATAATATAGACATCAATATTATTTTTCTACATACTTCAGTCATTGATTAATTACAGAGATGCACAAAACACTGCATAATTTGCTCTATGTAGGCCAATAGTAAGAATGAGATCAATTTTCTTCATAATCTTATCTCCAAACATTTTTGACACAGTGGTGCCATGTATTTTTGATGTTTGCTAAAATATGCAATTACAGCTTTATCATCAGTATATTGTGTGGTTTTCTAAATGCACTTGTAACCTTGTAATATAAAACAGTTATCTTATTGTTCCTATGCATTTCATAATTAAACATTAGCAAAATCTTGGACTGTATAGATTCAGGTACAAAACAATGCCAATAATGACACAATTTTCTATTGTTTTGTTAACCAATAAACCATCTCTAGTGCATAAATTAATAGTCAGTTTTCTTGTAGTATATGAATATAATCAGTTATAACTGACAGTGTGCTATTGAAAGAACAAACCAAACACTATTTTATATGCAAAATTATAATTGTAACTTACATGCATGCTTATATATTTATATAGGACTATTTATGGAAACCTAAATATATCTATAAGTCATAAAACTATGTATTTTGGGTGCTGCAGTTGGACTAAATTTTTCTGAATGTCCAAATCACCTGTGCAATATATATATTGTATATTGTATATTATGTATTATATATTATATATAAATGTAAAGTATAAAACTAATAAGACTATCTAAATTCAGAAATAAAGTAAAAAGAACAATTAGGAAAATAATCAGACACTTGAAATAAACTGAGCAGAGACATTATGGAGGGGGGGCAAATAAGAACATGAAAAAAATAGTAACTCTTTTGTCTTTAGGTAAATGCAAATTGAGACCATAGAGATTATAATTCAATACCTAGCATCATGTTTTAATTTACAAGTAATGAAATCAAAGTCTGAGACAATGAAAGAGTGATATTAGATGTGTGTGGCAGTGGATCATGCCAGGAAACTTGGTAAAGTAGATCAGGTGTGAGACCCCAGATACTCACACCTGAGAAGGGGCCTTCCTGCTCTCTGACAGATTCCTGGCCTGGAACACATGCCACACTCCCCAGGTGGATCATGTAACACAAAACAGAGTTCTCCCTGTTAATAAGGTACCAAAAGGCCCTGAGGGTTTAGACAATAAGTGTCCCTTCCCAGACATTCCTTCCAACAAATCTCTGGTTCACTGTGAGAGGTTGGTACACATCTACTTTCTACAATGAACAATCAATAAACAATTTGGAAACAAATACTGACTCTTTCATCGAGAACTGCCATGGGGAGCATGGAAAAGACCTTACAAAGCTGCAGCTTAAGTCTCCTGTAGAAGGACTCTCTGCACCCCCAGACAACCTCCGCTACCTTGCACAATGAGCTAAGCTGGAGTTGTCATTTCCCATATCCCAGGATAGTAGCCTTCCTTAACATGATCCCCTAACTTAACTCTCAATTCCTTGCCACTAAGAGGTAGTGCCAAAAATATACAAAGGGATCAAGAAGTTAGACTGCAGAGAATCAAATAATCCTATTAAAAAGTGGGGTATAGAGCTAAACAAAGAATTCTCAACTGAGAAATACGGAATCGCTGAGAAGCACCTAAATAAATAAATGTTCAACATCCTTAGTCATCAGGAAAATGCAAATCAAAACAACCCTGAGATTCCACCTCATACCAGTTAGAATGGCTGTGTTCAAAAACTCAGGTGAAAACAGATGCTGGGGAGGATGTGGAGAAAGAGGAACACTCCTCCATTGTTGGTAGGATTGCAAGCTGATTACAACCAACCTAGAAATCAGTCTGGCAGATCTTTAGAAAATTGGATATAGTATTACCTGAGGACCCAGCTATACCAGTCCTGTGCATACACCCAAAAAAATGCTCCCAGTATATCACAAGGACACATACTCCACTATGTTCATAGCAGCCTTATTTATAACAGCCAGAAGTTGGAAAGAACCCAGATGTCCTTTAACAAAGAAATGGACACCAAAAATGTGATATATTTGTACAAGTAAGTACTACTCAGCTATCAAAAACAATGACTACAAGAAATTATTTTGAACTAGAATATATCAATCCTGAGTGAGGTAACCAAATCACAAAAAAGTATATTAATTCAAAATCTTGGAATACCTAAGAAAAATATCACAGATTATATGAAGCCCAAGAAGAAGGAAGACCAGAATGTGGATGCTTCATTCATTCTTAGAAGGTAGAACAAAATACTCATGGGAGGAAATACAGGGACAAAGAATGAAGCAGTGACTGTAAAAAGGTCATCCAGAAACTGCCCAAATAGGGGATTCATCTCATATGCAACCATCAAACCCAGTCACTATTGTTGATACCAAGAATTTCTTGTTGACAGGAGCCAGATATCGGTGCCTCCTGAGAGGCTCTGCCAAAGCCCTACTCGTAAGATAAGGATGCTTGCAACTAAACATTAGATTGCACAAGGGAACTCCAATGGAGGAGTTAGAGAAAAGACTGAAGAAGCTGAAGGTGTTCGCAATTCCATAGGAAGAAGAACAAAAATATCAGCCAATCAGTACCCACCAGAGCTCCCAGGAACTAAACCACTCCAGCCACATATATAGCAGAAGATGGCCTTGTCCAGCATCAAAAGGAGGAAAAGCCCTTGGTCCTGTGTGGGTTTGTTTCCCCAATATACGACAGGGCATTGTGGTTGGAGTAGGCGGATGGGAGTGAGAGCATTCCACAGAAGGGGGAAGTTGTATGGGAGAGGAAGTAAAGGGGATAACATTTGAAATGTAAATACATAAAATATCCAAGAAAAAATAAAATTATAAAAAGTTAAAACTAAAAAGTGATTATATCAAGTTCCTAGATTGTCACCAATCTGATAGTTCGATTGAGCAAAAAATCCAAAATCCCAGTAGAATTTCATTTTTAAAGCAATAAGCTCAGTCTATTTTTTTCAAAACTAAGGAAATTAGAATATCTTAATAATAAATGAAAGGAACAAAACTGGAATAATCATACTACTTGATTTAAATACTATATGGAGAGATAAATCTAGTATTGTGAAAAGGAGAAACATTCAGAATAAATGATACATAATTGAATGCCCAGGACCAGACATATAGTAAATTGACTTTTTTTTGTAGAAGTATGATCTAAAAAAAGAAGTATGATCTATTCAACCTTAAAAAGATAAACTTTAAATAAATCTAGGACAACTGAATCAGAAAAACCAATTCATAACTTGTACCCTAGACTGAACTCAATTTAAAATTTATAATGGGCCTAAAGTGAAACCTTCTACTTGGGGCATTCTTTTAAAAGTAATAAACTGCTCATAAATAACTGTATATAAACACAATCAACTGTTCTTTGGAAAAAGCAAAAGACAATTCAATCAAATATTCTTAGAATAAATGAATTTTGCTATCTAAATATACTCCCAGATATAAAATTTATTTTTATAATATTAGAATATATGAAAAAACTGAAACACCAAGAAATAATTAAACAAAATCTGTATGACTTGTAAGTTTGTAGTGAGCATGCTATTAAAACACCAAAGCGATCATAGTCATTTTTGAATGATTTGACATGGTAGTCATGTCCTAACTGTAAAAAGTTAAGGTAGAAAGGTAAGATCAGTAGTTCCAGAATAGCTGCTGACATATTGTGTTGTAGTTTGAATGAGATTCCCCCATAACTTGGGCATGTGAATATTTGGGCCCAGGTTGATATTATTTATGGGGTACTTATTAAAGTCTATTGCTTTATTGGAGGAGAGAAAGTATCAAATAAAATTAAATTAAAGAATAGCCTATAAAATACTCATAGTTATCACATTTGCCATCATCATGCTGGTGAGATGACTGAGCAGGTAAAACACATGCTTTGTCGATGCCCGCACCTACACGGCACCGAGAATGGGGCATAAACCTGCGGGATTAAAAGAACACACACACACACACACACACACACACACACACAGGTTATTCGTGTTAAGCAAGAAAAGGAAGGGGGCTCCTGTAGCTTTATTCACTGAATATATACCCCAAGTTGACCAGGTGGAAAAATCTGGGAAGCACAGTGGGAAACCCCAGCTCAAGGCTTCAGTAACAAAAGACCAAATATGTGCCCTGAATTTACTAGGGAGAAATCCAGGAAGACCAGCCTAAATATCATAAACAAAAGACTGGGTAGACAAAAGACAGGAACGAATTGACCATTGCCCAGGTGCTCCTTTGTTAGGAACAAAAGGCTTCCACATGCATCAGCAGGGCTCAGCAAGGGTCAAACCCTGCAAGGAACCCAGAAGGGTATGGCAAGGGGGGTGAAACACTGCAGGGGACCCAGGAGGCTCTGACAATGCTGTAGCCTCAAGACCAGAGTTCGATCTCTACTGTCCACATGCTGGAAAGAGAGAACCAACTCCCACAAATTGTCTTTTGATCTCTATGTGCACATACACACTCATGCATATAAAGACACATATAAATGCAAAGATGCACAAAATACACTCAAACACAATAATAAATAAGTAAACATCCTAACAAAAATAATAAAGCAAAACTACCATTGTCCTGAATAGTAAGAAAGGACTTGGAAACCATTTTGTGTAGGAATATTAAGCTAATGGCACATGCATGAGAGAGAGAGAGAGAGAGAGAGAGAGAGAGAGAGAGAGAGAGAGAGAGAGAGAGAAATACTAACAGATAAGATTACATGCATAGGTAAAGTATCTAAATTCCTTATTTAAATTAGGAGAGTTGTTTGAGAAAGCCCAGACATTTCTCTATTATGAAAGAGAAAGAGAAAGAATCAAATACAAAGAGAGGTCCTTAAAAACTTGTCACTGCAGAGGGGGTGAATTCCATCAGTGTAAGTCTTGGTGGGTGTCACTTGTGGGAATGAGAGATGATGCCACTTGGAGAGGTGGAGAAAGTTGTGGGCAGTAGGTGAGGGAGGTGGGGGTGATTAGACAGGTCAAAGCACTGCAGGTGAGAGAAATGCCTGTGCCTGTGGAGGTTCAGATGGGAGGACAGAGTACAGAGGACATTGTGAAAAGGGAGGAAGAGAGGAAGGAGGTAGCTGAAGAAGTTGTAGAAGAAATTTTGGGGATGTTGGAGATACTAGAGGACTTGGTTATGCCATTGGTGGGCTCATGATTATGGTAAACCTAATAAGGAATTTTAACTTATTTTTAATTTACATCCTAATATCATTTTGCCCTCCTTCCTCTCCTACTCGTCTACCCCTATACACTCACACCTCCCCTTTCCTCCAATGCAACCTTCCTCTCTTTCTCTTCAGAAAAGGGGAGGCTTCCCATGGATATAAACTAGCCTTGGCATATCAAGTTTCAGTAACAGTAGATGCATCGGCTCTTACTGATGTTAGATTAGGTGGCCGTGTAGGGGAAAGGCATGCAACAGAATCAGAGAAAGCCCCTCATCCTGCTGTTAGGGGTAACACATGCACAGCAAGCTACACAAGAAAATGAGGTACACTTACACAGTGGAATACTACTCAGCTATTAAAAACACTGACATCATTAAATTTGCAAGAAAATGGATGAAACTAGAAGAATCATGCTGAGTGAGGTAACACAGACCAAGAAGGACACACTTGGTAGGTACTCACTTGTTGGGAACGATGCCCTTAAAACCCTCCATTATTGATGTTAATATGTATAGTTAGAGTTAAGTCTGACTGGGTTCATGGAAAATCCCCAACCACCTGCAGAAGACTAATACAAATCTGGTGGTCAGGATGACTAGTGATATGACAAATGCGTGACCTTTCAGAGAAATACATCTGGTGGTCAGGTTGCCTAATGATATGACAAACTTCTGTTGGGCAGGTTGCCTAATGATATGACAAACTTGTGACCTTTCTGAGAAACCAACATCCTGTTGACTTCAGCTGACCATAAGAGTACTGTGTCCTTGGCCTGTATAAATGTTTCCCACTTTCCCCCTCCCTCTGTTACTTCTGCTATGGTATAAATTCAGCCTTGGGAAAAAATAAAATTTGTTGACTTGATCAGACTCTTGTCTTGGCATCCTCTTCATTTCTCTTGTCCCTCATTGTCTCCTAGGTGGTCCCCACCCTCTACTGACTGCCCTACCGGGGCAAACTGGCACCCAGATATGAGGCTTTTGGAGGTCACAAAGGAGAGAACGCCACTCACCACCAAAGGATAGGCCTATCTGTTTATCACAGAAGCACCAGAGAGTGACTTCAGCATGATATGATGCCATGGTACACACTGTGAGACAGTCTGGAAGATTATAGAGAAGGTAAGACTTGAAGGTAAGTTTAAGTAATGGAACAAGCATTCTACAGTCACCTTTTGTGACAGGACTCAAGGAATCACTCAAGATGTGAGTATTTAAGGTTAAAAAAAAAGATATAAAGAAATCCTTAGACTTTGTGAGAAATATTTGTCCATGATTCCCCCATGATGGAACAACTGATGCAAAAAGATAAGGCAGAGTTAGTGATTGTTTTAAAGACTATTAGGAGACTTTTGGTCCTGTAAAAGTTCCAGTCACTGCCTTCAGTTACTGGTTTCTTATTAATGCTATCCTTAGGATTATCCCACAGCAGCCAGTTCCTGCCCTTGTGGTCAAATGCTCCAGGTTGGGGGGCAGGGGAGCCCCTAAAGTAGTTCCAGAAAGAGTCTGCAGCAGACTGAAAGGAACTTTGTTTTGCCAGACAGAATTTGGAACTGGTTTTGGCTATGTTAACCCTAGGATGATATCAGGAGGAAGTCTTGGAATGGGCTTTTCAGCCTACTTCAACTGGAGGCTGTGGCCAAGGTCAGGATCAGTGTTTTCTTTTCCATGGGCCTCTAACCCAGTGAGACAGCTTGGTGAGGGGCTGGGTACTGCTACTGGAGTCCTGGAATTCAGAGGCACGGGTGCTGTGCCAGCTCCAGTGGAGCCTGTCTGACATGAAACAATGGTGGTCAGCAGGCCAGAGATATGTGTTCCTCGGAACTTGGTCTCCTGCAGACATTTGTCCACTTCCTCCTCAAATTTCTGCCTAGCTGACTGGAATAGACTTTCTGCCTAGCTGATTAGAATAGGTAAGATTGGGAGCTACATACTGGTTCTTTTGTTTCTTTTTTCTACTAACAGGAGCGTCAAGACCTGATTTGGTCTTTATGGACCATGCCTCTTTTAGGCACTAACAAAAATAAGTAGAATCCAGAATGAAACTCTAAGAGTTTGATTAATAACTTATAACAGGAAAATTAACTGTGGAAAACCAGACCTCCTAGATAGTATAAGAATTAAGGCACTAGCTGTTAGAGGGAAAAGTCCTGTCAATTATAAAAATCCAAACAAGTAATTACATGGAAGAAAACATTATTTAATTAGAGGAAGGTGGTGGGCCCCTCCTTTAGGTAAAAACTGCATGAGTAGATACAGGACCACTGTGGAGCCATTGCCCTACATAGGGACATATGATAAAGAAGGCGATAGGTGTGTTAATATTGATGGAAAGAGAGTATTATATTATTCTTTAAATTTTATAGAATGCTTGGCCAGATCACGTCCCCATGCTTGCCTATTATCAAAAGGAACTATCCTATCTTTAAAAAGACAGTTACATGAATTTTGGGTAACAGAGAGTAAAAGACTAAAGATTCCTTATAGCTGGCTGTCCTGTTGTTATCCGAGAGATGATATTTAGAGATTGAGGTAAATGAGGTGTATGATCACCATCTGGCACCAGTCCGATTCTCAGGAAAATTTATTTTCTGTCTTGCTTTCTGTTCTGAACTTCATGTAAACTGTTAAACATTTTCTTGGTTATTGTTTGAGTGTACCCTAGCAAGGGGCCAAAAAATTAGCTTCTGTTCAATATTGTATATAACCACAAAGCAGATTTAAGTAAAATTGCAGCAGAGTCAAACCACCCTGAGTGTGTTGTGTCTGTCTGTAATTTCACCGAACCTGTGCCTTCCTGAGTACCAGAGTACTGCTTCTCCCACAGTGTCCTCCGTCTGAGTGGTCCATGGCAAATGGGGAGGACTGCAGTTCTATTAGACGTCAGTACTCCAGTTTTAGTAATCTCTTCATTGGATGTAGGAGGCAGGAAGCCCAGCTTTGTTTTGACTTTTGACTCAGGAATTTTTTTAATTTTGGGGAAAGAGTATACTTTATAGTCCATTTGAGCCAGTTATCCTGGACCCTTTTCTCTGATACCCAAGGCTCCAATCAGATCACCCCTCACCCGGTGAGACTCCCTTCAATTCTCTAGAGGCTAAGATGCTATTTTCTCCTGGTCTCTTGGCTCAGGTCCATCAGGCAGGCCTGCTAGCCTGGAAGAGACTGCCTCTTAAATCTGGCTTTTCTTCCATGTTCATCAAGGTGCTCCAGGGAGGTGATGAACCATACAATTCTTTTGTCAGCTACTTAGCATCTAGCACCCAGGTCCTAACCATCTCTCCATCCTTTTGTTATTAGTTCTTCCTGGAAGGGTGTCCTGTTCTCAGGCTGGGTGGTTTGGAGAAGAGCCACCATTGACCCTGAGGGAGGTGCTCTAAGGGGATAATCTAAGTCAGAGAGACAGCTGGTAACAGACTCCAGTCCCTTTGCTTGCTTTCTGTTTCACAGGCACAAAGCTTGCATTCGTTTTGCCTGGCTGTTTCATCCCAAGAAAGTGTCCTTGTTTAGCTGTGTGACTGAATGCTATTTGTCACCTGTTCTGGTTGTTCCACCAGCTCTCATCAGGCCACCCCTAGCTTTCTTGCCTGGCCCCTTTCCCTTGTTCTTAAGAATTTTATCACCTAGTATACTGCATTGTTTGACTTATATAATTCAATGCATTGACAATATAATTCAATGCATTGTTTGACTTATAATACCTCCTGTCCTACTAATATGCATGTTCCAGATTCGTATTGTGAAGGTTCTAATTCTAAAACAAGGGGATGGTGCATCCCACTAAATATTAAATTTACCTCCGCAGGTTGAACCAGGATTGGACACATGGATATACTCTGGGCCTTAGTATGTTTCAATCAGGTGCCAATATAAGGATTATATGTACCATAAAATTGTTGAAAGAGCCTGTGCATTCCTACTCCCAAACTTCTGGACACTCACTTCAAGAAGGAGCCCATGGAGGTGCTGAACATAGTGCAGGGCACACACAACTTCATCTACAGACTACATTCCACTGAGAGGAGCTGCTTGCTCAAAGAACTGCACCACTTCAAGTCCATTGCTATTGCAAAAGAAAAATTGGAAGCTCTACCACCCACTCCAGGACAGCTGAGATATGTATTTTTCCACAATGCGATACTTTCGTAAGGTTTGGATTTTGGGGAAACACAATTATGATTGTTGCAGGAACCCAAATTGGATTGTCTGTTGGAATTATTTTGGGAATTTCAACAATGGCAGTCACTGATGTTATGTTTTTTTCCTTCTGTTTTGAACATATTAAACTTTCAGTCATCCATGTCACTGTATTGAATTTTATATAAAATGCACAGGATACCTATTTATATCTTTTTTTTTTTCTGATGGTTATAATTCAATGCTGAGGTTTCTCCAAATTATTTAAGATGTTTAATGTCAGTTAAAATTGTAACTCCCTGTCTGGTGGCATTCCTTCTGTGATTTTTCTGTGATTTAGGGAATCATATAAATTCATTCAATTTTAAACTTCCACATCTATCCAAACAGGCAGTATTTTAAGTATATCAAAAAACAGAAATTTTAATTTTGAACCCACACTGTCTTTGACAAAGAGTCAGAGGTTAATGGAAGAAAAGAACAATTGTCAATCGGGACTGGTTGCACTGCAGGACTAGAAGAAAGCTAGAGCCCTGCCCTGAGCAGATTCCTGGGAAGGGCTTAAGTTTTCAAAGAAAGAACATCCCATCAAAGACAGTTGCCTCATCAAACTAAGGAGAATATCTTGGGTTTAATGATTCAAACATGTCCTGGGGAACAGTTCCCCTCTTCAGTTCCTGCTTCAAGATCTGCCTCAGAGCTTAAATACTGTACTCTCCTCTCAATAAACAGACCTTGACAAGGACACTGCTTGGTCTCGCTCCTCTTCCTCACCCGTTCTCCCGCAGGTATGGGTCCCCCTCAACCCCCACGAATAACTGAGTCCCCGCTGTCAGGGCACAATTGTCTGTCCCCTTTTACATAAACCATACATGCTAATAAGTGTACTTATTTCTGATTGGCTTTTTACCTTTAATTTCCTAACTTTGAGCCCTCACAATGAATTCTGGTTTGTGAGAGAAAGGCAGTGCTTGGATACTTCCTGTGTATTAGAATAGGATTAAAGACAGCATGAAAAGGTCAGAGAATGCTTAGAAAAGAGAAAAAGAGAAAGAGAAAAGGCTGAAAAGAGAGAAAAGAGAAAAAGAGAAACAGAAAAAAAAATATTTTCCATGTCTCCTTGGTTGTCCACCCTGCTTCCCTCCCTATTAGGCCCCCTACTAGACATTCTTTTGCTTATATCTTTTGGCCCTTGGGCATTTAATCATTTAATCAGCTTTGTTAAACAACAGGTAGATAATATGGCAGCAAAACCTATTCAGGTATATTATCGTAGGCTTGCTATGGAGGATGCCTTTGATGTGGGCCGAGCTCGCCTACACATCTCCTTCCAGTCCAGGAAAGGACCTTTTTAGTCCTTGGGCCAAATGAGGCCAATATTCTTTTTCTTGCCTGCTGTCCTGATGCCTTTGCTGAAACATCAATGAATCGTCACTCCTGCATGCTGAGCTGGACAGTCAATGATGGGTAAGAGAGCGATATATGCATGAATAAAGGACCTAAGACAGGAGGGCTGCCATTAGCTGCTGCCTTATCCCATGACAGACCCTGGCCATGAGATTCTCTTGGCCATGTGACAAATATTGCTCCAACCTAAGACAGACACAGTTCCCAAGGGGCTCATTCCAGGACAGCATGGCCATTGCTCACCCTTTCATTTGATTAAAAGGAAGGGGAAGATGTTGGGAGCAATGCCCTTGAAACCCTCCATTATTGATGTTAATATTATAGTTAAAGTTAACTGTGATTGGGTTCATGGAAAATCCCCAGCTAGCTGCAGAAGAGTAATACAAATCTGGTGGTAAAGATGACTAGTGATATGACAAACTTGTGACCTTTAAGAAAAATACATCTGGTGGTCAGGTTACCTGAAGATATAACAAACTTGTGACTTTTCTGAGAAACCAACATCCTGTTGACATCAATTGACCTCAAGAGAACTGTGTCCTTTGGCCTGCATAAATGTTTCCAAATCCCCCCTCCCTCCGTTACCCATGCTATGTTATAAATTCATCCTTGAGAAAAAATAAAATTTTTGCCTTGATCATACTCTTGTTTTGGTATCCTTTTTCATATCTCTTTTCCCCCATTCTCTCCTAGGTGGTCTCCACCCTCTGTTAACTGCCTTGCTGGCTGGAGGACTCACATAAACATGTTACTAAGTACAGGATAACTGTGTTAAAATCCATAGACTCAAAGAAACTAAGTAACAAGGAAAGGTGTTTGAATCTCAGTGAGAAGGGAAAAGAGAATAGCTTCTCATGTGGGTGGCAGAGGGGACTTCATGAGGATAATGTGGGGATGGTAAAAGAAAGGCTCACCAATGTTCTATTATGCTAAGGAGCAATTGCTTTGTCTTATTTACCATTTTATGCCCTAAAGAAGCCCAATGTAAAATATAACAATAATGTTATTAATCTAAAAGTGAGAGAGAAATAATCTGTGTGTGTCACTTTAAGTGAGGTTTTAGGATTTGGATGTATAAAATTACCACCACCATCCCCCAATGATGTACAGTATATTATCCTTCTACCATGTCTGGAGAGCCAGTATAGAGTGACCAAGTCATGTAGATTTATGGGAACTAACCAAAAAACAAACAAACAAAAAAAAAAACATCATGGGTCATACTTCTTTCTCTTTTCAACATTGCCAATATTTTGTGATTGTAATTGTAACAATTGTAATGGTTACATGTATTTATTTTCTTGTTTTTAATAAGTCTGGATTTTAAAATAAGTGGAAAATGAAGTAGATAATGTGTGTTGAATGAAAACATATTTTTATTATTTGTTCTTTACATGGCATCATTTCTATTTATTTGCCTTTAATGAACATTTTCCCTGTTATATAGAATTGCTATAATGAAGACAGTAAATTCATAATTGCTTAAATCTCTCAGTTTTATAGTTAGTTTTGTGCCAAGATAATGAGGTCATGCTGCTTTGATATATCATCTTTTCTCTATCCTTAGCCAAAAAATCAAAATAATCTAAATCTTTCTTCTATTTCCTTGCAGGCATTCTTATTTTATGTTTTATCTAACCAACTAAGCTGTATAGTTTTCAAGGTCAATGAGCATGTTGTCGACTAGTGATATGATGGTTTGTTGATAAATATTTGGAATTGAAGATCATGTACTATATATCATATTGCATAAGAGTAAATGTTGCAAATAAATAGAAATACAGATAGCAGCATGAATTTGCTCAGATTCAAAAAATACAAAATATTCATGATTCACATATATGAAAAGTAATGCTTAGAAAGCATTTAATTCTGTTTGAACTACAATAGCAAAACCATAAATTTATTGTTTACAAATCTTAAATATGAACATGACTAGTCCTGGTTCAAAGGTGGCTCTCCTCTGATTATGGTCTCATGCATAAAAGTGGGTAAGGGAGAAATCTGGCATTGTTTTTATAAGGGAGTTAATTTCTATTCATGAGATTGACTCCTTATCATCTAGCTTCCTTTCAAAGACTAACCTCCAAATAGTATTGCATTGCTGATTATACTTATTCATACAAATTCAGAATAGGAGATAAAATTAATCATTGTAGAGCAGAGAATTAAGTGGGTTGTCTCAGATTTCATAGTTACAAATAGGATCAAAACCTAAATGTGTCCAGTTTAAAGATGAATGCTGGTAATAATGATAAAATGTTTAAAGATACCATTTTACCATATCAAAAAGATAATTAAAATAGTCTGTTGAAGCAGGACAGGCTTGTGATGTTTTTGTATCATATTTAAATTTTTTGTTTTATTCTGTTTTGTTTTGTGTGAAGGTCTTTCTAGTATAGATTAGGCTTCAATCAAACTCATAAACTTCCTGCATCAGCCTACAGAGAGGTAGAATTATGGTGTGTGTTGTCATGTCCTTACAAACACAACTTTTAATTGTAATCTCTATCCTTACATGATGATGATGTGAATTGTCTTGTAGGGAGCTGCGACGTGCCGCGCCTCAAAGATGGCGGGCGCTGGTTTCTGCTTTCCACCCTCCCAATGGTGAGCGCTCCTTGTAGTAAACAAGTCCTTATTTGGCTATGCCTGCCTGCCCTGCTAGCTTCCGCATAGTGACAGCCTATCTGCATGACCCAAGTGGCTTGCTAGGATTGGCCAGCGCTAGCTATTTTAGTGTGGTGCGGGGCTCCCTGGGGTCAGAAGATTGTATCAAGGTTCCTGAGTAAAACTGCTTGAAGAAGATCTTCTGGTCGTATCTTCCTTGCTGCTCAAGGTTGGGCTCAGCATTGTCTGAATTTAGCAAATGTGCAAATTGTAAAGTAAATAAATCCCCACTTTTACTTGCTACTTTTTCGTCATAGAATCATTGTTTTTTCAGATGAAGCAGACACTATTACAATGACAAAATCATGTCTTATTCTTGTCACAGTTGCCATATCAAGAATAGTTTTTTTATGAAACAGTTTTTGTGCAACTACTCCAGCCAATTGTTTTAGACAGCTCATAACAATTTCAAGAGCTGTGCAAGTTTTTGTTCTCTATTCATATTTTTCAATAATAAGTAATTCCCAGATAAACTATTTAAAATGGTAACTCCCTGTAGATATAATTTAGGGGATAAAAGTTGATATAACATAAAGAAACTCTACATTCAAAGGCAAACTAGTTTATAAATGAAAACCATCAAGTTGACTTTTCACAGAATTAATTGTATTCAACATAGATAATTTAAGAAATTTCCTTCAGTTATCTTAAGGATAATCTGAAGCAAACATGGAAGCCATGAGCAGTGGTAAAAATTCTGAACTTATTATTCTAGAATTATAAAAAGGAAACAGACCAAAGTAGAGATAGAAAAGAGAGGTATATATTTGACAAATGACCAGGGAAACACATTGATCAAAGGGCCAAAGTTCACACTACTTTCTAATCTTATTTACTTTGCATGTTTCCTAAAAGTAATTGTATGGCAAAAATAGTGTTTATATACAAAGATATATGAAAACCCCATTTAATTTGACACATTTGTGCTTCAGCAGCAGATTGTATTCACACACTACAATTATGAGACACCAGGATAATTATATATAAAAAGTGCTACTTTGATCCCTCTGATTTTGTCTCCTCAGCTATATGATTCTGATGACATTTTCAATCACCCTTTGAATATTGTTATATTGAGACTGGTGACCAAAAAGATGTGACTCTCACAGCCCTTATTTTGAATTATTATATTAAATCACTACACTAATTCCATTGTTTTCAAAAATCTCAGGTTTAAGACCAAAAGTAGTGCGGTAGAGGAACATATTTCAGTTATAAGGAAGCTCTTGTTACGTTGGGAAGGGAATAAATAATTTTAAGTAAAGACATAGTTCTCTTAAGGAAATCTTAAAAATATAACTATTTTGTGGGGCTGGAGAGATAGTACAGGGTTTAAGAGCACAGGCTTCTCTTCCATTCCCTGCATTTACATGGTGGGCCATAACTGTCTGTAACTCTGATTTCAGAGATCCAATGCTATTTGGTCTTCATAGGCTTCAAGTACAAAAGTGCTGCACAGACATATTCAGTAAACACATACACACACAAACAAAAATAGATTTAAAATTTATAAAATTTTTTGGTTTTGTCTTTTATTTTATTGGATTTTTTAAATTTACATTTCCAGGTTTCCTGGAGATAAGCCCACTATCCCATCCCCTTCCCCTTCTTCTATAAGGGTGTTCCCTTCTCCATCCACCACCCCCTACTGCCCGATGACATTCCCCTACACTGAGGGGTTTTTACATATAACCTTTATTCAATTTTATATTTGAATTACAGACTTGAAAATATATTTAATTTTATTTTATGTATATCAGTATTTTGTGTTTATACATGGATGTGAAATATGTGTGTACCTTTTGCCCTCAGACTCCAAAAGGATCATTAGATGCCACAATGACAGATAGTTGTGAGAAGCATGAGGGAACTGAACTGATGCCTTCTGTAAGATCAGTATGTATGATTAATTGCTAATTCATTTTTTTCTGGCCCTCAAAATGTATTTTGAAGTATGGTATAAGTCCCATCTCTCTACTTCAAATTCATATGAATTCACCTCAGTTCAAAAACTAAGTCTCCAGTTTTATTAAAAACATTATTTTTAATCCACAAATTTATATACAACACAAATGATATGGAATATCATAAATTAGAGACAATTTTAAGATATTCTATATTCTCAGTAATCTTTTCTTTAATTTTAATTTATTTGACTATTTGAAAAAATACAAACTTCCCCTTCCAATCTACTTCTGTGCCCAGACCTGGGGCTGTCCCATCGATCTCAGATCCAAAACCTGCCTAAAGAGCTCTGGTATGCCAGGAGCATTCTCACACCTAAGATCACAGCCCACATGTGGGACTCCACTTTCACTCAACTAACTGTCCAAAGAGAAACTCACTGGGAGCACACAGAGCACAAGAGTCACAAGGCCAGGGCGGCCTGCAACCAGACACTTCCGATTTCCATCTGTGCCCAGAGCTAAGGCTTTCCTACAGCTCTCCAGACCCAAAAACTGCCCTGAGAGAGGTGATCTCCCAGGACTGCTCTCACTCCTAAAATCTTAGGCTCACAGGTGCACAAGGGGTAAAAGATCCAGTCACAGACAACAAGGTCAAATAACATCAGAGATAACTAGATGACAAAAGGTAAGCACAAGAACCTAAGCAGCAGAAACTAAGACTACTTGGGATCATCAGAACCCAGTTCTCCCACCACAGCAAATACTGTATATCCCAACACACAAGAAAAGTAAGATTTGGATTTAAAATCACATCTCATAATAATGATAGAGGACTTTAAGAGGGAAATTAATAAGCTCCTTAATGAAATACAGGAGAACACAGGTAAACAAGTAGAAGCTTTTAAGAGGAACACAAAAATCCCCTAAAGAATTATAGAAAAACACAGCCAAACAAAAAATCCAGGATTTAAAAATTAAAATAGAAACAATAAAGAAATCACAAAGAGAGGCACCCTGGGAGATAGAAATCCTAGGAAAGAGATCAGGAGTCATAGACAAAAGTATCACCAACACAATACAAAAGATAGAAGAGAAAATCTCAGGAGCAGAAGATACCATAGAAAACAATAACAAAAGTCAAAGAAAATGCAAAGAGTAAAAAGCTCCTAACTCAAAACATCTAGGGATTCCAGGACACAATGAGAAGATCAAACCTAAGGATAATAGGTATAGAAGATAATGAAGCTTGCCAACTTAAAGGACCAACAATATCTTCACAAAATTATAGAAATAAACTTCCCTAACCTAAAGAAATAGATTCTCCTGAACATACAAGAAGCATACAGAAGCATACTCAACCAGAAAATAAATTCCTTCCATCATATAATAGTCAAAACAACAAATACACAAAACAAAGAGAGAATATTAAAAGCAGTAAGGGAAAAAGGTCAAGTAACATATAAAGGCAGACCTATCAGAATTACACCAAACTTCTCAACAGAGACAATGAAGACCAGAAGATCCTGGGCAGATGTCATACAGACCCAAGCATCCTCCCAAAGCCAGCCCAGACTACTATACCCAGGAAAATTCTCAATTACGGTAGATGGATTTTCCATGACAAAATCAAATTTAAATAATATCTTTCCACAAACCCAGCTCTAGAAAGGATAATAGATGGAAAACTCCAACACAAAGAAGGAAACTATACTATAGAAAAGCAAGAAAGGAATCTTCTTGCAACAAACCCATTAAAAGATAGTCACACAAATATAATTACACCCCTAACAATGAAAATAACAGGAAACAACAATCACTATTTCTTAACATCTCTTAACATCAATGGACTCAATTCCCCAATAAAAAGACATAGATTAACAGACTGAGTACATAAACAGACCCAGCATTTTGCTGCATACAAGAAACATACCAAATGGTTCAAAACACAATCTGGAGTAGCCATTCTAATATCGAATAAAATCGATCTTCAACCAAAAGTTATCAAAAAATAACAAGGAAGGACACTTCATACATCATCAAAGGAAAAATCTACCAAGATGAACTCTCAGTTCTGAACATCTATGCTCCAAATGCAAGGGCACAAACACTCATAAAAGAAACTTAATAAAAATGAAAGTACACATTGTACTACACACAATAATAGTGGGATATTTCAACAGTACACACTCATCAAGAGTCAGATCATGGAAGCAGGAATTAAATGGAGAAACAGTAAAACTACCAGAAGTTATGATCCAAATAGATTTAACAGACACCTATAGAACATTTCATCCTAAAACAAAAGAATATCCCTTCTCAGCACCTCATGATACATTTTTTAAATATGATCATAAATTTGGTCTCAAAACAGGCCTCAATAGCTACAAGGGAATTGAAATAATCAAATGCAACCTATCATATGACCATGAACTAAGATTTGACTTCAATAACAAAAAAAAAAAAAAGAAAAGAAAGAAAAAAAGAAACACAACATACATATGGAAACTGAACAATGATCTACTCAATGAAAACTTGGGTAAGGAAGAAATAAAGAAAGAAATTCGAGACTTTTTAGAATTTAATGAAAAGGAAGGAACGACATACACAAACTTATTGGATATAAAAGAAAAGTGCTAACATGAAAATTCACAGCTCTGAGTGCCTGCAAAAAGAAAATGGAGAAAGCATACACTAACAGTTTGACAGCACACCTGAAAACTCGAGAACAGAAAGAAGCATATTCAAACAAGAGGAGTAGACAATGGGAAATAATCAAATTTGGAGCTGAAATCAACAAAGTAGGAAAAAAAATGAACTATAAAGACAATCAAGAAAACCAGGAGATGGTTCCTCAAAAAAATCAACAAGATAAATAAATCCTTAGCAAGACTACACTGGGCACACAGAGATAGTATCCAAATTAACAAAATTAGAAATGAAGAGGGAAACATAACAGAAAATGAAGAAATTCAAAAAATTATCAGATCCTACTACAGAAGCCTATACTCAACAAACTGGAAAATCTGAATGAAACCCAATTTTCTAGACAGATATCAGGTACTAAAGTTAAACAGGATCAGATAAACCATCTAAACAATCTCATAGACCCCAAAGAAATAGAAGCAGACATTAAAAGACTCACAACAACAACAACAACAACAACAACAACAAAGCCCAGCACCAGATGGGTTTAGTGCAAAATTCTATCAGACATTCACAAAAGACTTAATAACAATACTATCCAAACTATTCCACAAAATAGAAACAGAAGGAACACTACCCAATTCATACCTTCAAGCCACAATTACACATATACCTAAATACACAAAGACCCTACAAAGAAAGAGAGCTTTAGACCAATTCCTCCCATGAATAACAATGAAAAATACTTAATACAATTCCCTCAAAATCCAAGAACACATCAAAACAATCATTCACCATGATCAAGTAGACTTCATCCCAGGGATGCAGGGATGGTTCAGTATATAGAAATTTATCAATGTAACACATTATATTAAGAAACTAAAGGATAAAAAACACCTGATCATCTTGCTAGATGTTGAGAAAGTATTTGACAAAATTCAACACATGGTCATGGTAAAAGTCTTGGAAAGATCAGAAATTCAAAGCCCATATATAAATATAATAAAAGCAATATACAGCAAATCAGTAGCCAATATCCTATGACATAGAAAATTGAAGTAATCCCACTAAAATCAGAAACTAGACAAGGCTGCCTACTCTTTCCCTTCCTATAGTACATGAATGAAGTCTTAGAGCAATTAGAAAACAAAAAGAGGTATAAGGGATAGTAATTGGAAAGGTAGAAATCAAAATATCACTATTTGCAGATGATATGATAGTATACTGACATGACCCCCAAATTCACACAGAATTCCTATAGATGATAAACAACTTTGCAAAGTAGCTTAATGCAAATTAACTCAAACAAATGTAGCCTTTCTCCCTCAAAAGTTACAGGCTGAGAAAAGAAATTATGAATGACATACATCCAATAGCCACAAATAATTCCAAATAACTTGGTGTGGCCTCCTAACCAAGCAAGTGAAATATCTGTATGACAAGAACTTCATGTCTCTTTAGAAAAACATCAAAGAAGTTCTCAGAAGATGGAAAGAACTTACATGCTCATGGACTGGAAGGACTATATAGTAAAAATGACCATCTTGACAAAGGCAATCTACAGATTCAATGCAATAACCATCAAAATTCCATCTCAATTCCTCATAGAGTAAGAAAAAGCAATTTGCAAATTTATTTGGAATAACATAAAACCCAAGACAGCAAAAACTATTCTCAAAAGTGAAAGAATTTCTGAGAGAATCACCACCTCTGACCTCAAGCTCTATTACAAACAATAGTAATCATTTTCTGTAATTGTTAATTTTGAGACAGGCAGGTAGATCATTGGAATAAATTCAGAACCGAGAACAATCCACAAACCTATATGGTCCTTGGTCATTGACAAAGGAGCTAAAACTATCCAACTGAAAAAAAGACAGCCTTTTCAACAAATGGTGCTGGTTCAAATGGAGGTCAGCATGTACAAGAAGGCAAATTGACCCATTCTTATCTCTTGTACAAATCTCAAGTCTAAGTGAATCAAAGACATCAAAATAAAAACAAATACACTCAAACTAATAGAAGAGAAAATTGGGAAATGTCTCGAACACATAGGCACAGGGGAAAATGTCCTGAGCAGAACACGAATGGCTTATGCTCTAAGATCAAAAATCGACAAATGGGATCTCCAAAAATTGTAAAGCTTCTGTAAGGCAAAGGGCACTTTCATGAGGACAAAATGACAACCAACACATTTGGAAAAGATCTTTACCATGTCTGCATCTGATAGAGGGCTAATATCCAATATATTTAAGCAACTTAAGAAGGTAGACACCAGAGAATCAACTAATCCTAATAAAAATGTGATACAGAGCTAAAAAAGGAATTCTCAACTGAGGACTACAGAATTGCTGAGAAACACCTAAAGAAATGATCAACATCCTTAGTCACCAGGAAAATGCAAATCAAAACAACCCTGAGATTTCACCTCACACCAGTCAGAATGGCAAAGATCAAAAACTCAGGTGACAGCAGACATTGTCAAAGATGTAGAAAAATAGGAACACTCCTCCATTGCTGGTGGGATTGAAAGGTGTTACAACCACTTTGGAAAGCAGTCTGGCAGTCACTCAGAAAATTGCCCTACCTGAGGACCCAGCTACAGCAGTCCTGGGCATACACCCAAAAGATGCTCCAAAGTATAACAAATACCCATGCTCCATTATGTTCATAGCAGCCTCATTTATAATAGCTAGAAGCTGGAAAGAACCCAGATATTCTTCAGCAGAGGAACTGATACAGAAAATGTGGTATATTTACACAATGGTGTACTATTCAGCTATTGAAAACAATGACTTCATGAAATCTTATGCAAATGTATGGAGCTAGAAAATATCATCATTAGTGAGGAAACCCAGTCACAAAAGAACTCACATGGTATGCACTCACTCATAAGTGGATATTAGCCCAAAATCTTCGTTACCAAATGAAGCTAGAGAAGACAAAAGTTCAAATTGTGTATGACTCAGTCCTTTTTAGAAGGGAGAACAAAATATTCACACTCGCAGGAAGAAAGACAAGGACAAAGAGTAGAGCAGGAACTGAAGAAGAGGTCATTCAGAGCCTTCCCTGCCTGGGGATCATTCAATATGCAGCGCACCAAACCCAGTCACTATGCCTGATGCCACGAATTGGTTGCTGACAGGAACCAGACATGGGTGTCTCCTGAGATGCTCTGCTAGAGCCCTACTCACTTACAAATTAAAGAGATGAATTACACTTCACCATTGGACTGATCAAGAAACTTTCGAATGGAGCAGTTATAGAAAAGACTGAGGCAGCTGAGGGGGTTGCAAGCCCATAAGAAGAACAAAAATATCAACCAACCAGACCCACCAGAGCTCTCAGGAAATAAGCCACCAACCATTAAGTACACATGGAGGGACCCATGGCTCCAGACACATATGTAGTCTAGGGTGGCATAGTCTTGAATCAATAGGAGGAAAAACTCTTGGTCCTGTGAAGGTAGGGAAATGTCAGGGCATTGGGGTGGGAGTGGGTGTTTAAGAGGGGTAGCATCCTCACAGAAGTATGGGGAGGAGAGGGTGATATGGGAGAATAGAGAAAGTGGAAAACACTTGCAAAGTTAATACATAGAATATCCATGAAAAATAAAATTAAAAAACACTTCACCACCAATGTAATTGATAAAGAGGTTAATGTTACCCTTAAGCACAGCTACAAATACAAGACAGCACTGCTACTGCCAAGAGTATTACCTGGAATGACATGCTCGAATGAATTACCCCTTTTAGTTTTTTTTTTTCCTTTATTAACGGTATTTCTTATTTACATTTCGATTTTTATTCCTTTCCCAGTTTCCATTTAACGTCCCCTAACCCTCTCCTTCCCTTCAATATGGGTGTTCCCCCCATCCTCCCCCCATTACCGCCCTTCCCCAACAATCACGTTCACTGGGGTCCAACCTTAGCAAGAGACCAGGGCTTACCCTTCCCTGGTACCCTTACTAAGCTGTTGTTACTACCCTATGCAGTTGGGCTTTGGTCAGTCCATGTATAGTCTTTGAGTGGTAACCCAATCTGGACTCTGGTTTGCTTGGCATTTGTTTGTTCATACAGGGTCTTGAGCCCCCTTCAAAGGCTCTTCCTTCCAGGTCTTTTCTGATTCCTTCAACAGGGGCCGTTCTCAGTTCAATCAATTTGCTGCTGGCATTCGCCTATGTCTTTGCTGTATTCTGGCTGTCTCTCAGGAGGATTTACATCCGGCTCCTGTCGTACACACTTCTTTTCTTCATCCACCTTGTCTAGTGGGTGGCTGAATATGTATTAGCCACATGTAGGGCAGGCTCTGAATAGGTGTTCCTTCTGCCTTTGATATAAACTTTTGCCTCCCTATTCCCTGCAAAAGGGTATTCTTGTTTCCCATTTTAAAAAAAAGGGTGAAGCATTCGCATTTGATCATCCTCTTGAGTTCCATGTGTTCTGTGTGCATCTAGGGCAATTCAAACATTTGAGCCACTTATCAATGAGAGCATATCATATGTGTTTTTCTGTGATTGGTTTACCTCACTCAGGATGGTACTTTCCAGTTCCATCCATTTGCCTATGAATTTCATAAAGTCATTGTTTTTGATAGCTGAGTAATATTCCATTGTGTAGATGTACCACATTTCTGTATCCATTCCTCTGTTGAAGGGCATCTGGGTTCTTTCAGCTTCTAGCTATTATAAATAAAGGCTGCTATGAACATGAAATTGGAGCATGTGTTTTTTTATATGTTGGGGCATCTTTGGTATATGCTTAAAAAGAGATATAGCTGGGATCCTCAGGCAGTTCAATGTCCAATTTTCTGAGGAACCTCCAGACTGATTTCCAGAATGGTTGTACCAGTCTGCAATCCACCAACAATGGAAGGTGTTCCTCTTTCTCTCATCCCTCGCCAGCATTGCTGTCACCTGAGTTTTGATCTTAGCCATTCTCACTGGTGTGGTGAAATCTCAGGGTTGTTTTTGATTTGCATTTTCCCTTATGACTAAAGATGTTGAACATTTCTTTGGGTGTTTCTCAGCCATTCGGCATTCCTCAGCTGTGAATTCTTTGTTTAGCTCTGAACCCATTTTTAATAGGGTTATTTGTCTCCTGCAGTCTAACTTTTGAGTTCTTTGTATATTTTGGATATAAGCCCCTCTATCTGTTGTAGGATTGGTAAAGATCTTTTCCCAATCTGTTGGTTTTTTTGTCCTAACCACAGTGTCCTTTGCCTTACAAGACTTTGCATTTTTGAGATCCCATTTGTGATTCTTGATCTTAGAGCATAAGCCATTGGTGTTTTGTTCAGGAAATTTTCCAGTGCCCATGTGTTCCAAATGCTTCCTAGTTTTTCTTCTATTAGTTTGAGTGTATCTGGTTTGATGTGGAGGTCCTTGATCCACTTGGACTTAAGCTTTGTACAGGTTGATAAGCATGGATCGATCTGCATTCTTCTACATGTTGACCTCCAGTTGAACCAGCACCATTGCTGAAAAATGCTATCTTTTTTTTTTTTCCATTGGATGGTTTTGGCTCCTTTGTCAAAAAATCAAGTGACCATAGGTGTGTGGGTTCATTTCTGGGTCTTCAATTCTATTCCATTGGTCTATCTGTCTGTCTCTGTACCAATACCATGCAGTTTTTATCACTATTGCTCTAATGCCTGCTTGAGTTCAGGGATAGTGATTCCCCTGAAGTCCTTTTATTGTTGAGATAGTTTTAGCTATCCTGGGTTTTTTTTATTCAGATGAATTTGCAAATTGTTCTGTCTAACTCTTTGAAGAATTGGATTGGTATTTTGATGGGGATTGCATTGAATCTGTAGATGCTTTTTGGTAAAATGGCCATTTTACTATATTAATCCTGCCAATCCATGAGCATGGGAGATCTTTCCATCTTCTGAGGTCTTCTTCAATTTCTTTCTTCAGAGTCTTGAAGTTCTTGTTGTACAAATCTTTTACTTGCTTGGTTAAAGTCACACGAGGTATTTTATATTATTTGGGTCTATTATGAAGGGTGTCATTTCCCTAATTTCTTTATCGGCTTGTTTCTCTTTTGTATAAAGGAAGACTACTGATTTATTGGAATTAATTTTAAACCCAGCCACTTTGCTGAAGGTGTTTATCAGGTTTAGTAGTTCCTGGTGGAACTTTTGGGATCATAAATATACTATCCATATCATCTGCAAATAGTGATATTTTGACATCTTCCTTTCCAATCTGTATCCCTTTGATCTCCTTTTGTTGTCTGATTGCTCTGGCTAGAACTTCAAGAACTATATTGAATAAGTAGGGAGAGAGTGGGCAGCCTTGTCTAGTCCCTGATTTTAGTGGGATTGCTTCACGTTTCTCTCCATTTAGTTTAATGTTAGCCACTGGTTTGCTGTATATGGCTTTTACTATGTTTAGGTATGGGCCTTGAAATCCTATTCTTTTCAGGACTTTTATCATGAAGAGGTGTTGAATTTTGTCAAATGCTTTCTCAGAATCTAATAGAAATGATCATTTGGTTTGTTCTTTCAGTTTATTTATATAGTGGATTCGTTGATGGTTTATCATATCTTAAACCATCCCTGCATACCTGGGAGCCAGTCTACTTGATCATGATGGATGATTGATTTGATGTGCTCTTGGATTGGTTTGCCAGGAATTTTATTGAGTATTTTGCGTCGATATTCTTAAGGAAATTGGTCTGAAAGTTCTCTTTCTTTGTTGGGTCTTTGTGTGGTTTAGGTATAAATAATTGTGGCTTCATGAAAGAGTTCGGTAGTGCTCCATCTGTTTCAATTTTGTGAAATAGTTTGGATAATATTGGTATGGTCTTCTCGAAGGTCTGATAAATTCTGCACTAAACCATCTGGACCTGGAGGCTCTTTTGGTTGGAGACCTTTAATATTTCTTCCATTTTCTTTGAATTTATAAGATTTGTTTGAATGGTTTTACCTGTTCTAATTTAAATTTGGTACCTAGTATCTGTATAGAAATTGTCCATTTCCTCCAGATTTTTTGAATATAGGTTTTTGTAGTAGGATCTTGCCCAAATTCTTATATCACTCATTGGCTTTCTCTATTGCAACTCGTATGTCCCATCATCTTCCACAATAATGGTGCTTTCCCATCTTCCTTTCTCCTACTTCCTAATCCACACAAATCTGAAGGTATGACCTAAGTCTGTCTGTCCAACCATTGGCCATTGGCTCATTATTGATCAGTTGTCTCAGAAACTAATTGTGTTGCAGAGGAGAGACCAGGAAGGTGGACAGCATTTGAAATGCAAATGTAAATAAATAAACCAATAAAAAACAATTGCAGACAAGGACTTTCAGCTTTTGTAAAGCAGATTTCCAATTTTTGGTGCCAGATTTTACGTGTGCAAAGTATACATGTAACATCCATAATATATAAAGAAAATTTTTTAAAAATGTTATTAGCCAAAAACCCCCAATAACCCAATTAAAAATGTTAAAGAATTAATTAACATTTCTCAAAAATTATACTATCTTAATATCCACAGTTAGGTACAGAAACATCAATAATATTAACCCTTAAAGAAATTAAACTCGAAAAACACATTAAGATCTTGTCTTACTATAGTAAGAATGACTTATTCAAAGTATAAGTGCTAATAGGTAAGAATATGCAAAGGGGAACTCATTTTTCTGGAGAAAATAAATTACTAGAGACATTAAGGAAAATATAGACAAAGATTTGCTACATGTTTCATTGTTCACTCTTGTGTACATTACCAGAAAATGATAGTAACATCAGTATTCTGAAGACTTCTGTATATTCTATGTTCTTGACCTTGTTATTCACAATAATCATGGAAAAGAAACAGTATCGTAAGTGTCCATATCCTGATTAAGAATGGAAAAAGAGCTCTCTCATTCTTCTCTCTCTCTCTGTCTCTGTCTCTGTCTCTCTGTCTCTGTCTCTGTCTCTCTCTCTCTCTCTCTCTCTCTCTCTCTCTTACACACACACACACACACACACTCACAAACACACACACACATACTCATACAGACACACTCACTCATAAGGATGGAGATATTTTACAATGTTACAAACCATATATATATATATATATATATATATATATATATCACACACACATACTCATACAGACACACTCACTCATAAAGATGGAGATATTTTACAATATTACAAACCATATATATATATATATATATATATATATATATACCACACACAAATATATATATAGTATACATGTGATTAAACTATCACATTTCCCATTAAAATGAAAAATATGTAAGGTTATTTACCAGATGAAGCCAAAAATAAAAATAAAATTAAATGTAAATAAATAGTGCAACCTTCTCTATAATTAAGCTCCTGCAATGGTTATGATAACTAGAGTGTTCTAAACTATAAATCACCATTTGAATGCTAAAAGGAAATTTTACTTACCTTACTTGACAAGATATTTAAAATTTATGGCACTGAAGTAATGAATGAATGAATGAGTCAACTATAAGGAGGGAAACTATTTCTTTTCTTCTCATCCTCATTTGTGCCTTTATTATTTCACTTGCTGTAATCTGCCACACAATACATATATTTATGATTCTGTCTTTTCCCTTGCTTCTGGGTAATTGAAAGACTGGGACATTTTCTTTTATTTATCTCTTATGTTCCTGTAATGCACATAGTGAATCTTCACTCAGTTGAGTTATGATGTGCCAGATGCTATACTAAGCATTTTACATATATTAATTCATCTAATCTTTTAATGCTCAAGGAAGAATGATGAAACCTTAGGTGACTTAAAAGACAGCAAGAAGAGAATATAATGATGAATATAAGGGGATGTGTG
This sequence comes from Rattus rattus, assembly GCF_011064425.1. Classification (NCBI taxonomy): domain Eukaryota; kingdom Metazoa; phylum Chordata; class Mammalia; order Rodentia; family Muridae; genus Rattus; species Rattus rattus. The sequence goes on from NC_046172.1 coordinate 68,709,664, forward strand.
AGCCAGCCTTCCTAACAGTTTTTAAAATCTACTATCAAATTCAAAGCAAGAGTTTGGGTGATATTTCATCTAAGATATCTTTAATAATTTACTATCTTAGTGAAATTTTTCTCTGTCCTTTCTGATGTGATTCTTCTGCCTTGCAGGAAAAAAAATAGGACTCATGTTTTCCAGCACCCTGCTTTTAATTCAATCTACTTAGAATTTAGAAGGCCTATTTTTGTTAAGCATGTTCATCACCATTTAATTTTTTTATTGAACTTTGTGGCAACTTTAATATTTCCTGTTTTACCATCTGTATTCTTCAACTATAAGTAATAATTATTTTATTTTAAAATAAAACATAGAATTTACAGCCAACTTTAAAAATTCCCTTGAGCAAAAATATCCATTATATTGCAAAAATATCTATTATATTGTATTCATGTTAGTGGAAACCCTAGTGTCTCTCTGTCTCTGTCCTTCTCTCTGTCTCTCTCCTTTACCTTGAACTTATTTTTCCTTTTATTAAAAATAATTGTGTTCTCATATAATATATCCTGATTTCAATTTCTTTTACCTTTCCAAGCTCCACCTGCCCTATCTCCACATCTACATCTACCTCCTTTCTGTTTATCATTAGAAAGTAAGCAAGCATCTAAGGCATAGTAATAAAATAAGATAAAACAAGCACATCTACAAACAAACTAACAGAAGAAAAAAAACTAAAAACAAGGCACAACCAACAGATATGGATATAGACCTACTTGTTCACACACTCAGGAATCCCATAAAAACACAAAACTGAAAGTCATAATATATACAAAAAGTATCTGTAAGGTAAAAGAATAAAATACAAAATAAAGCATGGTGCTCTGAAAAGATATTATGGCACAAGAAACAATATGGCAAAAATATTCTTGAAATGTGTTTATTTTCTGATTACCATCTACAGAAAAGCATACAGCCTATGGTTAAGATTGGTTTTGTTTCCCCAGTGAGACTTCGTTGGAGAAAACTACCTTTGAGTGATTATCAATTGGAGAGAGCTTCTGGATTAGGGATGGGGTCAGGACAGTGCATCCATTAATTCCTTCAGCTCTAGAATCCAATCTAGTGCAGACCTTAACTGCCTCAGTTTCTATGAGATCATATATTCATCAGAACTGATTTCTTTCAACAACATTGTTTTTTCTTGATGTTAGTTTTCTGATGACCATCTGAAAGCATACAGCCTCTGGTTAGACTGGTTTTGTTTCTGATGAAACTCCATTGGACAAAACTACCATTCCCTCTGGTTCTTTCACTCTTTCTGCCTCCCCTTCCACAGGGTTTCCTAAACCCTGATGGGGGCAGAATTTTATAAAGATGGTCTATTTAGGGTTGAGCATTCCAATGTCTATCTGTCTCTCTCTTTCTCTCTCTCTCTCTCTCTCTCTCTCTCTCTCTCTCTCTCTCTCTCTCTCTCTCTCTCTCCCTCCCTCTCTGTCTTTCTGTCTTTACCTAATTCAAGTATTTTCTTATTTCCATCATCCTCATCATTTCATTTTTTCTTAATAGTGCAGTACTATTCATTGTGTAAATATGCCACATATTCTTTATCTATTTACCTATTGAGTAACTGCTTGGTTGTTTACAATTTCTAGTTATTATAAATAGAGTATCAATGAACATAGTTGAACAACTGTTCTTGTGATAAATGAAGCTTCCTTCGGGCATATACCCAACAGTAGTATAGGTGAATATTGAGGTAGGTTGATTCCCATATTCCTGAGAAAACACTATACTGATGCCCACAGTGGCTCTACAAACATGCACTCCCATCAGCAATGATGTAGTGTTCCCCTCATTCCATATCCTCCTCAGATTGAGTGGGCATTTGTCTTAATGATCTTAGACAGTCTGATGGACATTAGATGAAATCTAAATGTGGTTTTGAATTCCATTTTCTAGTTGACTAAGAGTACTGAACATTTCTTCATTTCTGAATTATTTAAATTTCCTCTTCTGAAAATTTTCAGTTTGGAACTTTATCCCACTTTATTTTTTATTCTTTAATCATTTTTTTACAGCCCAGATTTTATTGCCCTCCTAGTCTACCCTCTGACTGTTCCACATAGCCCCCACAGTCTCCAAGAAGATGTCCCCACCACCACCCCACCTTTATCTCACTTTAATTGGGTTAGGTTTTTCTTTATAAAAGTATTTTGAGTTCTTTATAAGTTTTGAATATTAGCCCTCTGTCTGATATATAGTTTAAAAAATTCCCATTCTGTAACTTGGTGCTTTATCCTAATGACATTGTCCTTTACCATACAGAAGGGTTTTTTTGTTTTTTTTTCAGTTTTCATGAGGTACCATTTATTAGTTGATGCTCTTAGGGCTTATGCTAACAGTGTTAACAGTTCAGAAACTACTTTCCTCTGTCGATGAATTCAAGGCTATTTCCCACCTTCTCTTCTATCAGGTTTAGTATACCTGGTTTTATATTGAAGCTAGTACTTCATTTTGGAGATTAGTTTTTGAAAGGTGATAAACACAAAGCTATTTGAATTCTTTTACATGCAAACATTCAGTTAGACCAGAACAATTTGTTAAATATGCTTTCTTTTCTCTATTGTTCTCTATTATTCTAGCTTCTTCATAAAAAAAAATCTGGGGCTCATTCATGTTTGGATTTACATCTGGGTCTTTGATTTTATTCCATTGATCAATGTAGAATTTAAGATGTTTGATGGTGGTGCCTCCAGCCATTCTTTTACTACTCACTATTGTATATTTTCCCAAGTTTTTGTGTTTCCATATGAAATCGAATATTGTATTTTCAAGTTCTGTGAAAATTTGTTTTGGAATTTTACATGGATTGTATTGAATTTATTAATTTCTATCAGAAAGAATGTCACTTTTACTATATTAATACTAATCCGTGAGTATGGAAAGTCATTCCGTCTTCCAATATTGTCTTTGATTTTTTCTTCAATGATTGAATGATTTTAATCGCTACAAGTCTTTCATTTCTTGGTTACAGTTACTCCAAAATTTTTTATAATTTTGAGGGATATTATGAAGGCTGTTATTGTTTCCATATTATACGTTCTCTCTTTCTCTCTCTCTCTCTCTCTCTCTCTCTCTCTCTCTCTCTCACACACACACACACACACACACATTTTATGCAAAACACATTTTTTAAAAAATTGTAAATTCAAATTAATATAAATAATCTATTTTACTACCTATGCATTATTTATGAGGCAGTGAATAGATTCTGAATTGCCTTATTGAGTTTAAAATAAGTCTGAATAAATTCAAATTCTGTATGGATATATAATGTGTGACAAAAATAATATGATTGATTTTATTATGTGCAGATGAACACATCCATCCACAAAGTACCACCCTCTGCTAAGTAATCCACATGGGAGAATATAAATTACTTCTGTGAGGAAGCTACTGCTCATAGAACCAGAAAACTTTACTTCTCAAATCTCTATGAAGCTTGTGAATCATTCATTCATGTTTTTATAAAATAAAACAGTAACTCAACATATTCTATAGTCCAATAAAAGTTTTATTGTATGATCAGGAAATAGGTTATAATTAAAACCTAAAAGTTCATTGAGATTACTTAAATAAAAGTGAAATTTGCAAGCATTTTGATTTCTAATAAGATATAATAACTTGAGACATAGTTTTCCAAGTGGCTTTATACAAACTTTTAGTAAAAATCTAAACAGCAAATTTCATACTTCTTTGGACAACTGGCAGTGACATCAGGGTTTTACTTTGAGTCAACAGTTTCATTAACTATGTAACAGTATACATTACAAAGCTAGGGATACAACTAAAGAGCAAAGTCACTGCCTAACAGTATGTATCACAATTAAAATGCCTAAATTTATTGAAAAATATAAATTCTTGTATGTCTACATATGAGTATTAAGTTATTTTAAATTCTATGGTTATATTCTACCAATGCTTTATGATAACCAATACCATTTATTTTGATTGTCCATTCTGTGAGAAAATAAGCCACATTATAGTACAGTAAGAGATACAATCATTTGTTTAAGACTCCCTAGCTCTTAAAACCTTTGTAAAGTATTTCTCTGTCAAGCTGTCTATATAACCTTGCAAACTGAAGCAGTGTGATAAGTAGACATTCATAATGTTCTTATAATTCCACAAATTTAAGATTGATGTTTTATCTAGGTATAAAAGAATCATCTTAATTGTCACATCAAGTTTTAATGCCAGTAACTAGCATTCACTTTTGCTAGATTGTTTTTGTTTGCTACTATTTCACCAGTGTGGTTGTTAATCCTCTTTGAAAGTTTCAATTGTATTAGCAACATTTTCTCCTGTGAGCAGCTGAAGGCTATAATGTGGCTGTCTTTGATTTTATTTTTCTTTTCTACATACCAAATCATCTGTCAATATGTCAGCACTAGACCGATTAATACTGTTTGTTGAAACATCAGGAGTATTAATAGGCCCAGTAAAGTTAGTTAGGTTATAAATACTCTCAGTGCTGATCGATGAACCCTATTTGTATAGAAAGAAATCTGGCTGACTGAAGAAATGACAAATACTCTTCTTAAACATTGAGTAGAGGATAATGAGTGAGGCTGAGTTTACTGCCAGTAAAAGGTGTCTGTTTCTAACTGGGAAAAAATAAAAAGTAAGGAAATATCCTTAGAAGAGTTTTGAGCTAAGTAAAATAAGTCGGACACTGGAAAACAAACACCACGTGAGTTCATTCGTATATGGTATTTAAAAATATAGATACCAGAAATAGTAAAATAATGTTAAACAAAGAAAGAGTGGGCAGCTAGAAAGACTGACTTTTCTATTGAAAAGAGAGTGAATTTGATATTTCCTAGTTGTTTGAAAGGTGTTTTCCCCCATGGTTACTATTGAGAAATGCACTGTATTTCCATTCAGTGATGTTTGCTTAGATCACATGTGTGCTTTACATGGATTATGCTTATTTATGTATTTCTTTTTTAATTTTATTTTTCCTGGATATTTTATGTATTTACATTTCATATGTTATCACCTTTACCACCTTTCCCATACAACCTCCCCCCACTCTGCTTCTATGAGGATGTTCTCACTCCCACTACAAGAATCCTCATCTGGATCAGTAAGGCTCTGGCAGAGTCCCTCAGGAGACATCCATATCTGGCTCCTGGCAGCAAACACTTTTTGGTATCAGTAATAGTGAAATAGTGACTGGGTTTGGTGGCTGCATATGGGATGGATTCCCAGGTGGGGCAGTCTATGGATGACCTTTTCTTCAGTCCCTGCTCCACTCTTTGTCCATGTATTTCCTCCCTTGATTATTTTGGTCTCCCTTCTAAGAATGAATAATGCTCCTCCTCTCCTCATATTTTGAGTTCACATTCATGTTTTTCATGTATTTGTCTCTATATTATTTTATCCATATCCTTATTCTTCATTGACTACAATGAACTTTTGATGATCATGGCATACCCAGCATATCTTGCTGTCATGGAGTCTTCCATTGGGAAAATGGAAAATATTCTACTTCTACTATATTCAGCCTTACTCAAAAATTTTGGAGATTGTTAAAATTTAGTAAAATTCTATACAAGAATGTAATGTAAATGGTATGTAGTCCAATTTTCCCTGAGGGAAGGATCCTATAAAATGACATAAATAAAGTCTTTTTTTCAACAATTTTCTGTCTTCAGGTTCTACAATCCACTAGAATAGTCCATTCATCTCTGCTTATAGTCTTCTAGGACATCGTTAGTCCATTCCTCCTATTTCTTCTATTTCTTCTACAAACAAATTTGAAGCTCTACCAGGTGTAATGTCAAATTTTTAATACCAATGCCCCTATTTGATGGTATTAGGTTTCCATAGTTATTTATGTTCCTGCTGTAGAGATTTAATGGATGTGACCTTTTTGATGACAAATTCACAGCATATCTAGTTCTTTATGGTAGGACAGCAGGACAAAGCAGGTCGATGGCAGTACAGGGTTTACTAGACTGAAGATCGTATGGTAGCTATGGATGAAGAAGCAGAAATTTCAGCTTCGACCCAGTAGTGTGAATAACTTTCAAGGTTCAGCCCTAGTGCCTCATGTCTGCCAGGTAGCCCTATATCACAAAGTTTCTGCAAATTTCAAAATTAATATTGCAAGCTGAGGAGCCATGTATCAAAACACACGAAAGCTCAGGAAATATTCCATATATAACCATAATATTAATAGAGTATTAAGATAAGCACCACATTCTTGTTCCTATGTAAAGTTTGACAATATATCTAGAACTGTTTCATCTTGAAAAGCTGAAAATCTAGACCAATATGTTAGAAGTACTGTCACTACATCAAATTCATGCTAATAACCTTAATTTTACAAGTTCAACTAAGACTTCTAACGTAGTCGTAGGAGTAAATCCCCAACCAATTTCTCAGTTGCAGTCCTGTTTGATGTAAACACCATTATGTGACCTTCTTGGAATTTTAATTAAAGCAAAACATGAAGGGAAAGCATTTAAAAATATCATAGTGTATGTACGTGCTTTCAAAAAAACAGGCCATAATTAAAAATAAACAAAGCTCTATACCCAAATCCCATTTGGGAGAGAGTTAGACTCAGAAATGTGGACAATCCTGAGAGCTTAGAGGAGACAACTACTTCTGCCTACATTCCTGGCCAAAGAGGAACCTACCTAGTGCCCTCTGTGCCCTCTGGGCACAGGAACCTAGGATCAGTCAGGGGCAGGACCCTTCCAGTTTCTGCGTACACCCAGAATATGTAGATTGCTTTTGTTGAGATGGTTATTTTTACTATATTAATCCTGTCAATCCATGAGCATGGAAGATCTTTCCCTCTTCTGAGGTCTTCTTTGATGTCTTTCTTCAGAGACTTGAAGTTCTTGTCATATAGATCTTTCACTTGCTTTGTTAGAATCAAATTAAGGTATTTTATATTATTTGTGGCTATTGTGAAGGGAGTCATTTCCCTAATTTCTTTATCAGCCTGTTTATCCTTTGAGTAGAGGAATGCTACTGATTTGTTTGAGTTAATTTTATATCCAGTCACTTTGCAGAAGTTATTTATCATCTATAGGATTTCTGTGGTGGAATTTTGGGGTCATGTAAGTATGCTATCATATCATCTGCAAATAGTGATATTCTGACTTCTTCCTTTCCAATTTCTATCCCTTATACTTCTTTTTGTTGTCTAATTGCCAGGGCTAACACTTCCTTCAAGTACTATGTTGAATAGGTAGGGAGAGAGTAGGCAGCCTTGTCTACTTTCTGATTTTAGTGGGTTTGCTACAAGTTTCTCTCCATTTAGTTTGATGTTGGTTCCTGGTTTGCTATATATTGCTTTTAGTATGTTAGGATGAGCCTAGAATTTTATTTTCCAAGACATTCCGCATGATGTATTGTTGAATTATGTCAAATGCTTTCTCCTCCGCTAAGGAAATGATCATGTTTTTTTCTTTAAGTTTGTTTGTATAGTGGATTATGTTGATGGATTTCCATATATTGAACCATCCCAGCAACCCTGGGATGAAGCCTACTTGATCATGATGGATAATCGTTTTGATGTGTTCTTGGATTTGGTTTGGGAGAATTTATTGAGTATTTTTCCATTGATATTCATGAGGGAAATTGGTCTGAAGTTCTCTTTCCTTACAGGGTCTTTGTGTTGTTTGGGTATAAGTGTAATTGTGGCTTCAAAGAATGAATTGGTTAGAATTCCTTCTGTTTTTATTTTGTGGAATAGTTTGAAGAGTATTTGTATTAGGACTTCTTTGAAGATCTGATAGAATTCTGCACTAACCATATCTCGTCCTGGAATTCTTTTAGTTGGGAACCTTTTGATGACGGCTTCTATTTCTTTAGGCATTATAGGACTGTTTAGATGCTTTATCAGATCTTGATTTAACTTTGCTACCTGGTATCTGTCTAGAAAAATGTCCATTTCCTACAGATTTCCCAGTTTTGTTGAGTATAAACTTTATAGTAGGATCTGATAATATTTTTAATTTCTTCAGTTTCTCTTGTTATGTCTCCCTTTTCATTTCTGATTTTGTTAATTTGGATACTGCTTCTCTGCCCTCTGATTAGCCTCATATCACTTTCTGGTTTTGTTGATTCTTTGTATAGTTCTTTTTGTTTCTACTTGATTGTTTTCAGCCCTGAGTTTGATTATTTCCTGTCATCTATTCCTCCTGAGTATGTTTGCTTCTTTTTGTTCTAGAGCTTTTAGGTATGCTGTCAACCTGCTAATGTAAGCTTTCTACACATTCTTTTTGGAGGCACTCAGAGCTATGAGTTTTCCTCATAGCAGTGCTTTCTTTGAATCCAATAAGTTTGGGTATGTTGTCTTTTCATCTTCATTAAATTCTAAAAAATCTTTAATTTTTTTCTTTATTTCTTCCTTGTCCAAGTTATAATTGAGTAGATCATAGTTCAGCTTCCATGTATATGGGGGCATTCTGTTGTTTTTGATATTATTAAAGACCAGCCCTATTGTATAGTGATCTGATAGGATGCATGGGGTTAGGTCAATCTCCTTGTATCTACTGAGACCTGTTTTGTGACAAATTATATGGTCAGTTTTTGAGAAGTTACCATGATGTGCTGAGGACGAAATGTTCTATAGGTGTCTGTTAAATCCATTTGTTTCATGACTTATTTAGTTTCATTATGTCTCTGTTTAACTTCTGTTTCCATGATCTGTCCATTGATGAGAGTGTGGTATTGAAATCTCCTATTATTATTGTGTGAGGTGCAATGTGTGTTTTGAGCTTTAGTACAGTTTCTTTTAATAACATAGGTGCCCTTGCACTTGGAGCATAGATATTCAGTATTGAGAGTTCCTTGGTGGATTTTTTTCTTTGATGAATATGAAGTATTCTTCTTTATCTGTTTTGATAACTTTTGGTTGAAATTTGATTTTATTTGATATTAGAATGGCTACTCCAGTCATAGTTTCTTGAAGCCATTTGCTTGGAAAATGCTTTCCCTCTTTTTACTCTGAGGTAGTTTCTGTCTTTGTTACTATGGTGTGTTTCCTGTATGCACAAAATGTTAGGTCCTCTTTCCATATGCAGTCTGTTAGTCTTTGTCTTTTTATTGTGAATTGAGTTCATTGATATTAAGAGATGTTAAAGATTAGTGACTGTTGTTCCCTTTTATTTTTGTTGTTAGAGGTCTAATTATGTTTGTGTGGCTATGTTCTTTTGGGTTTGTTGCAAGAATATTATTTCTTGCTTTTTCTAGGGTATAGTTTCCATCCTTTTGTTGCACTTTTCCATCCAGCCTTTGTAAGGCTGGATTTGTGGAAAGATATTGTCTAAATTTGGTCATTTCTTAAGACTAACATTTCTTCATTTAAATAAGACAACAAGGTCTTAACAAGTCCTCTAGGTTTAACCATATAATAACAAACTAGAAAAAATTAATTATTTCTGTGTCTTGTCTAGCTAAGGAATGAAGAATATTGAGTAATTTTGTTTGGTTATGTCATGCAAACAATTATCATTTTATTTGAAATTAGATATTTTTAATATGGTACATTTTGTGTATGGTTTTCACTCCCTAACTTTTCCCAGATTCTCCGTACCTACCCAAATTCACTTCTTTTCTTACTCTCTCATCACAAAACAAACAGGTATAAAAAGAGAAAAAAAGAGTAAAATAAAATGAACTCAAAACAAACAAATCTGGGTAGGACAAAACAAACAGTTCAACAGAAAAACAATGAGCAAAGAAAAAGTACAAGAAACTCACCTAGATGTAGCGAGACATACATTGGCATGCACAGAAATACCCTAAGTTCACAAAATCAGATACCATAATATATAAACAAAGGGCTTATAAGATAAGAAATGAAAGAAAATGTCGAGAAAAAGCCTTATGAGAACAAAAAATCCCTTCAAATATAAAATAGAGCTTATTTTTGTTAGTCATCTCCTGCTGGGCATGGGGCCTGGCCTTAAGAATGGTTTGTATAGCAAGTGAGACTTCATTAGCAGGAAGGGAGATAACATGTGAAATGTAAACAAATGAAATAATTAAAAAAGAGAAAAAAACTAATTTTTTAAATTTTCTAATATTTGTCAATCAGAGGTGCTTCTGGATTAAAAAATGATTATTTTATTAATATTATTTTATTTATTGATAATAAACCATAAAATACCAATTCTGAAATAGTTTCACATGTTACTTATCCAGCATGCTAATAAGTATGATAATAGTTGTTTTTAAATGTAAATTAATTTAAAATTTAAAAAGACAGAAATGTTAACCATATGTAAAAAAAAATGGCCTGAACCAGCAAGGCCTCAAGTAGAGCATTTAGGACACCAAACCAACCACAAAATCTCCAACCTACATATTGTCCTGCTTTCATGAAGGCCTCAGACTGGAGACTTAGCATAATCATCATTAGAGAGACCAGAGAGACTTCATCCTATGGCTGGTGGGAACAGGTAGAGGTTTCCACAGCCAAAAATTAGGCACAGCTCTTGAGTTCCATGGAGGAGGGGAAGGAAGGATTAGAGGAGTCAGAGGGATCAAGAATACCACAAAAACTTGGCCCACAGAATCAATTGACCAGGACTCAGTAGGCTCACAAAACAAACAAACAAACAAACAAACAAACAAAAAACAAGTAACCTGTATGGGTCTCACCTTGGTCTTCTGTGTATATATTATGGTTGGATAGCTTGGTATTCTTGTGGGATTCCTAATAATGGTGTGAGGTCTGTCTTTGACTCTTTAGACTGCCTTTAGGACCCTTTTCCTCCTATTGACTGCCTTATCAATTCTTGATATGAGAAAATGTGCCTGGTCTTATTGTGGCTTGTTATTCCATATTTGGTTGCTGTACCTGGATATCCTGCTCTTTTCTGAGAGGAGGTAACGCAGGAAATGGAGAGAATCTGGATAAAATGGAAGGTGGATGAGGGGAGAGAAACCAAGGGGAGGGGAAGAAGAGAAAACTGCCATTAGTATACAATATGTAACAGAAGAGTAGATAAAAAAAGAAAAAATGCCGAAGTACAATAATTATGTTACCTTAAAAATTAACATTCTGTAATTTTGACTGTAAAAACAGAAAGGTTACACACAAAGCACACTAGGATATTTGTTCTGAGTAAATATAAGATCACTTAATTTCAGAAATTTAAATTAATAATTTTAAGTATATTGTAAAATGTTAATATGGAAAAGCTATCTGCTAAAGACTTAGAAATAATTAGCAGTTTTATTTCCCAAATATTTTCTTTCCCTAAGTCATAAAAGAGTCATCCAAACTCTTATACTTAGTGGATAGAAATAATTGACAGGCATGTACAAATTCGTAATAGGACATACTAGCTCTAAGATGTTAGATATTCATTTGATCTCTGCAATTTAGTTAATTTTCAAGTGAATTCATTAGTCATTTTGGAGGAGTTGAATAGGTATTAAGATCATGTACATAAAAGACAAAGGAGCCAAAGAAATAACCAGAAGGTGGGATGAGTCTACAAATTCTCAAATCCTACACCCAAATGTTACCTTCCTTTAGCAAGGCAATGTAATAGAAATTATCTAGAAAGAAGAGAAATATATCATTAAAAAACACATCAAAAAGTAAGAAATGGTATGAAAATTCTTAGGATTTGGATTGAGGAGGGCAGGCAAGCCCTGGAAGATAATGGAAACAGTAAGAAGCATACAGGCAAACAGCACATGAGAAAATGCAAGGCTCAGAAAGAGGCTGAAGATGTCTTTGTGGTGAAACAGGGGCAGAGAAAATAGGTAATGAACTTAAGGTCATGGAACATGATGTTTAAACTTAAGAGTTCTGACATGATTTGAAGTTAAGTGGGTTGCGGAAGTGCTACAAAAGTTATTGGGTTAAATGTGATTCTAGAAAATGGTTCAGGTGGGTCATTGATAATGTATGTTAAAATGTCTCAGCTTTATAGAAAAATAGACTTACAAAATCACACAATATTGCAATAAAATTATAAACTGATGCCTATTCTCTATAGAACAGAGATGATGAGAAACAAGGAAAGTGCAGATGATATTTTACAGATCACCCACAGTCCTACACTGTGTTGAATATATGCAACCATATTTAAGTTCATTGCTCATATGCAGCCAAGCACATTGGTTAGAAATGCCAAGCAAACAGTATTTTTTTAAATAATGTACTTTTGCTTTTCAAATTATACTTGTGGAAAAAAATGTCAATGTATATTATCTTGTAGGAAAACTATTAAGTTTCTGAAATGAATTTATATCTACACTAATTCATTGAATTTAATTTTAATTTATAAATTTGCACAAATGATTTCATATATATTCAATTATAATGTTTGACAAATAGAATATTTTGTTTCATTTTGACACATAAAAAGAGTCCATGTGTTTCAGGTCTCCATCCGTGCCCCAGATCCAAGGCTGTGCTCTCTCAACCACCCAGAGAGAGCTGGTCTCCCAGAAGTGCTGCCATTCCTAAGTACACAGGTGAGACCACCACTATTGATCCAATAACTGGCCAAAGACAGACCTTCCAGGAGATCACAGGGTACAGGAACCACTGAGTAGGAGGGGACAGGATCTATTCCCCTCCTCTCCCATATATTCCCCTCTACTCCCCAGAGCTTACCCTGTGAAACTGCTCTTTACACTGATATCCCACCCAGAAAGAACTGCTCTCCCAGGAGTGCTGATACACCTAAGATCACAGACTCACAGGTTCACCGGAGGGATAAGCTCCAGTCAGAGACAGCAAGATCAACTAACACCACAGATAAGTAGATGGCAAGAGGCAAGCACAAGAAACTAAGCAGCAGAAACCAAGACTACTTGGCATGATCAGAACCCAGTTCTCCCATCACAGCAAGTCCTGGATACTCCAAAACACCAAAAAAAAGCAAGATTCAGATTTAAAATCACATGTCATGATGAGGATAGAAGGACATAAATAACTCCCTTAAAGAAATAGAGGACAACACAGGTAAACAAGTAGAAGCCCTTAAAGAGGAAACACACACACACACACAAAATGCCTTACAGAAAGAATTACAGGAAAACAAAACAGGTGAAGGACTTGAACAAAACCATTCAGGATCTAAAAATGGAAACAGAAACAATAAAGAAATCACAAAGGAAGACAACTATGGGGATAGAAAACCTAGGAAGGAGATCAGGAGTCATAGACTCAAGCATCACCAACAGAGTACAAGAGATAGAAGAGAGAATCTCAGATCAGAGGATACTATAGAAAACATTGACACAACCATCAAAGATGATGTAAAACACAAAAAGTTCCTAACCCAAAACATCCAGGAAATCCAGGACACAATGAGAAAATCAAACCTAAGGATAATAGGTATTGAAGAGAGTGAAGACTCCCAACTTAAAGGGCCAGTAAAAGCCTTCAACAAAATTATACAAGAAAACTTCCATAACCTAAAGAAAGTGGTGCCCATAATCATACAAGAAGCCTACAGAACTCCAAATAGATTGGATCAGAAAAGAAATTCCTCCTGTCACATAATAGTCAAACACTAAATACACAAAATGAAGAATATTAAAAGTAGTAAAGGAAAAAGATCAAGTAATATATAAAGGCAGACCTATCATAATTACACCAGACTTCTCACCAGAGACTATGAAAGCTAGAAGACCCTTGGCAGATGTCATACAGACACTAAGAGAACACAAATGCCAGCCCAGGTTAATATACCCTGCAAAACTCTCAATTACCATAGATGGAGAAACCACGTATTCTATGACAAAAACAAATTTACACATTATCTTTCAACAATCCATCCATACAAAAAAAAAATAGACTGAAAACTTCAACAGAAGGAGGGAAACTATACCCTAGAGAAGGAAAGAATGTAATCTTCTTGCAACGAACACAAAAGAAGATAGCCACAAAAACATATTTCCACCTCTAACACCAAAAAGTAACAGGAAGAAACAATCAAATATAGCCCTTTACATCAATGGACTCAATTTCCCAAAAAAAGACATAGTCTAACAGACTGGATAGGTACACAGGACCCAGAATTCTGCTGCATTCAGGAAGCACACCTCAGTAACCAAGATAGACACTACCTGAGCGTAAAAGGCTGGAAAAAAATTTTTTCCAAGCAAATGGCCCCAAGAAACTAGCTGGAGAAGCCATTCTAATATTGAATAAAATCAAATTTCAACCAAAAGTTATAAAAAAAAAAGTTGCTGGAATCATCATACTCATGAAAGAAAAAATTTATTACGGTGAAATCTCAATTCTGAGCATCATGCTCCAAATGCATAGGCACCCACATTAATAAAAGAGGCTTTACTAAAGCTCAAAGCATACATTGATGAACCTTGCCTAATAATAGTGGGAGACTTCAACACCCCACTCTCATCAATACACAGATCATGGAAACAGAAAATAAACATCGACACAATAAATCTAACAGAAGTTATGAACCAAATGGATTTAACAGATATGTATAGAATATTTCATCCTAAAACAAAAGAATATACCTTCTTATCAGCACCTCAGGCAGGGTACTCTCTCCAAAACTGACTGTATAATCAGTCACAAAACAGTCCTTAACAAATACAAGAAGACTGAAAAAATTCTATCCAGTCTATCAGATCACTGTGGATTAAGGCTGGTCTTCAATAACAATGAAAACAACAGAAAGCCCACATACACATGGAAGCTGAACAACACTTCAATTATAACTTGATCAAGGAAGAAATAAAGAAATAAAAGATGTTTTAGAATTTAATAAAAAAGAATAGTCAACATACCCAAACTTACGCGACACAATGAAAGCAATGCTAAGAGGAAAACTCATAGCTCTGAGTGCCTCCATAAAGAAATTGGAGAAAGCTTGTTCTAGCAGTTTGGCAGTACACCTGAAATCTCCAGAGCAAAAAGAAGCAAATACACCAAAAGGGAGTAGATATTAGGAAATAATCCAACTCAGGGCTGAAATCAACCAAGTAGAATAAAAAAGAACTATTCAAAGAATCAACACAACCAGGAGCTGGGTTCTTTGAGAGAAAATCAACAAGATAGAAAAACCCTTAGCCAGATTAAACAGAGGGCACAGAGACAGGGTTAAAATTAGAAAATCAGAAATAAAAAGGGAGACATAACTGAAACCTAGGAAATCCAAAAATCATCAGATTCTACTACAAGAGTATACTCAACAAAACTGGAAAATCTGGATGAAATTGAAAATTTTCTAAACAGATATCAGGTACCAAAATTAAATCAGGATGAGATAAACCATCTAAAAGAGTCCCATAACCCCTAAAAAGAAGCAGTCATTAAATGTCCCCCACCAAAAAAAAAAAAAAAAAAAAGAAAAGAAAGAAAAAGAAACAGGACCACGACGTTTTAGTACAGAATTTTATCATACCTTCAAAGAAGTGCTAATACCAATAGTCTTCCAACTATTTCACAAAAATAGAAACAAAGGAAATACTTATACCTAAGTCACATGAAGACCCTATAAAGAGAACTTCAGACCAATTTCCCTTATGAATATCTATGCAAAAAATTACTCAATAAAATTCTAACAAACCAAATCCAAGAACAATCTAAGAATGCATGATTACATATTATAACATTCATCACAAGTTCACACAAAAATCAAATCATAAATTGAAATAGAAGTTTACAACAGAGAATGTTTACCTGCATATCCATTAGGAGTAATTATCTGGCTAAACATCTGTCACCTGTCACAGCTTCACAGGTTCACTGAAAATTAAAAAAAAAAAAAACTAAATTGTTAGTGAAGTTTTATACAGATAAACCCAGTAAGAATTTTATCTATTGTCCTAGCAGCTATAATAAATCATTAGTTCCATTTTTATGTTCTTTGGTTAATTGTTTTACAACCTCTTGAAATGTGCTCTGAGTAGTAGAAAGTCTGGTTACCATCTAGAAGCAATTAACTGGTAACACATGGGAGACAGAGGTCTCTTTGCTGTTTTGACTATCAGAAAAGAATCTTATAGTAGTCCCACTATAAAAGAGCTTAATAATCACTGATTTAATTTTGAGAATTCTTGTAGGATCATCATAAATAACTGAGAAGTCATCTATTTGTCTATATACCATCACTAAAAGACAGTACATCTTCAGAGATATGCTCAAAAGGGTGGGCTAATACTGAGTGATTGTCATTTATGCTTAATAATAGCAGGAACAGCATAATAGCTTGAATCGTTTCTAAAATGTTTTTCTCCTGGGCCTTGCCTACTGGAGTTCTGTCATAGATTTTAATCTGAGGTAGTGATCTCAGAAAAATAACTTTCTAATTATTAACTTGGCTCCTGACAACAGATGATAGTGAGTTGCTAAGTTCTAATAAAGTATTGTAAGTATATGAGTAATTTGTTCCTATATCACATAGTCAAATAGAAAGAATGGTAGACAACTAACAACTAACAGTGATGTCAATTTTAACTTTAGATAACTGAACTATAGGGATTTTCCTTGTTTTAATATACTTAACTATTATGTCTGCTTTTAACTTAAGTTAGTTACTAGAGGTTTATATTTTAAAGTAACAATTATATTTTTAAAAACCTTGATATAATAGATTATTATAAAGAAATTTTGATCCCTTTTCCGCAATGTTCACTGCTAGTTTTATAATGAGGTTCTCTGCCAGTGGAATACTTTAATGCTGCAATAATAGAAATTGCTTTCATAGGGATTTGTCAGTAATTCTATAATATCTTGGAGGAAGTTGACAAGGTCCTAAAATGAAGTTACAGATTTAGAATTTTACATTTACATTTTCCACAGTATGAAAATAACCAGTTGCTTGCAAGCCTTAAAGACATTCATGAATGTTTCAAATCCTTTCTCAAGTAGAATTGCAACACTCACTACAAAAAATAATTTGAATACACAAAGCATAATGTTCTGGTTCCCACATTAGTTAACAATCAAATCATCACTTTAAAATGTTACTGCACTAGCAAAAACAAGTATAAATCATTGAGATTCAAAAATTTTTTATCAAATTTATCACATATTCAAAGCTAAGTAAAAGTTCCCAAAGTATCTTGAGTTAAAAATTACTTGTGAAATTAGTACTGCCCAGTCCTTATGTGCACAGAGCAAAGGAATAGTAAAATTTTTGTTATACTTAATGAGCCCCTTTGAGATTATCATTGAGTAATTGGACATTATTCCTTTGGAATACGGATGGTGCATCGTTCCTGTTTTGTTGTTAATAGTGTAATCATGTGAGTTTTTTTTTTTAATTTTCTTGTGACAAAATCTTCCATAATTGCAGGCTTGGAGATTAGATTCTCCTGCCTCTTAGCCTTCAGAGTGCTAAGATTATAAGCATTCCTCACAATAGCAAGCTGAAGTCTAAAAATTATCTGAACGTCAAATTTTACAGCAATACCTAAAACAGATAAGGTACTAATGACAAGAACTTGACTTGCTCTGTAGTAGAAGTCTGCAACCAATCCCTGCCAATCAATATAGTCAGTTACCTTCCTAAAAAAGGAAATGAGTTTGTCATAATTTGTTAGGACAACCCTCTAGTGCTTACTGCATATCTTTCCAAATACAGTTAAAACGTATCTTAACAACCCATTAAGCATATTCAAATACACTGTACAATGATATTATACAAAATTTTCCTAGTTCTTTATGAAAATCATGACATAATTTTCCCATTGTTTTTCTTATCTTTTGTGATTCTTTAAGATTTCTGAGGATGGCTTGAAAATCTTTACGTTCTTTCAATAAGCCAGATTGCAACTTATCATTTCAAAAAATTGAAAAAAACTAAAATTTCAAAGCAATGGATTTCTCAGAATATTCATTGCAGAAATAAAATAACATAATCACAAATTCTGTAGAAAGAAATAGAAATTATATGTCGTAGTATTCTACTTTATTATAAAAATATTTAATCTATCAGTGGAAAAAAATGTCCTCTGATAAAAATCCTCAAGGAACAATATTTTTTTAAATATAAGGCTATTTTCTAGACTAAATGTATACACATAAATGCATGGATAGATAAGAATATAGGTAGGTAGATGAATAGATATGCGACAGATAGATAGATAGAAAGATAGATAGATAGATAGATGTAGATAGATAGATAGATAGATAGATAGATAGATAGATAGATAGATAGATAGATAACCATAGTGTGTATCAAAAACTTATTTATCAAATTGTATATCAGGCCGTTTGTCAGTATAAAGGAGATACTAATATATCCTTATGGAATTGCTACAATGAATAGGCCTGATTATTTATTAAAGCCTCTGGCAAAATCATTTAATGTGATTTAAACCTGAATATTAAAAAAAAAAACATGAATCAGTTATTTTTGTTTCATTTTTAATTTTTTGCTTTCTTTTTTATTTGGGTATTTCTTATTTACATTTTAAATGTTATTCCCTTTCCCAGTTTCCTGTCCATCAGCCCCCTGACCCCTCCTGCTCCCCTTCTATAAGGGTGTTCCCCTCCCGATCTACCCTCTCTTACCACCACCACCACCTCCCGCGACAATCCTGTACACTGGCGGCCCAACCTTGGAAGGACCAAGGGCTTCTCCTTCCATTGGTGCCTAGCAAGGCTATCCTTTGCTACATATGCAGTTGGAGGCATGGATCAGTCCATGTATAACCGTTGGGTAGTGGTTTAGTCCCTGGAAGTTCTGATTGTTGGACATTGCTGTTCTTATGGGGTTGCAAGCCCCTTCAGCTTTTTCAGTCTTTTCTCTAACTCCTCCAACGGGGGTCCTGTTCTCAGTTCACTAGTTTGCTGCTGGCATTCGACTATGTATTTGCTGTATTCTGGCTGTGTCTCTCAGGACAAATCTACATCTGCGCCTGTCAGCCTACACTTCTTAGCTTCATCCATCTTATCTAGTTTGGTGGCTGTATATGTATGGGCCACATGTGGGGCAGGCTCTGAATGGGCGTTGCTTCAGTCTCTGCTCTAAACGTTGTCTGCCTATTCCCTCCTATGAATATTTTTGTTCATTTTTAATTTTTTAAATATAATAAATTATTTTAGCACCTCATTGTTGAACATACCAGATTAGAATATTTTTAGAACATATACTGTTCTTCAGTCATAATATTCTTATAAGATAGCTTATGGTTTTATATATAATATATAAATATTATATATTACTTATATGTATTATATAGGCAGAATTTACTTCAGAAATGTTTGTTCTAATTCATTTTTGACATTTGTAACAACAATTTGAGAAATAATTTATATTTAAACTTTTATTACATTGAAATATTGTTTGAGCTAGCCTGGAAGTAATTTTTAGTTTCTTTTCAAATTCTGACAAAATTCCTCCCACCATCCAAATGTGCTTCTTTTTTCAGATTATCTCAGACTGAAAATTTGTCATAGTTTATGATGGTAAGTATTTTTGATAAGTAGAACAGAATTCTTTTAATGGCACACTTCTGAATTGCTCCTACATTCCATTAAATTGTTCCTATTGCCAGGATCATAGGCAAGTCAGCATTGCCTTTTGTAGAACAAATGCGCAGAGTTAATGTTCATGCACACTTTGACCTATAATAGGAATACTAATTTGCCTTCTCTTTGAATGCTTTTAATTTCAAACAAGCATGCATACACAGAGAGTGATATACAAACACAGAGACACACACAGAGAGAGACATATGCCTATACATTTGTGAATGCACACACATTGCTCTAATTGGACTTCATACTTATTGTATGCTTGTATTGATATATATTATTTAATAATTTCCTTTACCCCTTGCAATATATATATATATATGTCATTAGATAGGACAACTTGGTAGGTTCTTCCCCTTACCTCAACTGGATTCTTGTTATCTTCTCATCTACTGTTGAGGCTTAGCCTATAGCCATACTGTGGTGAGAAAGCTCATCAAATAGAAAATTGAAATAAGAGAAAGGAATATAGTAATCTATTAAGTCCATCATACTACTTTTTATTGCTTATAATATAGTTACATAGTGTTCTCTGAATAAATGTTTACTGTCATAGAAAAAGTCTCAATTTAGAATCATTAGTAACTTGCAATTATCCATCCTAGAAATAATCATCCCACATTGATACCACAAATATTGGCAACATACTAAATGTTAGAATACTTCTGGAGTATTTTAGAAGTATAAAATGAGGAACAAACATATGTAACCCCCAAAGGACAAGATTATGAAAATTACTTAGTTTAGGCTATTAGGTATTTCCCTATTATATATAATCATAGCACAATATATTTTTATAAAATTTTATTTTTATATCATTTCAATTTTATAAAAAAAACTAGTTGTCTGACTAGTACACCAAAATTCTGAATATATTTTACTTCAGTTCTCCACTTATCTATGGATATGCAAATATTCTCTCATTTCTCTTCCCTTCCTCCCTTCCTTTTTCTCTGCATATCCTTATTATGTGAGAATATGTTGTACATATGTTGATGTTGATTTGTCTCTAAATATTTAAGTATCTCTTCTGTAAGATACCACTCACATAATCACTATAATCACAGCAATGCTATTAAAGTCCAGCTGCTTATCACAGATATAATATTAGTGCATAATTTATAGTATACATTAAATTGTTATAAAATGTCATTGTTTCTTTTAGACTAGAACAAAAATATTTTATTGAATACACAGGATGGGGCCATCAGGCTGAGCAATAAACTACTGTATTTTCTAAAATGTCTTGAAAGTCATGGTGTTCTATAAAAGTAATATAAATGTAAGACAAAGCATTATATTGTGTCCCATGCATGACTGAGAATTCTAGAGACACTTACTCTATGAATTTTGACCACTTCAAAATCTCTGTATTTACCATACACCACTGACCAAATAAACTGCTTGAATTAAGATTGTAAACTGCACCACTCTATATTTATTTAACAAAACATATTTAGAGGACAGTTTTATAGTATTCCAATTCAGTAAAATAATAGTAGTCTATTTTTGCATGATTTTCATATGGCAAGCCCCTCATTACCAGTAATAAATTCCCTCCTGTGGAGTAGTACTTAAATTCAATAATGTATTCATCCCACTGCTGCGCCCATGGACATGTCTAGACAGGACCATTCTTATTGTAGCATTAAAAAGTCATAGTTGGATAAGAGTGCTGTTGACTCTTTATCCCAGAAGCCTTCATAGCCACTAGGAGGAAACCACCAGATAAATACCAGCTTGATTTACTCAGATTCTTAACTGAAGTGTGTGGTGTCTACAACAACAGGGTCTTACTATCTTTTTAAAGTGGTTAACAAAGAGCAGTGTTAATAAGCTCTGGTACATTGGAGAGGGATCTCTGACACTTCCAAAGAATTTGAAAGGAGGTATGCTAGAACTTCTATCCATTTCCATTCTACCATTCTCCTGTTATTAGACATTTGAGTTCTTTCTGATTGCTACTATAATGAAATAAAACTATTATTCAAATTGGCATATAAATCTTACTATCAGAATATAAATTTTATTTATAAATAGTGTAGGATATATATATATATATATATATATATATATATATCCTTCTCTTTATACGCTTTTTTTCAAGATGGTGATACTTATAGATTTAAATCACTTTTGTTAGACATCTAGTTTATTCAGAGAACTGACAAGGTTTTCTTCTATCAGCAATTTTAATATTATTCAGTCAAACATGTATAATTTCACTTAATAATTTAACTTACAAATATCTGATTACTTGTACTTTCTACATATGTATTTTGTGATTATTGTCCAGTTGCATACTTTTTTCTGAATTATTTATTGACACAATTTCACCAAAGTTAGAATATTTTTAGCATTTTGCTATGAAATTATATGATCTAGATATGTGATCTCTATTAGTTATTATTGACAATTTCAAAATTTTTATATACGCTAAGTGCTGTACATGGAGATATTTATGCAAAAGGACTGATATTGAGATGAGATGTCTGAGTTCCCATGTTGACAATGACACTATTTGCAGTAACATAAATATCCACTCTAAGCTGAGCATTATGGCTCATGCCTGTACTCTCAACACTCAGAGCCTGAGACCTGAGGATTGGCAAAAATATGAGGCCAGCCGTGGGTTTAAAGTGTTTCATATCAGATTAACCTACACTATAATGAAATTTCTCAATAAATGCCCATCTTTCAAAGTAATTAAGGTATCCACTGATGAATGAATACAGTGGTTTTATGTTAAATATATCCCTATTTCTTTTGAGCATTTAAATATTGAGTGATCAGTGGGTAAAACTCTTGGGGAGGTTTGGGGGGGTGATCTTTGTGTAAAGAATATGTCATTGGAGGCAGGTTTTGAAATTAAATTAAATCTTTCTGCCATTTCTAGTTTCTTCTATCATCTATATGCTGGTAGTTTAATGTGTGAGCTCTCAACACACTTGTATCATACCTGTCAATTATTGCCATGATTTTATGCCATCATAGATTTTATTCCCCTGGAATGATAAACCAAAATAAACCATATTTTCTTAAATTAACTTTGGTTATGGTGTTTTAGCACATGTTGTGAAAAGTAACTAATATGTAAGATGATACCAGAAAGTTGGCTGTTTCTGTGGTGTGCCTCACCATACACGTTGTTAAATAGATCACTCCAGTTACGGTGTTTTATCACAACAACAGAAAACTGACCTGTAAAATGAGTAAATTAAATAAATGCTTTATACAAATATCATTCTGAAAAGGACATATTCTCATATATAGAGGTGAGAAATTATTTTAATAAAGTCAACTTGTTTCTGCAAGATATTGTACATAATCTAGTTAATCCATCTATCTAAATTATGTCAATTCATATAAGTAGACAATAAAATAGTTATTACCAGAACACATGGTGGATAGAAATTAGGGATTTGATGTTCAATTTATGCAAAAATTCTAGATAAATAAATTTTGGAAATATGCTATATAATAGTGTTTATAGTTAATAGTATTGTATCACACACTTAAGACTGGCTAAGAGGATATGCTCCACTTAAAGTATTCTCATGGCAAAAAAAATCAAAATGACATTAAATAATCTTTTGCATTGTTCATTTCCAATACAACCAATTAGAACACAGTACATTTTCAAATATCTAAAGTAAAGAAGTAAAACTTCTTCTAAATGTGAATATATGTTAATATATAAAACTACAGAACAAAGAACTTCACAAACAAGTAAAAGATTTCAACAATAAATATGCAAGTAGCTATAACTGAATAAATCATACTTTCCAACTTGGTATAAATAAGTCATATACCATTATTAAGCACTTGGTGTATGGCTAGTCAAAATCCATATGTTTTACAACATGAGTATTTGTTTATCATAAAATATAAATTATACAAATTCATAATTGAAATGACAGTATTCTAAAAGTATTTTGTTAATAATTTAAATATTAAAAATTAAGAAACTTACCATAATGTCATGACATTAGAACAAATAGTTGGTGTCTACTTTATATAATTAGTTTTGCAAAGTTATTCCTCAGGACCTCTGTAGAAAATAGCAGTTGAAGAATAGAGTCTGAGTGTTTTCCACTAGAGAACACATTTTCACTAAACCATATTTATTGTTTGATTTTTAGGGTTTGCTTGTTTGTTTGCTGTCTTATTAGTAAAATAGTCTTAGCTTGATGACACAAGTATCAAGTTAACCTTCAAAAGCAATTGAACCAACCAAAAGTTCGATGTTTACTATAAACCAACAAGACCACTTGGTATCCTAATCCTCATAAACATGGTAGAAAGTTGTATTCTTTTCCATTGTGATTTCTACCTCTAATCAAATAAGAATTCTAAGAGCTATCCAAACTAATCTAACATAACTTTGTTAAAATTAAGCTGGAGAGCAAAGGTTAATTTGCTCACATTTATAGCCCTGTTATTTCTACCAGCTTAATTAGTGTTTGGCTTCTTAATGGAACATTGGTATTATCTTAGACTAAATGATATTAAAATCCTATTTTGCCCTTTTATTCCATAAAGACATCTATATCCCCTTATTAAATTCAAACCGAACTTCCTGTGGCAGTTAAGTTAGACAAGACCCATTATAATCTCTTTCTCAGAAATGAGTAACACAAAGAAGTAGGGAATAAATACAAAAGGAAAACATTGGAGAACTTTGAAAATTAATGAATAATGAGAAGCCTAGAGAAGGAATTCAAAATGTGAAGGACAAGTAATTCGATGCTTTCTGGTTTTCTGTTTTCCTTTTGTTGTATGTTACTCATAGCTTTCAGTGAAATCATCACAATCTATAGAAAGCAAATAGTTCTTTAGACAATGATTTATTATGGCCTGCAGACTGAGACAAAGAAACCCATCTGAGATGTAGGGAGTAGAGAATAATCCCTCTTTCTTTGCTTCTTCTTGCCAGTGTATATGTAGAAAAATGTATACTTATAAAAGAATCACAAGATAACTTTGGAGACTAGGAAAAACTTTTCTACTTTTGTTCTGGTTATGTTTACATGGAAGTATGAATTTGATAAAATGCATAATCCTTATACAGTAAATTTTTCTGTATGGGAATTAGTAATGGAATCATCATAATCTCCAATTTGCTCTAGATGTTATACATTTTTAAATATACCATAAGGTTTATATTATGAAAATTTAGGTAAAATAGTGATGGTATCCTGATGATGCCATTAAAGAGAGAGATTATGGGTTCATTTTCTACACCAATTTAAATTTTTATATGGCAGGCCTGTGAGATGGCTCAGCCCTTCTAGAGTTCAGAGAGGGTCCATTTCCAACACTCACATGGCGGCTCACATCTTTCTGTAATTCAATATAGAAGGGATGTGATTCCCTTTTCTGGACTTTGCAATCTTTATGAATAAACAAGATTAACATACAACATGCAACTCAATACTCATACACATAAAATAAAAATAAATGGATCTCTTTTAAAGAAAAGATGAGAAAGAGGAGAGAGGAGGGGAGGGAATGGGAGAGGGAAGGGGGGAGATTTTCTGGATACATAGATTTCTCCAATGGGATTTTGCTAAACATGGTGGCTTGCATCAGTGCTAGGTATATAGTAATTACAAAAAAAAATTTTGTCACATCCTTTTCTGTCTGCTACAAATATGACTAATAGAATAATATTTCAATGAATTCCTATTTTTCTGGGAGACTTTTCATTAAAATTTGTGAAATAAAATCCACATTAAAGTGAATAAGTAAAATAATTTAAAAGCACAGAAATGTAAACTAATAAGAGCTAGAAAGAGTCAGAGAGGGTACACATTATCCCTCTAACTTCTGAAAATGTCTATCAATGAGATTACCATTTTCCAAGTCTCTTGTCTAGTCCTAATTTTCTGTTGTGTATTTTCTGTGTCAGTTCTTTCTTCTGTGAGTAGAAATTATGGTGTTGTCTGCCTTGTGAAGTCATGAGATTAAAGATATTAAATTTTGTGACGTATAGAACTGACTGGCATTTAATACTGAATGTGTATATGCTGGCTACTTTTATGTTAACTTGACATAGGCTAAAATTATCTGAGAGGAGGAAAGCCCTACTGGGAAAAATGTCTTCATAATATTGAGCTGGAGGCAAGTCTGTAGAACATTTTCTTAATTAGTGATTGATGGGAGAAGAGCCCAGTGCATTGTGGGTGGTCTGACTCCTGGGCTGTTGGTGATCCTGGGTTCTATAAGAAAGCAAGATGTGCAAGCCATTAAGCAGCCCTCCTCCACTGTGGCATCTGCATCAGCTCCTGATTCCGGGTTCCAGCACTATCTGAGTTCCTGTTCTGACTCCCTTCAATAATGAAAAACAATGTGGAATGTAAAACAAATAAAACCTTTCCTTCCTGATGAAAATAGTTCATTACCAGACTTGGAGGAACAGGCCTTTGTTTTTGCAATTCTAATACTGGGATGACAGATAGATCTTTATGAATTTAAGGCCAAATTGGTCTAGTCAATTCGAGGACACACAGGGATACACATTGAGACCCTTCCTAAACTAAATCAGAAACAAAATCAAAACAAAAAGCAAAAAAAAAAAAACATAAATTTATCATTGACATATAATTTTACATAAAAATCTTGTGTACTCATGAAATAGTACTCAATTATTCATTTCATAATGAAATGCTCAGAAATGCTACATTAAAAATTTAAAACAACAAATTACTTGTTTTAATTGGATATTTTCTTTATTTATATTTCAAATGTTATCCCCTTTCCTTGTTTTCCCTCCGGAAACCCCCTACCCCATCCCCCCTTCCCCTGCTTCTATGAGGGTACTCCCCCTCCCACCAACCCACTCCCTCCTGCCTACCTACCCTGGAATTCCCATACACTGAGGCATCAACGCTTTATAGGACAAGGACCTCTCCTCCCATTGACGCCTGACATATTTCTTGAACACCCTGATAATTATAATTGCATGACATTATATCTGATGTGATATATATATATATATATATATATATATATATACATAAAACACACATAAAATAAATTGTTGGCAACTTTTTCGTGAAACAAAAGAGTTATCTAAATGACTTTGCCTACCCTTATGATCAAAAAACGTTTTTATTAATTTTTCACCGGTATTTGGGACTCAGTCCAGGGCCTCATCTATGACAGAAAATACTTTTCCATTCAACTACATTCCCACTCCTCAAATTATCTTTTGATTGTATTATTTTTCCCTTGTTATCAATGAGTTTTGGCTGACTACAAATTGCAAATTTAATCTTTCATGAGAAAGACTTCATGACTTCAAGCGGTACTACAGAGCAATAGTGATAAAAACTACATGAAACAGAAACAGGCATGTAGATAAATAGAATAGAATTTGAGGCCCAGATATGTACCCACACACCTGAAGGGGGTATCTTTTGAAATAAAATGAATAAATGATTAATAAAAATGCAATTATCTATATGCAATAAAAAATCTCTTATGTGCTCACATCATTCTAGATAATTTCTTTCACTGAGACAAAATTTCCTGACAGAAAGCAACTTAGGGGAATGATTATTTTGGTTCACAATTCCATATTAAAGCTCCTCATAGAAGGGAAATAAAAGTTTTAAGGAGTTCAAGTATCTAGTTACATCACATCAAATACAGACAATAACAGGAGAAATGAATGCAGTTCATTTTTTGCACATACACACATAATACACTTTATGGCTTAGTCCATTATGGTAGTTTGAATGAGAATAGCCATTATAGATCCATATATTGGATTACTTTTTTCCTAGTTGGTGGGATTATTTTAGAAGTATTAGGAGGCATGACCATGTTGAAGGAGGTATGTCTCTGAGGGGCAGGCTTTGAAGTTTACAAAGCCAAGGCAATTCCCAGTTAGTGCTTCCTACTTTGTGCTTCTAGATCAAGATAAAAGCTTTTACCTACTGCTCCAGTGTCATGTTTGTATACTCCTTGTTATGATGGTTATGTACTCTAACTCAAATGTAATTCCCTCAACTTTTTTTTTCTTCTATTAGTTGACTTGTTCATGATTTCTTATTTCACAATGTAAACGTATTAGAACACCTTTGAAATGGTGCCTTTCATACACAGTGTGAACTTTCCTAACTCAATCCCATTTTTAAAGACATGCCCCTTTGCCAACATACTATAAGTGGCCTTTCATTGAGGTTGCCTTCCCAAATGATTTTAGATTGTGACAAGTTAATAATAAAAACTAAAACATACACACACACAAACATACACAAACACACACACACACACTTCTATTTCTCTGATCTCTATTCTACTATGAGACACATACTCTGTTTTATGATTATCCTGTGACTGCACTTCAACTACAAGAATAATGTAGAATACTCCACTCATCTCAATATTCTTACGTACAACAGCCTAGTCATTTTTACCATGAAAATACCCAAATTTGCATGACCTGGGAGTTGGTCAGTATACAACTTTTAAAGGTTAACATTCTGTCAGTCATATAACTTTGTGCATGTGAAGGACTTAGATAATTTTAATGTTTAAGATGTATTCCTAAAAGTACATGGTTTTCCCGAGAAAGAAAGTTACAATTTTGTGTACTTACCTTCGGTTATTTTAAAAAGATATATGTTATAAGAAAAGTGTGTTTAGTGATGGCTGTGATCTATTAGAGAATTTCAAATTAGAAATTCTAATAAAATGTTAAAAGGTCATTCTGTCATTGATTTTCACAATTTTTAAAGGCTTTTAAAAATAATAGTCTGAATTCTGTTGTTTACATCATCCATTTTCTATTCTCTTTCCACTGTTTTTACAACACTGACACATGCTGGAGGTAACCATTTGTTTCAGTCCCATAGATTTAAAATGTGAAGATAACAATATTTAAGGTAGTATATAATTTGGATGATAGAAAGTTTGCTATAAGCATTCATTTCTAAGCATAAAATGATATATTTTTATGTTTAACTTGTCTCTATGCTTTATTTGTGCACCATATGGTTTTCATTGATAACTGTGACCTAATTGGCTTGAATTAGGAAACTGACAGAAATATGCAAATACAGTCAGACTATAAAATATTTATACCATAATTCATTTCTGCGTAATTGATTGAAATATAACATCTTAAAAATAAATCATTGGAGCTACTAATTTCAAATAGTTTATAATTACATCTACTTTCAATTGTCTATATTCAGAAATATGACACTAACAAAGAAGAATGAGTGACCAAGTGTATTTTATTCAGTACATTACCAACTACAAAAGAACATTAAGCTTGTCATTATTTGCATTTGGTAGCACAAAATGAGCATGTCTCTCAATAAAACTGTTGTTAATGGATGACAAAATTCTATGCTCCTAGCTTAATGTTATATTACATTCTTGGTAAAGTTTTTATTTTTAAACCGACTGTTCGATAATTGTAGAACAAATTTTCTTTCCATTTAGCTATTTTTTTTCTAGTTGGTGTTTGCAGATAATCAATGCCATGTCTCAACTAAGATGCCTAGCTGGTTTCATCCCTAAGTTATTTGCTATTATTTTTTCTGTCTGGCCTTTCACAATCTGTTCACAGTAAATATGAGGTGGACCATGTCATGAGTGAACATAGTTTTATTTGAAGGATTACCAGTACAGCTCTCTGGTGTTCCTTCCCATTAGTATAAAAGTATTAATGACACTTTACTGTCCTCTCTTTTTTCTTTCTTTGTTTTTACAAAGTTAACTTCTTTCATTCTTAAATTTAGTATCTAATGTTCCCCGTTCATTGTGAAAACAATCTATTATACATTTTAAAATATTGTGCTTGATACTAACCTCAGAGTCTAATTTTCACACACACACACACACACACACACACACACACACTTTCTCAATCTCTCACCTGTCTCTTTCTGTCTCTCATAAAGTGTGGTGAAAGTGAAAATTTTAATAAGTGTCTTCTCTTAATACATGTGCCTCTCCAAAATACATAGTGCAAGGACTGGTATGCAATATAGTTAATCAAATGCAGACTGTTACTCTGCAAAATGTTGAAAAATAATGCATCGTATAAGCCAATTTTCCCAAAATATGCATGGTCTCTAACTACTATAGTTGTATCAGAGGATATTATCTTTAGGGCATTGACATATCATGGAAAAGAAATCTTCTAGTAGTCAGCTAATTGACATGTTTATAATTATGCAATTATTAGATTGTGTCTAAAATTTCAAAAACAAAATTATAGCTTGCAAAGTCTTGCTGGCTACTTTTATTCTTCATATTGATAAACATGTAAAGTACCTACTAACTTAATTTGACAGAGTCCTCTGTTGAACAAATAAGGTCAGTGGATTTATGCTTTATTTAAAATTAATTCAGCAATGGAGTACAAAGATGAGCAGAGTTTGAAAGCAAATCAGTAAACTAAATTATTTGACTTAATTGCTTTAATGCTTTAGTGATACTGGGAGGATGTGGTAACATGGTCTTAATAACATTAATTGGTTATAATGGCTGTGAATTGTTACACAATCTAGAGAACAGAAAGTATCCCTACCACTAAGATCTGGATGGTTTTTCTCTTTAAGGAAAGTAAATCATGCTTTTATTTCTTTAAAAGAAATGGAAAAATCTGCCAATATTTTCTTCCCCCCCCCATCTTTATTAAATTGGGTATTTCTTATTTACATTTCGATTGTTATTCCCTTTCCTGGTTTCCAGGCCAACATCACCCTAACCCCTCCCTCTCCCCTTCTATATGGGTGTTCCCCTCCCCATTCTCCCCCCATTACTGCCCTCCCCACAACAATCACGTTCACTGGGGGTTCAGCCTTGGCAGGAACAAGGGCTTCCCCTTTCACTGGTGCTCTTACGAGGCTAGTCATTGCTACCTATGCAGTTGGAGCCCAGGGTCAATCTATGTATAGTCTTTGGGTAGTGGCTTAGACCCTGGAAGCTCTGGTTGGTTGGCATTGTTGTTCATATCGGGTCTCAAGCCCCTTCAAGCTCTTTCAATCCTTTCTGGTAACAATGAATCCTTTCTTAATTTTACTTTATATGTAGGCATTTTCTGTAAGGTTTGTAATTCTTTCCATGACAAGAGTTCAATAACAAAGATAAAATAAGAATAATGAAAACATTTCAGGTTTTTAGCTGGGGCCCCAGCCTCGCTGATCCTGGCCCACAGCTCACCTCTCCCAAACCACTTGAAAGAGAGAGCTCGCCGCCCAGACAGGTGGGCACTCCTGAGACTGCAGAGCAGGAAAGACCATCAATACTGCCCACTCCTGCGCACATCCCTGGCCCAAGAGGAAACTGTATACAGTTTCTGAAGATAGAGGCACTCTTACTGCAGACCCCCTGCAGTCCAGACACCGCCTGGACCTGAAGGGAATAGGTCAACAGTTCTCTGCACCCAAATCCCGAGGGAGGGAGAGCTAAACCATCAGAGGGGCAGACATGCCTGGGAAGCCAGAAGAGACTACACTCTGCCCACATTTCTGACTCCATCTTAACGCCTTCTGGGACCCCAGTGAACCAGGGCTCTGGAAGAAGGTGGCGCAGACCCTCCTGGTTTCTGCCCTCACCCAGAGCTCAGAAGCAACCCTCCACGAGCAACTTGAGCTACAGGACCACAGGTAAGACCAACTTTTCTACTCCAAGCGACCTGCCTGGTGGACTCAGGACACAGGCCCACAGAAACAGACGAAGACCAGTAGACAGGAAAGACTTCACTCCTGAAAGCAGAACACTCTGTTCCCATAACTGGCTGAAAGAAAACAGGAAAACAGGTCTACAGCACTCCTGACACACAGGCCTGTAGGACTATCTAGCCACTGTCAGAAATAGCAGAAGCAAGGTAACACAGAGACACCCTGATGGCGAGGCAAGCAAACACAGGAACCAAGACTACATGGAATCGCCAGACCCAATTCTCCCACCAAAGCAAACACTGAATATCCAAATACACCAGAAAAGCAAGATCTAGATTTAAAATCATATTTAATCATGATGCTGGAGGACTTCAAGAAATACATGAAGAACTCCTTTAGAGAAACGCAGGAAAACATAAATAAACAAGTAGAAGTCTATAGAGAGGAATTACAAAAATCCCTGAAAGAATTCCAGGAAAAGATAATCAAACAGGTGAAGGACTTAAAAATGGAAATAGGAGCAATAAAGAAAGGACACAGTGAAACAACCCTGGATATAGAAAACCAAAGGAAGAGACAAGGAGCCATAGATACAGGCATCACCAACAAAATACAACAGATAGAAGAGAGAATCTCAGGAGCAGAAGATTCCATAGAAATCATCGACACAACTGTTAAAGATATTGTAAAACAGAAAAAGCTACTGCCCCAAAACAAACAGGAATCCAGGACTCAACGAGAAGATCAAACCTAAGGACAATAGGTATAGAAGAGAGTGAAGACTCCCAACTCAAAGGACCAGTAAATATCTTTAACAAAATCATAGAAGAAAACTTCCCTAACCTAAAGAAAGAGATGCCCATAAACATACAAGAAAAATACAGAACACCAAATACATTGGACCAGAAAAGAAACACCTCCGCTCACATAATAGTCAAAACACCAAATGCACAAAATAAAGAAAGAATATTAAAAGCAGTAAAGGAAAAAGTTCAAGAAACATATAAAGGCAGACCTGTCAAAATCACACCAGACTTCTCGCCAGAGACTATGAAAGGCAGAAGATCCTGGACAGATGTCATACAGACCCTAAGAGAACACAAATGCCAGCCCACTTACTGTATCCTGCAAAACTCTCAATTAACATAGATGGAGAAACCAAGATATTCCATGACAAAACCAAATTTATGCAATATCTTTCTACAAATCCAGCACTACAAAGGATAATAAATGGTAAAGCCCAACATAAGGAGGCAAGCTACACCCTAGAAAAAGCAAGGAACTAATCGTCTTGGCAACAAAACAAAGAGAAGAAAAGCACACAAGCATAATAATCTCACATCCAAAAATGAAAATGCCAGGAAGCAATAATCACTATTCTTTAATCTCTCAATATCAATGGTCTCAACTCTCCAATAAAAAGACATAGATTAACAAACTGGATATGCAATGAAGACCCTGCATTCTGCTGCCTACAAGAAACACATCTCAGAGACAAAGACAAACACTACCTCAGAGTTAAAGGCTGGAAAACAACTTTCCAAGCAAATGGTCAGAAGAAGCAAGCTGGAGTAGCCATTCTAATATCAAATAAAATCAATTTTCAACAAAAAGTCATCAAAAAAAGATAAGGAAGGACACTTCATATTCATCAACGGAAAAATCCACCAAGATGATCTCTCAATCCTAAATATCTATGCTCCAAATACAAGGGCACCTACATACGTAAAAGAAACCTTACTAAAGATCAGAGCACACATTGCACCTCATACAATAATAGTAGGAGATTTCAACACCCCACTCTCATCAATGGACAGATCATGGAAACAGAAATTAAACAGAGGCATAGACAGACTAAGAGAAGTCATGAACCAAATGGACTTAACAGATAATTATAGAACATTCTATTCTAAAACAAAAGGATATACCTTTTTCTCACCACCTCATGGTACTATCTCCAAAATTGACCATATAATTGCTCAAAAACATAGGGGCCCCTCAACAGATACAGAATTATATAAATAATCCCATGCATCCTATCAGACCCCCAGGGGCTAAAGCTGGTCTTAAACAACAATAAGGGAAGAATACCCACATATACATGGAAGTTAAACAATGATAACCTGGTCAAGGAAGAAATAAAAAAAGAAATTAAAAACTTCTTAAAAATTAATGAAAATGAAGGTACAACATACCCAAACTTGTGGGACACAATGAAAGCTTTGCTAAGAGGAAAACTCATAGCTCTGAGTGCCTGCAGAAAGAAACAGGAGAGAATATATATCAGCAGCTTACAGCACACCTAAAAGCTCTAGAGCAAAAAGAAGCAAATAAAACCAGGAAGAGTAGAAGGCAGGAAATAATCAAACTCAAAACTGAAATCAAGAAGTAGAAACAAAAAGGACCATAGAAAGAATCAACAGAACCAAAAGTTGATTCTTTGAGAAAGTCAACAAGATAGATAAACCCTTAGCCAGACTAAGGAGAGAACACAGAGAGTGTGTCCAAATTAACAAAATCAGAAATGAAAAGGGAGACATAACAACAGAATCAGAGGAAATTTTAAAAAAATCTTCAGATCCTAGTACAAAAGTCTATATTCAACAAAACTTGAAAATCTGCAGGAAATGGACAATTTCCTAGATAGATACCAGGTACTGAAGTTAAATCAGGAACAGATAAACCATTTAAACAACCCCATAATCCTAACGAAATAGAAGCAGTCATTAAAGGTCTCCCAAACAAAAAGAGCCCAGGTCCAGATTGGTTCAGTGCAGAATTCTATCAGACTTTCATAGAAGACCTCATACCAATATTATCCAAACTATTCCACAAAATTGAAACAGATGGAGCACTACCGAATTCCTTCTATGAAGCCACAATTACTCTTATACCTAAACCACACAAAGACCCAACAAAGAAAAGAACTTCAGACCAATTTCCTTATGAATATCGATGCAAAAATACTCAATAAAATTCTGGCAAATCGAATCCAAGAGCACATCGAATCAATCATTCACCATGATCAAGTAGGCTTCATCCCAGGCATGCAGGGATGGTTTAATATATGGAAAACCATCAACATAATCCATTATATAAACAAACTGAAAGAATAAAACCACATGATCATTTCATTAGATACTGAGAAAGCATTTGTCAAAATTCAACACCCCTAAATGATAAAAGTCCTGGAAAGAATAGGAATTCAAGGCCCATAACTAAACATATTAAAACCATACACAGCAAACCAATAGCTAACATTAAACTAATTGGAGAAAAACTTGAAGCAATCCTACTAAAATCAGGGACAAGACAAGGCTGCCCACTCTCTCCCTATTTATTCAATATAGTTCATGAAGTTCTAGCCAGAGCAATCAGACAACAAAAGGAGGTCAAGGGGATACAGATCGGAAAAGAAGAAGTCAAATTATCACTATTTGCAGATGATATGATAGTATATTTAAGTGATCCCAAAAGTTCCACAAGAGAACTACTAAATCAGATAAACACCTTTAGCAAAGTGGCTGGGTATAAAATTAACTCAAATAAATCAGTAACCTTCCTCTACACAAAAGAGAAACAAGCCTAGAATGAAATTAAGGAAACCTTCATAATAGTCCCAAATAATATAAAGTACCTCGGTGTGGCATTAGCCAAGCAAGTAAAATATCTGTATGATAAGAACTTCAAGCCCCTGAAGAAATAAATTGAAGAAGACCTCAGAAGATGAAAAGATCTCCCATGCTCATGGATTTACAGGATTAATATAGTAAAATAGCATTTTACCTAAATCGATCTACAGATTCAATGCAATCCCCATCAAAATACCAATCCAATTCTTCAAAGAGTTAGACAGAACAATTTGCAAATTCACCTGGAATAACAAAAAACCCAGGATAGCTAAAACTATCCTCAAAAATAAAAGGACTTCAGCAGGAATCACTAACCCTGAACTCAAGCAGTATAACAGAGCAATAGTGATAAAAACTGCATGGTATTAGTACAGAGACAGACAGATAGAGCTGTGGAATAGAATTGAAGACACAGAAATGAACCGACACACCTATGCTCACTTGATTTTTGACAAAGGAGCTAAAACCATCCAATGGAAAAAAGATAGCATTTTCAGCAAATGGTGCTGGTTCAACTGAAGGTCATCATGTAGAAGAATGCAAATCGATCCATGCTTATCACTCTGTACAAAACTTAAGTCCAAGTGGATCAAGGACCTCCACATTAAACCAGATACACTCAAACTAATAGAAGAATAACTAGGGAAGCATCTGGAACACATGGGCAATGGAAAAAATTTCCTGAACAAAACACCAATGGCCTATCCTCTAAGATCAAGAATCGACAAATGGGATCTCATAAAACTGCAAAGCTTCTGTAAGGCAAAGGACACTGTGGTTAGGAGAAAACGGCAAACAACAGATTGGGAAAAGATCTTTACCACTCCTACAACAGATAGAGAGCTTATATCCAAAATATACAAAAAACTCAAGAAGTTAGACCGCAGGGAGACAAATAACCCTATTAAAAATGGGGTTCAGAGTTAAACAAAGAATTCACAGCTGAGGAATGCCAAATGGCTGAGGAAAACCTAAAGAAATGTTCAACATCTTTAGTCATAAGGGAAATGCAAATAAAAACAACCCTGAGATTTCACCTCACACTAGTGAGAATGGCTAGGATCAAAAACTCAGGTGACAGCAAATGCTTGCGAGGATGTGGAGAAAGAGGAACACTCCTCCATTGCTTGTGCGACTGCAAACTGGTACAAACTTTCTGGAAATCAGTCTGGACGTTCCTCAGAAAATTGAACATTGAACTACCTGAGGATCCAGCTATACCTCTCTTGGGCATATACCCAAAAGATGCCCCAACATATAACAAAGACACATGCTCCACTATGTTCATAGCAGCCTTATTTATAATAGCCAGAAGCTGGAAAGAACCCAGATGCCCTTCAACAGAGGAATGGATACAGAAAATGTGGTGCATCTACACAATGGAGTATTATTCAGCTATCAAAAACAATGACTTTATGAAATTCATAGGCAAATGGATGGAACTGGAAAAAATCATCCTGAGTGAGGTAACCCAATCACAGAAAAACACACATGGTATGCACTCATTGATAAGTGGCTATTAGCCCAAATGCTCGAATTACCCTGGATTCACAGAACACATGAAACTCAAGAAGGATGATCAAAATGCGAATGCTTCACTCCTTCTTTAAAAAGGGAACAAGAAATCCCTTGGCAGGGAATAGGGAGGCAAAGTTTAGAACAGAGGCAGAAGGAACACCCACTCAAAGCCTGCCCCACATGTGGCCCAGACATATACAGCTACCCAATTAGATAAGGTGATGAAGCAAAGAAGTGCAGGTCGACAGGAACCAGATTTAGATCTCTCCTGAGAGACACAGCCAGAATATAGCAAATACATAGGCGAATGCCAAAAGCAAACCAGTGAACTGAGAATAGGACCCCCGTTGAAGGAATCAGAGAAAGACCTGGAAGCAAGAGCTTGAAGGGTCTCGAGACCCCATATGAAGAACAATGCCAAGCAACCAGAGCTTCCAGGGACTAAACCCCTACCCAAAAAATATACATGGACTTACCTTGGGCTCCAACCTCATAGGTAGCAATGAATATCCTAGTAGGAGCCCCAGGGGAAGGGGAAGCCGTTGGTCCTGCCAAGACTGAA
This sequence comes from Rattus rattus, assembly GCF_011064425.1. Classification (NCBI taxonomy): domain Eukaryota; kingdom Metazoa; phylum Chordata; class Mammalia; order Rodentia; family Muridae; genus Rattus; species Rattus rattus. The sequence goes on from NC_046172.1 coordinate 68,746,516, forward strand.
CACTTAGTGAACGTGATTGTTGTGGGGAGGGTGGTAATGGGGGGAGGATGGGGAGGGGAACACACATATAGAAGGGGAGGGGGAGGGGTTAGGGGGATGTTGGTCTGGAAACCGGGAAGGGAAATAACAATTGAAATGTAAATAAGAGAGTTCTTCATGTCTTTCTTGAAGTCCTCCAGCATCATGGTCAGATATGATTTTGAAACTAGATCTTGCTTTTCTGGTGTGTTTGGATATTCCGTGTTTGCTTTGGTGGGAGAATTGGGCTCCGATGATGCAATGTAGTCTTTGTTTCTGTTGCTTGGGTTCCTGCGCTTGCCTCTCGCCATCAGATTATCTCTAGTGTTACTTTGTTCTGCTATTTCTGACAGTGGCTAGACTGTCCTATAGGCCTGTGTGTCAGGAGTGTTGTAGACCTGTTTTCCTGTTTTCTTTCAGCCAGTTATGGGGACAGAGTGTTCTGCTGTCGGGCGTGTAGTTTTTCCTGTCTACTGGTCTTCAGCTGTTCCTGTGGGCCTGTGTCTTGAGTTCACCAGGCAGGTCGCTTGGAGCAGGAAGGTTTGTCTTACCTGTGGTCCCAGGCTCAGGTTTGCTTATGGGGTGTTGCTTATGAGCTCTCCGCGGCGGCAGTAACCAGGAAGATCTGCGCCACCCCTTCCGGGAGCTTCTGTGCACCAGGGTTTCAGATGGCGTTTGGTGTTTTCCTCTGGAGTTGGAGATGTGGGCAGAGTGTAGTCTCTTCTGGTTTCCCAGGCGTGTCTGCCTCTCTGAAGGCCCAGCTCTCCCTCCCACGGGATTTGGGTGCAGAGAACTGTTTATCCAGTCGGTCCCTTCAGGTTCCAGCTGTGTCTCAGACACATCAGATTTCCTGCTCCTGTGCCCTTATCCAAGGGAACCTATAGAGAGGAATCACAAAAATCCCTGAAAGAATTCCAGGAAAACACAATCAAACAATTGAAGGAATTAAAAATGGAAATAGAAGCAATCAAGAAAGAACACATGGAAACAACCCTGGATATAGAAAACCAACGGAAGAAACAAGGAGCCATAGTTACAAGCATCACCAACAGAATACAAGAGATAGAAGAGAAAATCTCAGGAGCAGAAAATTCCATAGAAATCATCGACTCAACTGTCAAAAAGATAATGTAAAACATGAAACTCAAAGGCGGATGATCAAAATGTAGAATACTTCACTCTTTTCTTTAAAAGAACAAGAATATATTTGGCAGGGAATAGAGAGGCAAAGATTAAAACAGAGGCAGAAGGAACACCCATTCAGAGCCTGCCCCACATGTGGCCCATACATATACAGCCACCCAATTAGACACGATGGATGAAGCAAAGACGTGCAGGCCGACTGGAGCCGGATGTAGATCTCTCTTGAGAGATACATTCAGAATACAGCAAATACAGAGGTGAATGCCAGCAGTAAACCACTGAACTGAGAACAGGACCCCCGTTGAAGGAATCAGAGAAAGAACTGGAAGAGCTTGAAGGGGCTCGTGACCCCTTATGAACAACAATGCCAAGCAACTAGAGTTTCCAGGGACTAAGCCACTACCTAAAGACTATACATGGACTGACCCTGGACTCTGACCTCATAGACAACAATGAATATCCTAGTAAGATCACCAGTGGAAGGGAAGCCCTGGGTCCTGCTAGACTGAACCCCAAATGAGACGTGATTGTTGGGGGGAAGCAATGGGCAGAGGGGGGGGAGGAACACCCATAAAGAAGGGAGGGAATTAGGGGATGTTTGCCCGGAAGCAGGAAAGGGAATAACATTGAAATGTAAATAAGAAATACTCAAGTTAATAAAAAAAAAAAAATGTAAATAAGAAATACTCAAGTTAATAAAGATTTAAAAAAGGCATAATCACAAATAGTAGTATAATGAATCTAGTCTATATGACTATGGTTATACAGGAATGAAAAAAAAGAAAACATTTCTAAAGAATTAGGTTTCTTTTTATTTTGTACTTAGAAAATTGACATTATTGAGATGTGAATTTTTCTATAACTTTTGACTTTTTCTATAACAATTTTACACATTCATTAATGTAGACAGTATGTCCCCACTACTAAAAGAAATGATCATGTACACACTGAAACATGTGAATACAAATGTCACAATATATATTCGAGACATTCGTTCCTTTTGAACTGGTTGAGAATCAGACCAGTAGAAGCTAAATTAATATTATTTGACATAGAAACCAGATGGAGGAGTAGCAAAGGTTTTGTGTAGTGACCTTACATACAGTTTCTTTCTTTTCTTTCTTTCGTTTCCTTCCTTCCTTCCTTCCTTCCTTCCTTTCTTTCTTTCTTTCTTCCATTTCATTTCTTTCTTTCTTTCTCTCTTTCTTTCTTCTGTTTCATTTCTTTCTCTTTCTTCTGTTTCATTTTCTTCTTTCTTTCTTTCTTTCTTTCTTTCTTTCTTTCTTTCTTTCTTTCTTCCTTCCTTCCTTCCTTCCTGCTTTACTTCTTTCTTTCTTTCCTTCTTATTTTTTTTGTTTTAGCCAAGATGCACTTTGATATCTCACTGGGTAAGCTGATTCAATTCTGAATCCTCACATGCCAGCTGAGACTTGTCCGTGACTTAACTTCAGGCCAAGACTCATGTGTGTGTGTGTGTGTGTGTGTGTGTGTGTGTGTGTGTGTGTGTGTGTGTGTGTTTTATCCTAGTCACAGAAAAATGGTAGCTTCTTTTTTTTTTTTTTTTTTTTCAGAGCTGGGGACAGACAGGGCCTTGTGCATGCTAGGCAAGCGCTCTACCGGCTTCTTTTTTTCTTAGTCTGGAACATGTTTATTCATTAAGTCTGTCCCTTAGCAGTATGCTATATACTGACATTCATTAAGAAAGCAATGTGGACGTTACTCTCTCTTTACTAAAAAGAAACCATTGCCACAATGGCATAAAATATTTTGATAAAATGTAACTCAGGAAGTATGTCATGCATGGCAGACACAAACATAAAGACCCCCATGCATACCATAGCTATGACGATGGTATGAATTATAAACTGCTGTTGATAAGTAACTGAAAGGAAAAATGGAAGATAGAAATGAATGTAAACATTAAATGATGCATTGCAAATCAATGAATACTTGTAATAATGATTTTCTGATCAAATATAAGTATTTCTAATATATCTAATGCATCATCAATATTTATTGAAATGTTTACAAATTACCACAATGGTGTACATGACACATTGTTCTTTGATGTTTGTTGTTGTTACTACTATGATTATCATGGAAACCATATCAACAGACAGTATTATCCAAATACTAGGAAGGGAGATGTTACCCATTTGTAATGCTGGTGAGAAATATACTGTATGCCCCTATTCCAAAACTATATTATCACAAAGTTCAACAGATCCCCAAAACTGAAGAATATTTCTTAATTAAGAGAATGCAAATAGATGTGATTTTTAACTAGCAAATACTCTTACCATTCATCAAATCAAAGGATTTTACAATTTTTACTGTGAATATTGGTAAAACAAAGTGTAATGTGGCCCCCAAATGAGAATATGTATCTCGATATTGCCAAAACCACTTAGTCCAGTAATTGACAAACAACAATCAAGTAGAAAATTTGAGGTAGTAACTTAATGGTAGTTTATGCTAAAACCGTATTTAGCCATTGTGTTGTTTGTTTATTAAGAATTGTATTTTGGTGTAAATGCATGTATGTATGCATGTTCATATCTGTGTGCCCATGCATGGCGTCGGGGCAAGAGGGTAATGCCAGGTGTCTTACTCAATTGTTATCCAACTTATTTTTGAGACAAGTTCTTTTCCTGAACCAAGAGCTCACCACTTAAGCTAGACTGATATCACAACATCTCCAGGTGTGCCCTACTACAACAGCTTATATATGGGTGTATTGAGATAAAACTCAGGTCCTCCTGCTTATACACATTTCTTACTGATTGAGTCATCTTCTGAGTCCGAGGAATTGTGTTGCTGTTAAAACACTTTTTTTTATTGCACCAGTAGTTGCTTACATTCTTCAATTTATACTCAGAGAGAAAGAAATTAATATTATTTCTTTGTATATATCCCATGTATCTTGATTCATTAATAGAAAATGTCAGAAATTCTTATTTCAATGTTATTTTAATAATACTTTTGTGGTCCTTATGATGTCACATTATGTCATTTATGTCCCAACCAAAAATATTTGTTACCAAAGATAACATTTCTATTTTTAAAATACTGTAGTTAGTAACTCACACAGACATTAATTATTAGGTCATGATCATGGTATGTAATTAAGGAGGACATTAAACAAAAGATTTTGTCAGCGAAGAGGAGAGCATGATTAATTTTGATATAGTAATTAGAGAGCACTTGACAGAAGCCACATTTGAATTGAACTTTACATCATGACTCAATTCATTCATAGTAAAGTGTCTGAGGAAATTGTGTTAATTCCAATTTCTTATTTGTTTCTCCTGTATAGAGCAATCTGGGATCAAACTCGGCAAACATTTTGTCACTCATCTCTGCCTTAATCATACACTTTACTCATTCCAGGTTCAGTTACCTGACAGCCTGAAAAGATTTTGTACCTCACAGAGCAGTAAAATTATTGGTTCATTAGTATGTTTACCACCATTTTCTTTTTTCCTGCATAAAAATATTTTTAAAAAGACTTTTTCCTACATTTTCCTCTGAGGTAGATTGAATGAGAATGATCTCCATGGGCTCATACATTTGAATGCTTGGTTCACACTCAGTGGCACTGCTGAGGAAGAATTGGGATGTGTGGTATTGTTGAAGGATGTATAGCCATGTTGGAACGGTGGGAGGAAGTTGGAATGGTCTTTGAGGTTGCAAGGAGCTAATGCCATTCCCAATCTTGTTCTGTCTGCCTGCCTGCCTGCCTGCCTGCCTGCCTGCCTGCCTGCCTGCCTGCCTGCCTGCCTGCCACTATGCTTGATGCTATGAGGATTGTGGACTAACACTGAAATTTTAAGCAATCCCACAATGAACTGTTATCTCTAAGTTTTCTTAGTGGTGGTGTATCTTCACAGCAACAGAACAGGAACTAAGACACCATGCCACCTCTGCCTTTTGACTGACACTGGATTACTACTCATGTGTCCTACATAATGAAACTAATATGCCTCCTAGTTCTTACAAAGTGTTAGTAAAACCTTCTCCTTTAGAGGGAGTCACATGTATGGGTCTTACCATACCTAGCTGAAACCATCCTCTGCACATTTCAAAGAGAATGACCATGACTAAAACTGAGATGTAACATTTCACAGTATGCTCACTGAATGGTTACAGTGTGAGGGAAGGAAAAGTGATTCATTGTTTGAGGACCAAACAATAGCAGATTATGAAAGTAGGAGATGAGAATTTGACTGAGAATATAGGAGCTAAGAACTAATTGTTTTACTGAGATACAACTTTGAAAGATGGTTAAAGGGAAAAAAAAGAACATATAGCTTGCAGGCCTATTTTCAAGATAAAATATGTATGAGAAAAAAAACAACTAGAAACAACAATACAGCAAATCAGTGTTAAAATGGAATCTGAATGTGGGTTTTTGGAATTTATTTTCCTCCTAATTGTGTGTGTGTGTGTGTGTGTGTGTGTGTGTATTAGAGCATCCAAAAAAACAATAAATTTAATTCTATGTCTAACCTAAAGCAAGCTTATGATAGCTACTAAAATCATGGGGATTTACAAACATAATCTCATGCTCTTCCACATGCTGAATGAAATGTATCAGACACATTAGAACTTTTGCTTTATAGAACAGATTTCTTGATACCAGCTATTAATCTTCTGAATTTTGTTCAATTTATTTCAGCAATAAAAATTTCTTACCCTATTCCAAAACACCAGAAATATACCTTATATTGTCTGCTTCTTTTGCACAGAACATGTGTCACGTAATTAAACAAAACAATATCCAGCTGAAATTTGAATCCATTTTTACTCAGTCTGAATATTATTATTCATTACTTCTCTACACTATCACTGATGCTTGTAATTATTAATTATTAATTATTGTAATTATTAATGTATGCATTAATTATTCTTTTTCATTCATATCTATACTTCTCTGTTTAACATGTTTACACCCATGCTGACCTTTCCCCATGTCTTAAGACTAAATATTTAACTCCATTAATATAAACTTCATCATTCCAAATGATTCATTGTTTCTTTCTCATTCTACATCTCAATCCACTACCAGGTCCTGCCATCTTGAATGATAAAACATCTTCACAATGTCATGATTTCTTCCCATTTCAGTTGCAACTACAGATTGAGTTTCCTTTTCCATCATTCTAGCTTCTTCCTTTGAGACAAGCTTTCTTACTGAACCTGAAACTGGGCTGTGGTCAAAAAAAATCATAATGACCTTTCTATCTCTATCACCCCATATACCTAGCATTACCAACTGCCAATACCCAAATTTTTATTCATGTTCAAGAATTCCTAATTCTGTTAATTATGCTTGTACAACAACCCTTGCATCCACTGAGCCATTTCCCCATCTTGACATTTTTCTCCACTTTTGATACCATTTGATCTGTTTTCCACATAGCACTCTCCTATTAAAATTCAAGGCAAATTGTATCATTTCTATGATAAATTTCTCCTATCGTCGCATATATAACAGAAGTCATTATGCACTAGGTCTTATCTTTTTCCTTTACTATGTCTTAGTGTCAATTAGTACTCTAACAATGTCAAAAATTCTAAAGTCACTGGTAATGTCTCATTTTTACCTTCCATTGTTCATCATCATTTGACTTGATTTATCTCCACTATGACACACTATCTTCACTTTAGCTTCAGTATATTTTGATATACAATATAGTTTTTAGTACAACACTTGTTGCTCTTTCACTGTCTGCTATATTGCTATATTCACTTCTCTTCAAAGTAATAGTGTTTCAAGGCTGAGCCTTAAGTGTTAGACTCTGGTAACTAGTATGGTGGTAAATTTCAATCTCATGTTACCTTTATTTTTATGGTTATCAAATTTATATTTCTTATCTTCATCTTACATATAAAATTCAGATGTATGTACTCAACTTCTTACAATATGAACCCAGATATGTAGTGGCTTACACGTTTTACTTTGAAGTAGGGTTTCCCACTTTAATCATGCTAGACTGGCATTATCATAGGCTCGTCTCAAATTAATGAAAATACTTGTCTTGACCTAAGTGAGAACACCTCATTCCCACTTGGGAAGGAGAAGAAAGCGACCACAATGGGGAGGGGAGACAGGGGAGGGAAAAGGGAGAGGGTGGAGTGAGAGGGGAACATGATATGGTATTGGGTAGGGGGAAAGGACTGAAGCTCTCAAGGCCAGTAGAAAGAATGGAAACAGGAGACCTTAGGAGGACACTCTAGAAAGCACCAGACCTGGGAAGTGAGAAATCCTCAAAAGGAAGGACCCTAGATGAATGCCCTGGCAGTGGGAAGAGGAACTTATTGGACCCCACCACAAGCAGAAAGACAGGGCATCAAGTGAGGAATGGGGTTGGTCTCCCACAGTCAAAGCTCTGAACCAATTCTTCCTATCTGAAGAATTTCAAGGATGAAAATGGAGAAGAACCTGAGGAAAGGAGGTTCAGTGCGGACAAAATCGCAAAGTGGGATCTGGCTCGAGGGAAAGCCCAAGACCTGACAACAGCCTGTGAGGCTATGGGACATTACAAAAAGCAGAACCTATCACGACTGCCTCAAAAGGACAACAAGCAATTGAAAGAGCCGATGTTGCCAAGTGCACCCAACCTGAACAGCAAGGCTGACTCCTCTGGTTGAATTAGGGAAAAGATGGAGGAAGTTGAGGATGACCCTGTAGGAGGACCAGCAGTCTCAATTAATCTGGATCCCCAAGATCTCTCAGACACTGTATCACCAACCAGGCAGCATACACCAGCTGAGATGAGACCCCCAACAAATATACAGCAGAGGACTCCCATGTCTGGGTTGAGTCAGACAAGAGAGTGGAGGCCCCAGGAAGTTTAGAAGTCTGGTGGGGTGGATTTGGACATCCTTGTGGAGACCTGGGTTGGGGAGAGGTATGGAATGTGGAACAGTCAGAGGGTGGACTGGGAGGTAAAGAAAATCTGGAATGTAAATTAAATTAATTCATTAATTTAAAAAAAAGAAAGTACTCTTGTCTTATCCTCCAAACTTTTGGGATTATGAGTTACCACATATGATAAAAGGCAACTTTAACTTAATATTCTATAACACTAAAATTTTGTTTTGCTTTATTAAATCTACCATTCACAACCTTTCATATCCAGGAAAGTGGAGCTCTATTCTTTGTGTACTTTAGGGCACATACTCAGAGATCATTCTCAATTTTTCTGTTCACCTCATACTCTGTGTCACTCAAAAAATCATGAAAACATATACCCAGAATTCTCCCATTTTTCAGCTCCAGTGCCCCCATGACTAGATTTCTAGCAACTATTTATAGTCATCTGTATAAATCATTAGTCTACTAAACTGGTTTCATTAATATCTTCCTAACTGCCTTAAGCATATCAATACAGAACCTGAACTATTATTTTAAAGTATAAGTTATAAAATACCACTATCCTAATCAAAAGGAAAAATGGGGATTGCTGGAGAGATGGCTCTTTTTTTTTTTTTTTTTT